>NC_138548.1:223354703-223937203 GCF_964273705.1 Natrix helvetica
CATTTCAATTATCTGGAGAATTGTTGACGGTTCCACATATCAGTAAGTTTGCTTTTTATTATTTTGCATATTTACCAAAAAATTAAATTGCTGTGCTCAAGAAGACTATGTTTAAGGCTTCAGGTTGCACCCATTTTATCAATTTATACATATTTATTATTTATATTTCATATTTTTAAACCACCCATTTGCCTCAAAGAAAGGCTCTTTGTATATAGAACATATTTTATTGCGTATATTTGAATCATATTTATACAGTTGCTAGAAGGAAATATGAAAATTTACCTTGCAGACTAAACACAGTTGTTATTGACCACACTTTTTCATATTTCAGGTCCAAAGCTAAAATTGTGTGTTTGTGAAGATTCATGTCTAAAAAAATGCAGTTTTTCATCTTCATTATTTTTTCCAAAGAAATACTCTAGTATTAAAAAATACAATGGAGTATCCAAATAACTTCAAAATACTTTATTTAAAAATATTCTTAATCTAGTATCTTTTTTAAAATATATTTTATCTTCCAAAGTGAGAAATATATATAGTAGATTTGTTTTAAATTCTCTAATCATGTATATGATTGCTGTTATATTATTTATTTAAGAACTGACTTCATTTTCATGTTTTAGTGTGTTTGGAAAGATTGTTATCATTAAACTTACAGATCATTATTTGAACGTAAATATGATGGAAGGCACAATTAAACTGTATGGCCATTTTAAAAAAGCAAATGTTTATAATGATACTGTTCCCAAGAACCAAAAACATTTAAAAAGCAATACAAGTTTACTGCATACAACTGAAGGAAGCTGCCATTTTACAGAATATGGAAGACTGTCCACCACACAATTAAAAAGATCAAGAGGCAATGAAGTTCCACAGTTACAATTTTACTCTCTAAATACTGGTTTATCCAATTTATATAATTAATTGTCCTAGCATAAACTCCTGGATATCTTGGACGACCACAACCATAACCAAAGCTGGTAATTCCTATCAAATAAAACTTTGTAGTGGTTGGAAGGTAGCATGTCAGAGGACCACCGCTGTCTCCCTGGAACAGGAAAAGCACATAATGTTTTAATATATATTTTTAATTTCAGGAAGCAAGAGATTATCAATTGTCAAAGGTTTTCAACTGTTTTCTAGAAAAAATTAATCTGGAAAATCTGAACAATCTTACTTTAGTTTGATAAGACACAAAGTACGCCAATTAGATAACATTTCTTGGAAAATCAGCTACTTGCTTAGTAGGCTTGACCAAAAATCAAACTATATATCTAAGAGTACATAATCTATCATCCAGTTTTAGCTATCATAAGAAAGCATTTTATACGTAATTAATGACAAATCACTTTACCCTTTATTTTCAAATTGTCTATTTTGGAGACAGGTAAATTGTCCAAATACACAGAACAGAACCAAAATAAATTCTAATTTTCCTATAAAGCTTGCTAGTATTCTGTAAAAGCAGCAATTATTCAGGAATAAACTAAGTTAAACCATAACTATTGTTTCACATACTGCAAAGTTGGGGTTTATTTGATTGATCTTGAAAAAGCAAATTATATCCTGGCAGATGTTAAGTTAAAGTATTAAGTCAATTTCATTTTAAGTCAGATGTATTTTTCAATAATTGATCATGATGAAAAAAAATGAAATTTTAACAATATAGTAGAAAATTCGGGATTTTTCAGGAATTCTGAATAGTATTTTGACTTTACTAATGTTTCTGGATAGTCCTCTTCTTATATTAATTCACTTTTAATTCATCACTCCTGATGACTCACATGGACACACAGCCATGTATTTTCTTAGCATAATAGGCTTTCATTTTTTTTGCAAGTCAGAGTACCATAATTGTCTTTTACATTTTTTCCTGAGGGGAGGATTATGCTCATTCTTCAATTCTGTACTGTAAAATTCTGTACTGTAAAAACAGTATAAGTGGAAAAAATAAGCATGATTGTAATATAATTCCTGAATTTTTTTTAAAAAGGCTTTGTCTTTAGCATGTCTTTGCTGAATACGGCATCTCCAGAAAAACATTTATATGGTTTTATGTGTAATCAGAATTCCCACCCAGAGAATTCCCATTTTTACATAAGTGTAGCATAGCACTCCATTGATCCTGCTGGGAATACAAGTTAATGGGAGACTTACCCATGCTGATAAGATAGAAAAGAGAGTGGAAAAATAAAGAGCAAGTTTCGGTGGATGTGAGAGTTAAAATAGGATTCTGCAGGTAGTTATCACATTTAAAGAAGAACGTTTAATATCTACCCCAGAACAAGGTAACAGCAAACTATTCCTGTCTTTTTATTCTGTAAACACAATGTAGGAGATAGATTATCACATATTTGAAAATGAATGCTTTATTAATTGCCAATACAATACATCCGAACCTCCCAGGATAAATTAGTGAACTGAAGGTAGCTCTGCAAAATCCAAACCAGTGAGGAACCAATGAGTAGATTGGATTCCTGGAATATCTCTGAATAAGGAAAAGATAGGATATTGCCTGCATGTGCTCCCAAAATCCTAAAATGTAGTAAAATTTTATATTAAGACTGTTAAACAAAAATAAAAATGAACACAAACTTAGAACAAAAAACAAAGAAAAAGCCACAAAAAAGAAAAAGTAGAAATAGAAAGTAATTTCCATTTTTACAGCAAATGTAAATAAAAATACAAAATTATATATTTTAGCAATTACATATTCATCATTTGTACAATTTTATTTTAAATTCAATCTTACATTATTCAAAACCATACATTATTTTATCTACTTTAAATCTCAGAATAAAGTTCTACCATGGCAACTTTATAAATGATTACCAGCATCTTGAATTCTACCTGGAAGGAAACTGGCAACCAGCATAGCTTGCAATTAAAAGTGTTTCATAGTCATAGCAAAGTCCACCGAGACTGCTGATGGCATCACATTCTGGATTAGTTGTAGCTTCCGAGTAATTTTCAAAATCAGCTCCATGTAGAGCACTTTGCAACATATGGAGTGAGTGGTGACTGTTTTTGCTCCTTCACAATTTGTTCAAACAAATTTCCTTCACAATTTGTTCAAACCAGACTACCAGACAATTCAGTTTAATCACAGTTTGCTTATTGTAGTACTGGAGCAGCAAGATCCCTCTGTATAGTTTGTTAGAGCAAAAAGGGCATTCAGGGACTTCCTAGATATTATAATAATGGGACTTATAGTACTAGCAATAGCGCTTAAGAATTACATACTGTTCCATAGTTCTTTACAGCACTCTCGGGGGGGGGGGGGAAGGTGTGTGTGTGTGTGTGTGTTACTATGCCAGTATATTGCCCCCCAAAACCTGGATCCTCATTTTACCAACCTCAGGACAGAAGGCTGAGTCAACCTTGAACTATCAGTATCAAACTCCTGACTGTGGGCAGAATTAGTCTGCCATATTGCATTCTAACTACTGTGCCATCATAGATCATACATTATCTTAAATTGGCTTTGGTTACAAGAGCTATACTTTCTTTCTAGTATTTTCTGGGTTTATTGGTTTTATTTGTCCCTTAAAATTTTTTTGAGTGAGCTGACAGAGTTTATTGTTCTGGAAAGGCAGTTAAGGGTGGTGGATATTTTGTTTTGTTTAATTTTACTTGTCAAACTTGTCAAATCTGGTACCACATATCCTCCTACAATGACTTTGAGAAGGACCTTCCAATTTAGGAAAAAGTACAGCTGGTGTACAAGAAGCATTTGTGCAGATATGCCTAATGATGGTTACATTTGCTTTTTGAACAAGAGCCTCAAACTCCAGAAACATCCTCAAGCTCTGCCAATCAGCACTAAGATATTTTTACCTTCTTCTTTTAACCTTCTTTCCCTTCATTCTAATCTCCTTGGCTTTAGTAACCTTAGATGTTAAAGTCCTTGAATATTCCAGACAACAATCCAATAGCCATATCACACGACAGGTCTTCTTGCTCTGATGGACTACATGGGAGGCAATCTAGCTGGAAAATCATGACTAGCATCTAGGCAGCAACAGGACTCAGGCTGGTACTCAACTCAAATAAACAGGTAGGTTTCAGAAGAAGGAGAGAAAGTGAGTCCAGATGGATGTCAGAAGGATAATAAGAGAGCAAGAAAGTATAAGCAACAGGTTAACTTTGTTCATTGACTACACAAAAGTTAATGATTAAACTAGTATGGAGAACTTACTAAGAGAAATTCAGACCCACAACATCTGATTATTTTTTCTGATGAAATTTTGCAGTGATAAAAAGCTACTGTAAGAAACAAATTTAGAGAACCGAGTAATTCAGAATCGAATAAGTGAGGCAAAAATGCGTTTGTTCCCATATCTGTTGAGCATATCAAATGAATATATTTTAAGAATGGCTAGATTGAAAGATATGACAGTTAAAATCAAAACAGAAGGCTGAAACACTAAAAATATTCAATATGAAGATAACACTATTTTATTTGTTTTACTGCATTTTGAAACAGCTTGACTCCTTAATAATTTCTATAGCTTAAATTAAAAAGAAAAACAACAAAACACACACATAGAGGGAAGGGCAACAGGAAGACTGAACACAATGAAATTAACCAAGAGAGGGATCCCATAACCACCCCACCTTAAGGCCTGGGAGAACCACCAAGTTTCTGCTCAGATTTCTTATGACTAGAGATTAATTCACTAAAGTAGCTGCCTATAAAATGTATAATCATCTAAGAGCATTCTATGGTTTCTGTAGTTCTCATGGGTTGAGAAGACACAGTCCTTTGCCCATTTAGAAAACATCGACTCGATTTTTTTTTCTGGCCAAACCTTTTGTGTGTCAATTCTGTAGACAGATAATAAAACCACATTTCCCCTTTTATTCTCAACAGCCATCAAGTCCTCCAAAATATTGCCCAATCTAAGTTATTCTTGATTCTATTAATTAAGTTGGAGTTTAGGGGGTAGAGAGACAGAATCCTGATGACATCATTCCTGTTTAATATAGAGCAGTGTGTCTTAAATTGTATAAGGACCCCCAAGACCCTCTCAGGAGTCTACAAAATCAAAATTATTTGCCAGCTATTGTAGACATTTTTACACCTGCATGGCAAGCTTTGCCAACATAATCTAAACTAAAATTATTATTTTTTACCTGGCAGCTATCAACACCTCCAGCTGGAAAGCCAGCACAGAGCATATTCACTGTAATTGTTTCAGCATACCAGCCAAGTTTCTTACACATTTTCTGTGGAATAATATCTACTTGAGCTTCTTGTAATATTAAGTTGTTTTCACCTGTAAAAAAATAACATATCATGACATTGTGAAACAAATCAGCCATTATTTGAGACAACTAAGCCTTTCTGATATATTCTACCAAACTTACATTACACTTAACACTCTGGAAAGTATACTGTTTGACTGTTGGTCAAAATAATCTTCAAGATTCATTCGTGTATTTTGGGAGTTGTGTCTAATTTTGTTTGGCATCCAACATAGAACCCAAGATTGAACAGAACACCAAGTGCTGTTAAGATTTTTGTTTTCTTTATTATTTTATTTCTATTCTCATGGATTGTTACATTTTAAAGGCTTTGTTGTCCTTTTGTCATGTTACCATGTAATGGTGTAGGATTTATTTTTATGAATTCATTTTTGTGTTCAGTCTTACTTGTATAGTCAGCATGGCTGAGTTCAATAAGGAAGAAATAGGAATCAGTAAAATCAGGGTCAAATTACTCCCCAGTGCTTTAGATTAGATTTTTAAGAGATTTATTTTATTCTTGTAGTTATTATGACATTAAGTATGTTTATTCATTTACTCGTCTCCTGGCTTTATTATTTTTACAAAAAAATACCCAACACAGTGATACATACTAAGAAGTTTCTATATTTTAATTGGGCTTGGCAAGTAATTTTAGTGTCTGCTTCAATCCTGAAGTAGCGGGCACAGTTATCTAAAAGGTAAATTAGTAAGATAATTAAGGATAAATATTAACTAGCTATTAATTATATGCAATGAAGCTTAAATTATAATGGGATTTATTTCATGTAAAATTCTAATCCTGATGAGGAAAATATCACTTTAATTTCAAGGTTTTCTCAAGGTAATTCTTTCTTCTGACAGATGCAGAAAAAAGAACCAAGATCTTGAATACTGTAATTTTTGTTATCATTAGTTGCAAAGTTGTGTCCCATCCATCGCAACCTCATAGACAACATTCCTCCAGGCTTTCTTGTCCTCTACCATTTTCTAGAGTCCATTTAAGCTCACGCCTATTGCTTCGGTGACTCCATCCAGCCACCTCATTCTCTATCATCCCATTCTTTTGCCCTCAATCTTCCCCAGCATTAGGATCTTCTCCAGTGACTCCTTCCTTCTCATTAGGTGGCCAAAGTATTTGAGTTTCATCTTCAGGATCTGGCCTTCTAAAGAGCAGTCAGGGTTGATCTCCTAATAGCTGTACTCAAATCTTTGAAATCAAACTAAGACTGTATACCTGTATTCCTTCCAACCAATTGCCCCTTGAAGTTAAAAAAAAAGTTTAGAAAATACTGCAATCTGCTAAATTAGTGAAACTCTTACTTCCTCTATTTTGGTGGGTTTTTTACTAAAACATTTCTGAAATTTCAGAGGCAATTTTATATGTGTGGTGATGGTGGTGGTTACATTTTTTAATCATAAATTAGTTTCAGTGTTATTTGCCCTCTCAAAGTTGACCAACAGCTTTTAGTATATGGGCCAATAAACTCTACAAAAGCCAGACAAATTATACCGAGAAAAATGAAGTTGGGTTGAGAGAGTTAACAAAAGTAATTACGACCAAGCATGTTTATTTGTTGCATCTATATTTACGTCACTGTCATTTTAACAGAAATGCTGCAAATTATAAAGATGATAAAGTGTGCTGTTCTTGGTGCTGAAGGTACTTTGCTTGGGTAGCGAATCTTACATCCAATCTTAGCAGGCTAAACACTAGTCAAATCTTTTGATGGTTGTTTTTTAGTTTCAAATGTTGGAAGGTAGAAGTAGCCAGATTCAGCAACATTCTAAATAGGGTCCTTTTTAGTTTGTAAGATTAAAAAAGCAAATGCTTTGAGGATACTACATCTGTTCAGGTTGCTCATATCTAATAAGTAAGGCCAGGAGCAGAACTAAATGTAGTCTGGACAGCCAAGTGACCTCATCTAACAGCAAAAAGAGCTGTTACTGATTACTATAGAGCTGAATGGGAAGTGCTATCTTTCAGAGTTCAGCACCCAGAAAGCTTAAGATGTAAGAATCATTTCATATTTTAAGAGTACAATTAGGGTATCAATTTGGTTTCAATGTAACTGTATGCGCCTAACGTCACCGTGTCTAGGTAAAGTCTTCAAGTTGAGTTTGACTCCTGATGTCCACACAATTTTCTTGGCAACAGTACAAAAGTGGTTTCCTACTTCCTTCTTCTTAAGACACATTTTAATTTCCCACTCTAGCCTACAGCACAAGTATTAGTCCATGAAAACCTTTCATTTGGGTATCTTGCTTAGCTTCTGAGTTCAGACAATGTGATTCACGTGTTGTCATTTGCTGAAGCTCTCACTTATCTATTCCAAAATCCTGTAGGAGAGGACGCTGAATTAAGTAACCTGTAATTCACAGAGCACTTCAGTAGATGGCAGCACTAGTTAACCTAATGAGAGTCAGTTTGGTATACAGATACTGTAGCTCTGAAGTTACAAAGATATGGACTCTAGAAAGAGTGCAGAGAAGAGCAACAAAGGTCATTAGGGGACTGGAGGCTAAAATGTAAGAAGAATGGTTGCAGGAACTGGGTATGTCTAGTTTAATGAAAAGAAGGACAAGGGGAGACATGATAGCAGTGTTCCAATATCTCAGGGGTTGCCACAAAGAAGAGGGAGTCAAGCTATTCTCCAAAGCACCTGAGGGTAGAACAAGAAGCAATGGGTGGAAACTAATCAAGGAGAGAAACAACTTAGAACTGAGGAGAAACTTCCTGACAGTTAGAACAATTAATCAGTGGAACAGCTTCCCTCCAGAAGTTGCGAATGCCCCAACACTGGAAGTCTTTAAGAAGATGTTGGATAGCCATTTGTCTGGAATGGTATAGGGTTTCCTGCCTAGGCAGGGGGTTGGACTAGAAGACCTCCAAGGTCTCTTCCAACTCTGGCATTGTATTATAATGTACTACATCACTTACAGCAATCTCTTCAGTTCCTCCTGCAACTGTTAAGCCAGGATCATGAATTAAGTCAATATGTAATTTTGACTCCTTGTAATTTCCTGCTGGCTTCCAACAACTGAAGTTAGTAGAGAAGCCAGCAGGAAGTTGCAAGACCCAGACAGCTTGCAAGCAGGCTGCCAGGCAGGTAACTGGCGGCTGCTGGGAGGAAGAGAGAAAAGGGGTGAACAGTTGCAACCCTCTTAAATGCAAACTAGTTGCCAAATATCCAGATTGTAATCACATGACTATGGGAGTGCTGGCATCTTTAAACCAAGTTGTAACTATCACTTTTTCAGCACCATTGTAACTTTAACTTCAAACAGTTGCTGAATAAATTAATCAAGGGCTTACCTGTAGTAGTTATTGTGCTAGCCTAAAAAACAGGCAATGGCAAAGTACTGCTCTACTGCTGCAGAGAAAGCTGCATGGTTTTATTTGTAAGTCACAGGAGTGAAAACTGAAATTGAAGGGGGCTTTTCAGTTCAGGCAGAGGGAACGTCCTCCAAATCCAATCTGCTGTAAATAAGAGTTCCTCTCTGCCTTTTCCCTGTACTGCAGGTCAATTTGTTCAACATTTGGGGGAAAGGAGGCTAATAAGAGGGTGGACAGCAAAAGTTGCTTCTGCATATAAATCCAGATTCAAGACTCTTAGATAGAGGCCCAGTGCCAAAATAAAAATAGCCTTTTTGTGCCCTATATTTGTAAAATCCTAATTTCATTATCCAAGATTTTCAGCATTCTCTGAAATAAAAATCCAGCCTAGTTTTCCTGCAAACATGTGAAATGCCATGAATAGTGTATAATAGTAGCAAACATGTTTGCCATAAACCTAATATTCTTAACACTTGAAAAAAAGAATCAAAAGAACTATTATGAATACAGTGGAACATGTTTACTTTTATTGTACATTAATTTTAACTGATTGTTTTTGTTGCACAATAATTTTTAATCTGATGTTTGTACATTGTCTTTATATAAATGTCACAGAAATAATACAAAAAGTACCTTTTTCCTTTGTTTTACCCCATCCAGATATGTAACAGGGATACTGCTGATTTGTCGAAAGATTTGTGGCAGGTAAGCAGATTGGGCGAACATAGTCATTGAATTTGATAGATCGGACTAGTATTATCAAGGCAATATCATTGTCATATGTGTCTGACATATAATTAGGATGTATATTGATAGCTTTAATCCGACGCTTTATTGTATGACAGTTATCTTCATTAAGATTATGCAAGCCAATTACAACCCTCCAAATGGCTGGGTTCCTAGGACAGAACAAAACTTCTATAGGGATTATTGTTCTTATTATTACATTGCTATTTTGTAACTTCTATGACATAGACATTTTTTTTTATTCATTCAGAATAAACAATAAATCACTAACTATAGATCCTGATTAAAATTGGATTATGTGGCTAAAACAAGGATCACTGCAGAAAATAACAAAAACACCAATAAAAAGTATTCTTTTTCTACACATACATATATACTATCACTCCACTCAATTAAGCATCCTGTTTCCCATTGTAACTACTGCTCAGATGCTTATGGAAAATCTACCTAAGTCTTTTACATAGTTCTTTTACAGCTCTCTCTTAGTGGTAACCACTGCACCACCTCAGCTCTAAATAATTACTGGTAATTATAGACTGATATGTGCAAAGTAAAGAACAAAATGCAATACATTTTAAAGATCAAAGTGTCTTTGAACTCTGTTTTAATAAATTTGGCTGCACAAAATGGGCGTTGGTACTTACCTGATATGTTCACTCTCACTGCAGGTGTAGACAGCAGTCACGTGGGGTTTACTCTGTCCAGTAACCAATAGGCTGAGTCTACATATTATAAAGCCTTCCTCCTTGCTGCTCTTCCCCAGCTTTTAGACGAAGACTGATGTAGACTGACGTGTAGTTGATATGGAAAAGGAGAATAAGGGAAAACCAAGAAAGGGAAGAAAAAAGGACTGACCTAATCCTAATGAAGGAGAACCTTGACCAATCTTAAAAGAATGAGAACCCAGACCGGAACAGGGTGGGGGTCACCGCTGTCTCCACCTGCGGGTAAGAATGAGCGTATCAGATAAGTACCAACGCCCATTCTCCATGATTGGTTGAGACAGCAGTCACGTAGGGACATACCCAAGCTAGTCCCTAATCAAGGGAGGGATCTGGTCTCTGTGGAAGAGGAGTCCAGAGAATGGACTTGCTGTAAAGCCCTCCTTCCAAAGGCAGCTTCAGCAAAAGCGAACCGGTCTATCTTGTAATGACGGATAAAAGGAATGGAAGAGGTCCAAGTAGCCGCCCTACAAATCTCCACTGATGCCTGAGTAGCCCTGGCAGCTGATGTGGCCGCACTACAAGTGGAATGAGCGGTTATACCCTGTGGAGGAATGAGATCATTGGCTCTGTAAGCTTTAGAGACACAGGCCCTGAGCCAGCGACCTATGGTGGAAGAGGAGACTTTAGAACCCAGGGAAGCTGGCTGAAAAGAGACTAGCAAGGCTTCAGAACGCCTAAACATAGCTGAGTGTTTGATATAGATATGTAAAGCCCTGGGAACGTCTAGGGAATGCCACTTCTTTTCTAATCTATGAGAAAGATTGGGACAAAAATTAAGGAGAATAAGTTCCTGAACCTTATGAAAAGCTGAGTTAATTTTGGGCGTAAATGTCAGATCTAGACGGAGAATGATCCTATCTGCGTGAAATATACAGAGGTTGCTTCTAATCGACAGAGCTGCAATCTCGGAGATTCGTCTTGCTGATGTCACTGTGATCAGAAAACAGACCTTGAGTGTGAGATGTTGAAGTGACACAGTCCGCAGTGGCTCGAACGGAGCTCTGGTGAGAAAGTCTAAAACTTTGGTTAAGTCTCAGGTTGGATATCTGTGAACCGTTGGAGGATGAATATTGGTTGCTCCACTGAGAAACTGACGTATGTGTGGCAGATGTGAAATGGGCTCACCTGTCGGTAGAGTCAAGACAGTAGAGAGGGCCGCCACCTGACGTCTTAACGTGTCTGGCGAAAGACCCTTGGTAAGGCCCCGTTGGAGAAAATCTAGCACATTAGCCAGAGAGGCAAACAAGGGAAGAATGTCAGAAGAGCACCACTTGGTAAACGCTGTCCAGGTTGCGTTGTATATTGGAGCTGTGGAGGGGCGGCACGAGGCTTGAATGGTCAGAATGATACTGTCCGACAGCCCATCCGCTCTCAGCGCCTGCCGCTCAACCTCCACATGGTTAGATGTAACCAATGTGGATCTGGGTGCTGGATCGAGCCTTGTAAGAGGGAGAGTCTGTGTGGTGGAATGCGCCAGGGAGGTGTCACAGATAACATCATTAAGTCTCTGAACCACGGCTGGTGGGCCCAATGTGGTACCAGAAGGAGAATTTCCACTTCCTCGTCCAGCATTTTCCGTACTACCCTCTGTATTTGTGGCAGAGGAGGGAACACATACAGAAGGCCCGGGGGCCACGGATACCGTAAGGCGGTCACCGCCTCCGCTCCTGGGGACGCATACCTGGTGAAGTACCGTGGAAGAAGGGTGTTTTCTCTTGAGGCGAAGAGGTCGATTACCGGTCTCCCGTATCTGCAGGATATCTCCTGGAAGAGGCTGCGTGAGATGCTCCACTCGTCCTGGTCGACCTGAGTGCGACTTAGCCAATCGGCCTGAACGTTGTGGACACCCAAGATGTGGTCCGCCCTGAGGGAGAGAAGATGGACTTCCGCCCAGTCCCAACAGCCACGCCTCCCTCATTAGTAGTTCGGACCTGGTGCCCCCTTGCCGATTTACGTGTGCCTTAGCGGTGATGTTGTCTGTGAGGATTAAGACATGGGTGTTGCACACCATGTTTTGGAACCTCCGAAGGGCTAGATGAATGGCCGCAGTTCCAGCCAATTGATGGTGCTGGCAAGATTGGCCTGTGACCACAGTCCCTGAGCTATCTCTGACTGAAGGTGGGCTCCCCACCCTGTCAGGCTGGCGTCGGTGGTGATAATTAGACGAACCGGCTCTTGAAAGAGAGTCCCTTGAGTCAATGCCGGGGAAAGCCACCACCCCAGCGACTTCCTCACATGTGCGGGGAGGAAAACCTGTTGCAGAGAACAGCTGATGTCTATCTTCTGGTATGGCAACAGGTACCACTGCAACAGCTGTGGAGGTGTGCCCACGGCACGATGGAGAAGCAAGACACCATTTTACCCAAGAGACGAGACAACTGGAGAAGTTGGACTCTGCGACGTAGCCAAACTGTCTTGGCCAACTCCTGTAGACTGTTCTGCCAATCTGTTGAGAGGAACACTTTGCCCTGCACAGTATCTAGAGCTCCCAAGGTGAAGGATGCAGGTATCTGGGCTTAGAGAGCTTTTTGCCAGGTTTATGGAAAAGCCTAGCCTTTGGACAACTTGAATGGTAGTTTGAATGTCCCTGTGGCCCTGTCTGATGGAGAGGGACAGCGGGAGGATGTCGTCTAGATATATTTGAATTCTGACTAGTCTGGAGCGGAGGTGGGCAGCCACCACCGCTAGCACTTTTGTGAATACCCTTGGGGCTGATGACAGCCCGAAGGGGAGGGACTAGTACTGGTAATGATTGCCTCTGTACTCGAATCGAAGAAACTGCCTGTGTTCGCAGAGGATGGGAATATGAAGTTACGCCTCTGTGAGGTCCACCGAGGAGAGGAAGTCGCCCTTGTGGACGCTCTCCAGGATGGACTGCAGGGAGTGCATCTTGAACCGTTGATAAAGAACATATCGGTACAAGATTTTCAGATCCAGAATTGGTCTCCATCCCCCCGAGGCCTTTGGAACCACAAACAGCTGGGAGTAAAACCCGACGTTCCTGGCTCTTGGGAACAGCCTGGATGGCCCTGATCTCAAGATGGTAAATGGACTGTTCCACCGTCTCTTGAGACTGTCGCGAGATACTGGGCAGGGACAAAATGCCTCGGGGGAATGGAAAGAAATTCCAGGGACAGACCCCATCTGATGGTCTGCAAACCCAAGCATCTGTTGTTATGTCCTCCCATTGGTCCGGAAACACAGTCAGTTGAACCCCTATCGGAAGATCCTCCAGACAGTCACTTCTGACGTCTGTAGGACTGGTTGAATCTCCCCCTAAAGGATCTCCTAGGAGGATATCGTTGGAAGGTCCTATTGGACCTATCCTGCTGTTGGTAGGATCCCTGCCTAGGGAGTGCCTGACGCTGCGGACGGTGGTTGGAGAAACTCCTGTCCTGCCCTTGAAAGAGCTGGCGTCTATAGAAGGTAGAGGAATTTCTATTATCCGCCTTGCAGAAAGTCAATTGGAGGACCTTACATTTGTCCTTTGACTCCACTAACAAGGGTTCCAAAGGGGCCCCAAACAGATTACCCCCCAAGAAGGGAGATGAAGCCAGACGCCACTTGTGTCTGGCATCGGCTTGCCAATTTTTTAGCCCTAGAAGTCACCTGGAAGTGACAGTAGAGGCAATGGCTTTAGAGGCAAAGGGGCTGCATTAAGAGCAGCCTGTTCTTCACGCCAAAATTAAACTGTCAGTACCTCTGCCGCTTGAAAGCGCACCTGCTGCAATCTCTGAGGGAAACAGCGATCTTCTTGAGAGCTTTGCAGCCGCAGCGCTGTATTCCTGACACAACCGCAGGGTTACCACCCTTGGGCCTGTCACCGGGGCAACCTCCAGCAATCTGTATGAGTTAGAAGCGTCGGAGTCACTCCGTTGGTAATACGAGCCTCCGACAATCAGAAAAAAAGCCTCCGTCGCTTTAAAACAGCTGTCCTAGCCGCGTGGCTAGCTCCACGGCGAGAACAAAGCTCCCTGACTAATATACACACACACCCTGCCTGCAAGATCTTAAGAAACGGCAGGGGTGAAATATAAAGCTTTAGAATAGAACAATGTGATCAGAGAATACAACTACACGTCCAGCCAGAACTGGCTGAGTCTAAAAACGGGAAGAGCAGCAAGGAGGAAGGCTTTATAATATGTAGACTCAGCCTATTAGTTACTGGACAGAGTAAACCCTACGTGACTGCTGTCTCCACCAATCGTGGAGAATGTACTGTTTGAATCATCCCAGAAGAAAGGTAAGCTGAGGCCGGCACGGGGAACCCTGTAGCAGAAGTAATGATGATAGAGAAAATGTTTTGATTGTAAAGGTGGGGATGGAGAATGAGAGGTTATTTCTTTTCTGCATCTTGTTATACATTGTGCCTTTGTTCTGGTGTGCTGGGATATACGGTTTCTCTGTAGGTAGAATAGGCAAATATTTTTCCTGTCTGTATTTCTCTGGACATTATGTTAGTCTTCTGTGAAATGCCTATTTCTCTGTGTGGCCATATAAATCTAAAAAATAAATAATATACATAAAAGCAACTTTGAGTGTCCTCATGGACCACAAGTTAATCATAAACTAGTAGTGTGATGCTGTCTCTAAAAAAGCAAAAAGACCACAGACAAATTGGAGCAAATTCAGAAGGCGGGGGGCGCGGGAGACACCCTTACAGGGTAGAGCAGAGGAGTTTGGGGAATATCTTCAGGACAAAATCGATCAGATCCGGAGCGGGTGGACCTCCGTCAGTGGACCAGACGAGCCGCCAACAGCGAGTCTTGAGGGACCATTCTGGGAGGAGTTTGACTCTGTTGCCCCCGAGGATTTGGACAGGCTGCGTGGACGGCTGCGACCCACCACTTGTTTAACGGACCCGTGCCCCTCCTGGCTGGTACTGGCAGCCTGGGAGGTGACACGAGGCTGGCTCCTGGGCCTGGTGAGCGCCTCACTGAGTGAGGGATACTTACCAACCGCCTTGAAAGAGGCGGTGGTGAGACCCTTGCTCAAGAGGCCTGCGCTCGACCCAATGGAGCTAGCTAACTATCGTCCAGTCTCCAACCTCCCCTTTCTGGCGAAGGTTGTCGAGAATGTGGTGGCGCAGCAGCTCCCGCGACACCTAGACGAATCCGACTATCTAGACCCACGCCAGTCCGGCTTCCGACCCGGGCACAGCACTGAGACAGCCTTGGTCGCGTTGGTCGATGATCTCTGGAGGGCCAGAGATAGGGGTTGCTCCTCTATCCTGGTCCTATTAGACCTCTCGGCGGCTTTTGATACCATCGACCATGGTATCCTATTGCGCCGGTTGGAGGGGATGGGAGTCGGAGGCACCGTTTTGCGGTGGTTCGGCTCCTACCTCTCCGACCGGAAGCAATGTGTGTTGACAGGGGGGCAGAGATCGTCCCTGAGGCCACTCACTTGTGGGGTGCCACAGGGGTCGGTCCTCTCGCCTCTCCTGTTCAACGCATATGTGAAGCCGCTGGGTGAGATCATCCGTGGTTTTGGGGTTGAGTACCATCTTTACGCTGATGATACTCAGCTGTATATTTCAACCCCAAACCACCCCAACGAGGCTGTCGAAGTGATGTCCCGGTGTTTGGAAGCCGTCGGGGTCTGGATGGGGGACAACAGACTTAAACTCAACCCCTCCAAGACCGAGTGGCTGTGGTTACCGGCGCCTCGGTTCAGCCAGCTGACTCCATCGCTGGCCATAGGGGGCGAACAATTGTCCCCTGTGGAGCGGGCGCGCAATTTGGGCGTCCTCCTTGATGCCCGGCTGTCAATGGAGGACCATGTGGCAGCCGTGGCAAGGGGGGCGTTCCACCAGGTTCGCCTGGTGCGCCAATTGCGCCCCCTACTGGACCGGAGTGCCCTGCGCACGGTCACTCATGCGCTGGTGACGTCTCGCCTGGACTACTGCAATGCTCTCTACATGGGGCTTCCCTTGGGACGCGTCCGGAGACTGCAGCTAGTTCAGAACGCAGCCGCGCGGGTTATTATGGGAAGTACACGTTACTCCCACGTAACACCTCTCCTGCGCGAGCTGCACTGGCTACCTGTGGCCTTTCGGGTGCGTTTCAAGGTATTGATCACCATCTTTAAAGCGCTCCATGGCAGTGGACCTAGTTACCTGCAGGATCGCATCCTACCACACACGTCCCTGCGACCTATCCGCTCACACAGAGAGGGGCTCCTCCTGGTGCCGTCTGCTAGTCAATGCCAGCGGGCGACACCTAGGAGTAGATCCTTCTCTGTGATGGGCCCAACCCTCTGGAATGACCTCCCCCCTGACATTCGAACTACCACCGACCTCCGTTCCTTCCGGCAAAAGTTAAAGACTCACCTATTTCAATCAGCTGGCCTGGCACTTTCTTAGTTCTACCTCCCGGGGATTTATTCATTTTAATTGGGTTTGGGGTTTTAAAAAGTTTTTAATACACTATATACTATATTTAATATTTATTATTCTATGTACAGTCTTGCAACCTCCTCCACCTACGTATTTAATTATTTAACTGTTTTGTATGTATTTTATAACGTATTTTAGTGACTGTACACCGCCCCGAGTCCCTTTCGGGAGAGGGGGCGGTCTATAAATATGAATAATAATAATATAAGGCCACCAATATGGTGAAAGGTCTGGAAACTAAGCTCTATGATGAATGGTTGCAAGATCTAAATATGTTTAACCTACAGAAAAACGATTGAGCATTTCTTAATTCTACAAGCCATCAGCCATTAAATCAAGCTGGCACATCAGTATTTTTCTTTTTTAGAGATCTTCAAAGAGGCCAGATGGCTATCCACCAAAGATGCTCTAGTGCAGGGGTTTCGAACTCAAGGCCCAGGAGCTGGATCCGGCGGGATGCTTAGATCTGGCCTGCAGAACCGTCCTGGAAACAGCGAAAGACTGGCCTATGGTGCTCCGTCAGCAAAAATGAAGCTCCGTTTTCAGAGGGTTGCAGGAGGCCGCTGCAGCCCAAAAACAGAGCTCTGGAGCCCTTTTTTGCTGGCAGAGGGCTTGGGCCATCATAGGTGCCTCTGACACAAGAGACATCCTTCCGCTACCTTAAAAATAATGTATGTATGTAGGTATGGATTTATCCATCAGATTTGGAAAACAATGGCAGGGAAGTGAGTGGAAAAGACAGCATGGCGAACCTATTGCTTTTCTCACAGCCCAGCTTTTTGACAATTTTTGTCAATTTATATTTTATTAATATTTGACTAATTGCCCATATTAACAGTAAAAAGATGTCTTAAGAAAGGTAATCCCTGAAATGGTGAAGAATTAAGTCTTACATAGGTCACTAAGGTGACACAAATGACATCCCACTCTGGCAGTGAAAAAAGATGAGAGAGAATGAAAAATCCCTGTCAGTGGTCTGAAGGCTGAGTGCTGCTCAAGAAGCCTTGAGGATGATTTAATAGGAAATACAATTAAGAAACTGAAACAAAAAAATGGATAAATGAGACATTTGGATTTGAAAAGATTTGCCATGCTTGAACAAATAAACAACTAAAAGCTTTGTCTTCTCAAGATTTGAAGATCCCCAAATAGCAAGCTATATGCTGTCATCATGGAAAATCAGTTTAGTTATTGGTAGAAAAGGTTACTAACGCTAAGTGGATTTGGCTAGAATTATAACAGATATTTTCTGAGAATTAATAGGAATCAGGGGAAATGCAGAAAGACTAATTTAATTGGATATTTTAAACTTAAATAATAAGTGATCAGATTTAAAGCTTAGAGATTCTCATCTTAAGTTCAAGCAACTGCAAAAGCCAAGAGATAATATATCGGTAATAAAAATCAGGTGGAAAAAAAATTCAGCAAAAAGCCCATGGACTAAAAAAGATAAACTGGAATGGAAATCAAGTATTATATTTCAAGATACTAGCTCTGCCATTATTAAGAAGGAAGAATAAGATATAAAAGGAGGGTGGGGTTTCCTTTCTTTATTTCAGCAAGATAAATTGTTTCTAGGCTCTCAAAAATAAACAAAGAACAAATTATCTAATAAACATAAATATTCCATGTAGAGAACCATCTGTAATGTTTAAACAACTGATACTATTTATGAAAATATAATACAATGAGATCCTTTAACATTCAGGACTCATAAGATGGCAGCTAATTGTAACATAAATGAACTATCTTGAATGCATTTGGGTCAATATTAAAGGTTGTGGGGGAAATGACATTGCCATAGGTCATTGCTACAGGCCACCCAACCAAGCAGAGGAAGTAGATGAACTTTTTGCTAGTCAGCTAACTAAGGTATGTAGGAAGCACACCACAATAGTAATGGGCGATTTTAACTACCCTGACATCAACTGGGAAACAAACTCTGCACCAAGTGGAAGATCCAACAGGTTCTTAAGAAACCTAGCAGACAACTTTGTTTTCCAAAAAGTAGAGAAGGGAACAAGGGGATCAGCCATATTGGACTTAATCCTCACTAACAGAGAGGAAATGATAGAAGGTGTTGAAACCATAGGAACCCTGGGGGCAAGTGACCATGCAATATTGGAATTCAACATTATCCAAACACAAGTAGTAGAACAAAGCCAAATTAGGGTCTTGGACTTTAAGAAAGCTAATTTTAATAAACTTAGAGAGAGCTTGGGAAAAATTCCATGGATGAGAATCCTCAAGGGGAAAACAACTCAAGAAGCTTGGGAAATTTTGAAAAATGAGGTTACAAAAGCCCAGTCTAGCACAATACCAATGAAGAAGAAAAATAACAGCTCCCAAAAGAAACCAGCATGGCTGCATAAAGAACTATCTGACAAACTGAAAGACAAAAAAGGTAAGTATAAAAAGTGGAAGGAGGGGGACATAACTAAGGCAGAATATCAGCAAATAGCCCAAGCCTGTAAAGATGAAGTGAGGAAAGCTAAGGCTCACAATGAAGAAAGGCTTGCCACAAAAGTAAAAATTAACAAAAAAAGCTTCTTCCAACATGTTAAAAACAAGAAAAAAGTTAAGGAAACAATTGGTCCATTGCTAGGAGAAAGTGGCAAGAAGGTGACAAGCAATAGGGAGAAAGCAGAACTATTTAACTCATGTTTTGCATCTGTCTTTACACAAAGGGATAAAACAGTCCAACCTATCAAAAGCAGCACCACAAAAATCAGATTAGGAACACAAATTGAAATAGGGAAGAAAATGATAAGTGAGCACCTGTCTACCCTAGATGAGTTCAAATCACCAGGACCGGATGGATTACACCCCAGGGTTTTGAAGGAACTAGCAGACGAGATCTCAGAACCACTGAATTATATCTTTCAGAGATCCTGGAACACCGGGGAACTACCAGAGGACTGGAAAAGAGCTGATGTGGTTCCCATCTTCAAAAAAGGGAAAAAAATAGATCCAGGAAACTACAGACCTATCAGCCTGACCTCAATACCAGGAAAGATTCTGGAAAAAATAATCAAGCAACGAATTTGTGAACACCTAGAAGCAAACAAAGTAATAGCCAAAAGTCAACATGGATTTGTCAAAAACAGATCATGCCAGACTAATCTTATTGCATTCTTTGATAATGTGACAAAATTAGTGGACCAGAGGAATGCCGTTGATATAGTTTACTTGGACTTCAGTAAGGCTTTTGATAAGGTAGACCATAACCTACTACTAGATAAAGTAGAAGAATGTGGGTTAGACAGCATCACCACCAGATGGATTGGTAACTGGCTGACCAACCGCACTCAACGTGTAGTCCTCAATGGAACTGCATCTACATGGAGGGAAGTATGCAGTGGAGTACCCTAAGGCTCTGTTTTAGGCCCAGTACTCTTCAACATCTTCATCAATGATTTGGATGAGGGAATAAATGGGGAACTCATCAAATTTGCAGATGACACCAAGCTGGCAGGAATAGCCAACACTCCAGAAGATAGGCTTAAGATACAGAAGGATCTTGACAAACTTGAACATTGGGCACTATCTAATAAAATGAAATTCAATGGTGAAAAGAGTAAGGTTCTACATTTAGGCAACAAAAACGGAATGCACAGGTACAGTATAGGTGGTACCGTGCTCAATAGTAGTAACTGTGAGAGGGATCTTGGAGTTCTAGTGGACAACCATTTAAATATGAGCCAGCAGTGTGCAGCAGCTGCCAAAAAAGCCAACACAGTTCTAGGCTGCATCAACAGAGGGATAGAATCAAGATCACGTGAAGTGTTAATACCACTTTATAATGCCTTGGTAAGGCCACACTTGGAATACTGCATTCAGTTCTGGTCGCCACGATGTAAAAAAGATGTGGAGACTCTAGAAAGAGTGCAGAGAAGAGCAACAAAGATGATTAGGGGACTGGAGACTAAAACATATGAAGAACGGTTGCAGGAACTGGGTATGTCTAGCTTAATAGAAAGAAGGACTAGGGGAGACATGATAGCAGTGTTCTAATATCTCAGGGGTTGCCACAAAGAAGAGGGAGTCAAACTATTCTCCAAGGCACCTGAGGGTAGAACAAGAAGCAATGGGTGGAAACTAATCAAGGAGAGAAACAACTTAGAACTGAGGAGAAACTTCCTGACAGTTAGAACAATTAATCAGTGGAACAGCTTGCCTCCAGAAGTTGTGAATGCCCCAACACTGGAAGTCTTTAAGATGTTGGATAGTCATCTGTCTGAAACGGTATAGGGCTTCCTGCCTAGGCAGGGGGTTGGACTAGAAGACCTCCAAGGTACCTTCCAACTCTACTATTGTATTGTATTGTATTGTTTGATGTTGTTTCAATATATTGGGCAATAAGACAAAATACTAAGAACAGCGAAGTATTATTTAGAAATTATTTAGACATAAGATTAACAGCAAAGGGAGGAGCTGCAACTCAGTGTAGCACTCCCAAAGAGATTTGTTGGCAGGTGTAATTAATTCACTGTGAACTCAGTTCACATATAGTCTAAACAGATTGGAAGGATAAGGCTAGTAAGAGTAAATGGAAAAGAAAACTGGGGGTGGTTTGTGGAAAAGGTATGAGGGGGCACAAATGGATAGCTAGACAAAAATATTTTCACGAATATAATCAAACGTATGGGTAGATAGCTGAGATTTCACTGTTGGTAAGTTTCTTTTACACGAATGGTAAGCCACACAACAGCAGAAATATAAGTAGTCAAGTTATGATGGCAATTGCAGCTGGAATTTCCATTGTTAACTGATGCAATCATAAACTGTAGCATCATGTGGCTGCATTGGATAAAAATTCCTAGTCCCCAAAGCCATTGTTAAGTGATATCCTGGGACTTTAAGTGAGCACCACCTCACAACTTTCTGTTAATTTCCAACAAAGTCAGTGGGGCACCCAGAAGGAAGTTGCAAATTCCAGGCAGTTTACAAGAAGGCTGGCACACATGCTAGAGGATGAGAAGATACAAGAGGGTGGGGAGCCAAGAACAGAGGGCTTGGAAGATGTGCAAGCTATTAGGACATATGCACATACCTCCTTGAGAGGAAGTAATCACTTAACAACATAAGGTGATGGTCACCGATTTACATTATTTAAAAAAGAGAATGGACAAATTCAAAAAGAATCAAACTAACAAAGGCATATTTTCTATCTCCAACTTGCAATAGTAAGGAGGAATATTAGTGATTCAGCTTCCCAAAGTCATGTTTGGATACTGTGTAATAAAAATGTTTGCTTGATGATCTCATGGCCTGAGCAAGCAGATTTCTTCCTTTCATTGCTGTCCAGCAGAGTTGCTAGAGGAAGTGAAAACCAGACATTTTAAATGAAGAAATTGGATGAGCCATCTACAACTGGTAAGTTAAATCATGGAATAATGGAGTGAGTTGGACATGTGATTATATCTATATATCTATATCTATTTATGATCAGAGATAAGTACTAATGTAAAATAAGGGGAAATGCCTCACAACTATTAAAAAACCTTTTTCCTCTTATCTTATTCTTCCACACAATTATTTATCATTAAAATAATTTGGTTTGGTCCTGGTAGCTCTAAATATCTTTTATTACTCTAGGATTGGATATGAAAAAGCTTCAGGGCAAATAATTAAGCAAATCTATTGAAAGCGCCAAAATTTGTTCCTAGACTATCTGTGTGATCCTTAACAAATATTCTCCTCTATTAGATCCTTGACAAGTAGTATGAAGCTACACCTGCTTCAAAACTCAATTCTGTATAAGCTAGGAAAGCCATGTTAAATTTCCATTTTTCATACATAATTATATATTTGGTCCATACTTGGTCAGTAGATTTATCACACCTAAATTGAAGAAAAAGTATTAGAATGGAAAGATACATACTCTGATGTTTTAATGCAGTGTGCTGCTGTCAACACTATGATTTTATTAATTAAAGATCCACCACATATATGGACATATCCTAGACCAACTGCATAAACTTGAAGACTAATTTGCCAAGGCCATGCTCCTAGTATAGCATCATGTCCACCTACAATTCGAGTTCCTGCCGCTGTATTTTTAATAAGGGGCCTTGTTCCACAGACTAGAAATCAAAGAAAAATAGGTAAGCCATGTAAGAAACAGCATTCATGTAGCAACAATATATTTAAAGCATTTTTTTTACAAAACCACATTTTATAACAAAGATGAAACAAGAGTGAAAGATTTGTGGAACTGAATCACTCCCATTTAGGTTGTATGACTAGATCATATATTTATTAGTCAATTTTATTTTAGCCTACTTGTCAGCCTCTGTAGTTAATTTATGATTGGGTGTGTTTAACATCAAAAAATACACCAGAATTAATAGGGTGAATTGTGAAATGTAGCTGAAAACAAACTACATAGCACATAGATATTCGAACTTAGCTCCATCAGGTATAGGATTTTTACCTGTGTTCCAATACATGGGTAAATAAGGCATAAAATCTAAATAATGATCCCAAATTGCATTCAGTTGTGACCAATGATTTAAAGATTCGTTATTTTAAGATCACAGAACCGATAACAAGTCAGGCACAATTTGATATGTAAATGACAACCTTGCCTCACTGTTTGTTCTTCTGTTACTACCGATAGTGCCGAAACTTTAATTGCGTTATTTCCTAACTTCTGAGTTTCCCATTACAGTTGCGATGGCGTAATTACAATCATTTCCCAAGAACTGGGAACAGGTAAATTATAACTATTTATTTTCGAGTAGATCCCAGCACAGAAACCTCAGAGGCCACTAACTCTTATTTCCTTCGTTCATTTCAAAAGTAAAGAAGAGGGAGAGGTTCACATGCCCACAACCAAATTGCTGTATCGTCAATAAAGGTCGTAGGGAACGAGACCCCCGCATTGTCGGAAGGCAACTTTGCGCAGACATCCTCGCGGAGTAGTTACCGAGAGCAAAGGCCTGAGGCAACCCCCACTTTCGCCCCTATTTATGCAATCGTCGATGGGCCTTTCGCGAGGCGCCACTGTCGCGTAAATGGCAATAGCGTACCCCGGGGACACCTCCTTTTCGGCAGCGCTCGCGACCTCCCCTGCCGAGCAGACGTTTCCGACCACGGCCTTGTCCCTTGCGCGCCCTCAGCCAAGGATTCGCGCGAGCTCCGGTGACTGCTCCGTCCCCCCCACCCCTCAACCTCGATCTGTTAGGTTGCCCCGTCCTAAGCAGCACGTTGGCGATCAACGGGCGAGCACGAGTGGCCTGCGAGGACTGGGCTCACCGTCGGAAAGATTCAGGGAGGGCAGGGCCTTGGGCGCGGCTTCCCTAAACAGCACAAGCGAAGCCCAAAAGGAAAAGGCGGCGGGACAGAAGTTGCGTCTCATCGTCCGTCCAGGGAGCAAAATGGCGGCCGGCTTCGCGCGCGTTCTCCCTCAGGCAAGGGCCGCTAAGGGTCAGGTGACAGGCGGCCTGAGAGCCACGGTTCTCCTCTCGGCGAGCCCCTGGCTAAGGCGCTTCCCTGCGGCAAATGGAGGCACGCATGGCCACCGAATGGGGGAAGGTGGGGACATGCTTTCCAAGCGGTCACTGAAATAACCGCTGGCTGAACCGGGCGACTCCGGGCCCTCCCCATCACTATGCGGCCCCTTTGGCTACTCTCATGCTGACTGGCAGACTCTGCCTGCTTACCATCCGAAGTAATGGGGGACGCAGAGAAACCTTGTGACGAGATGGGCGGCAAATAAATGTAATACATAAATAAAACATTTAATAACTTAAATATAAAAACTGCTCTTAAAGTATCTTGGAGGCTGCCTTTCGATGTCCGACTGCTGGGAACATGCCATGTTCATGATATAGCAATGAGTGACTTAAATTAGTCACGACCATCTTAGGAGAGGGGCAGAAGAAAATATTGCCGGTCTGTTATCAGGAGCAAAAGTCCCCATATAAGAGGGATTCATTTCGTTCAACGTTCTCCCCCACCCCACCCCAAGTATGTTTCCAATTAAAGACGAGCTAAAGGGAACGACTCCCATGCAAATCACGATCCTTTGGATGCAAAACACATACTCGTTGCTTGAATGGTATTACAGGCAAAAATGTTAAACTATATGTTGCCACTAAATTCTGGCACTCCGAGTTCGGTGTGAAGCTGATAAGAACTTGATATCAGAATTTTAGAGATAAAACATTTAATGTTGCATAAGTGCTTCTTTACTACCTAAAACTAGGAAACAGTAAGACAAAGCAAAAAGCATTTATTGAGAGTCAAATGTTTGGATAAGGTACAGGAAGAAACTATACGTTCAGCATACTTGATAGTTCAGAAAGAAAGCAATAAAACAATGAAAGGCATTATGTGTGACACTTGAACAATGAAACACTGATTCTAGATTACATTCCACAAGTGGCAAATTTATGGATTGCATTAGGTCTTCCTTTTTCAAAGTGTACTTTTCTAAAACTTGTATGTCCTTGCTTTGAGAATATACTATTGTTTATTTGCTGAAAAGACAAGTTCTCCTGTACCTATACCAAAAAAATAGCTTTGGCTAAGAAGAAAAAGAACATGTTTTTCTGAAGTTAGAAAAGAGGCCAAGACTGCAATGTTAAAAATGTTAATATCAAACTTTGAAAAGGTTGATAATGAACTCTAAAGTTCCAGTTAACAAATGGAAGACTAAGATTTGTTATTTGAAATTGCTCTGACAGGCTATTGATGATAATCTCTTCTAATGGAGGATTGTGGACATCAGGTCCTGCAGGGTCTCTCAAGTTGTTTTTTGTTCAGAAGGTTTTTATATATAAAACTGTGCTAGATGTAGATTAAATGGATTGGACTATGCAATTTGAAAATGTGCAAATACAAGTAGATAAATAGGAGCACTTCAGTGGGAAATTAACAGTATTACGTGCATCTCGGCATATAGTCATGTTAGCCAATGACCGTGAACACATGATACAATGCTGGCTTCCTTGACTAGAAAACTGAGATGAGCACTGCCTCCTGGAATCAGATCCCTTTACCTTCTCCTTTGCACTGCTTGGGGAATCCAAGCATGGGTTAACTTTGTCCATTAGCCTAGAGACTGAGTTATGAAATTGTTAACCACGCCTCCTCTGACTGGATAGCCAGTTTTTTAACTCAGTCCAGCCTAAGGAGACGTAAAACAATTTGCTCTAGGGCTAATAGACAAATTATCTCATTCTTCAGGATTCCAAATCTACAAGATTAACCAGCGGTGATTATAAATCTGACTGTTGTGGCAGGGCGACAGTTCGCTGTCAGCCCGACAGTCATTCGCTCGGTTTTCAAACCCCCCCCCCACGGCTCTAGTGGCCGGGGGAGGGGGGGAGAAGGAGAGTTCCAGCTGTTCAGGATCACCCCCCCCTTTTAAAAATATTTTGCCGTTTTATTGCATGCGCTTGACTGTAGGTGCGCCACTCTCTGTTTGCATTGCTGCGGTTAGGGGGGCCGGTTCGCTGCCCCCGTGCTGGGCTCAAAAGGCGCGACCCGCTAATACCGCTGCTACTCTCTCTCAGCATATGGCTGCTCCGCATGGCCGCGCCATTTGTTGCCACCGCTTCTTACCGCCGTTGGTTGCGCAGGCCTCCGCCCGTCAGCAGGGCTCCGGCCGAGCAGCGGGCAGTTGGTTCCGCTTATTTAAATTGCGCGCCCTTTGCAACTGGCACCATTTTTGAAGCGGACGCCATTTTGAATTGCCTTGTTGCGCGCTGAGTTCAGATGGAAGGGAGCGTATCTGGGGCTGTGCGCCCTTTCTTCTTAATGCCTCATTTTCCTCTGAGTTTCTGCCGTTGCAAGGTCTGTTTTGCCTGCAGCCAGGAGCTTCGCTATTCGTAGCAGCACTACTGAGCATTTGGCCTTGAGGTTGAGCCCTTTCAATTCGAACTGTTTGTATATTAGCATAGCGGCTGTCAGGCTGTCTCTGGGGGTAGCGTGGGGGCTTCCATTTCGCCCTCACCCCCATCTGCCACGAGCGCTAGGTCGGGCAGAGCCACCACCAGGGCCTCTAGCAGAGCGTGCGCCTCTTCTGCGGTGCCAGACAGGGCCGCCAG
This sequence comes from Natrix helvetica, assembly GCF_964273705.1. Lineage (NCBI taxonomy): Eukaryota > Metazoa > Chordata > Lepidosauria > Squamata > Natricidae > Natrix > Natrix helvetica. Next base: position 223,381,218 of record NC_138548.1, read on the forward strand.
GCGTGGGACAAGGTCAAAGCTGCGGCCAAATCCACAGTGGCCACTGGCAGATCACCGCCCATGGTTACCGCTTTGGGCCCTTCCCCCGCTTCTTCCATCGCCCCGTGGGAACCCACGGGTGGTCCACTGATCCAGAGGGCGGAATATGAGGAGGGGGAGTTGGAGGCCCAATCTCCCCCCACCCTTTCTGAAGCCTGCCTAGCCTCGGCCCAGGCACGTTCGCGTGCTAGGCCCACGGTTACCTTCATGCCTACGGCCGCAGGCCTCAGGCCTGAGGAGAGAGTCAAGTTAGACCTTCCCCCTGGCCTTCATCAATTAATTTATGCGGCCATATCGCAAGGGGTGGATGCGGAATTGCAACGCAGGGCCCAATTACCCAGGCCAGCTGCCTTAGCCAGGGACCCTGTTACCACTCAGGCTGACCCTCCATTGCCCCTCCCCTCAATTTATAGCGAGGATTCGATCCTAGGCGAGGAGGATGAGGTGGCTGACATTGAATTCTCGGATGATGAGGACTTAGCACAGGGCAAGCCAACCTCCTCACGGTTGTTCCACCCAGTGCTATTCAAATCCCTGCTGTATAAGGCGAAGGCCACCACAACATGGGGGAGTGGGCACCACTCAGGCAAGCACAGCGGTAGCCCTTGATTCTACCGGACGGCTGTTTGCAGAACAAGTGCAGGAACAGGAGGTCATCCCCTTTCCAAAATTGTTCCTGGATGTGGTCCAAAAGCAATGGACACAACCCACAGCTATCCCTCCCCCCCAGCAACGGGGACAGGAAGCTCTATGCCTCCACACTAGAGCTAGATGGCATCCTCCAATTCCCCACGGTGGATCCGCCAGTGGGGGCATTGGCCTCTCCAACCCTAATCCCGTCCGAAATTTTGGAGGGCCTAAGGCAGAAGACCGCAAAGCCGAATTGGTCTTATGCAAGACCCATCAGGCTGCGGCCTGGGCCTTGCGGGCAGCCACAGCGGCTTCATTCTTTAACCGGACCTCATTGGTCTGGCTTCGACAATTACAGGGCAGGCTTGCTCCCAAGGACATGCGCCTCCACCAGGATGTCAACAAGCTGATGGTGGCACTGGAATTTTCCTTGGATGCTGCCCTCAATGCAGCAAAATTTGCACCTCAAGCAGTAGCATCCAATGTGGCGTCCCGTCGCCTCCTTTGGCTCTGCCATTGGCAGGCGGACCTCCGCTCCAAATGGCGCTTAGCATCCACACCCTTCAAGGGTGGACCCTTGTTTGGCGCCGCGCTTGACCCTATCCTGATTGAGACAAGGGACAAGCGCAAGGTGCTCCCAGTCACCAACAGGTGCACGGACAGAAGACAGCACCCTACAATAGGCGTCAGCCCTTTCGTGCTGGGGACTCCGAGTACAATGCGACCCCTTACGTCCCCCAATTCAACAGATCTTACACGTAGCCACAGGATCGGCCACAGGACCGATCCGTGGGAAGGGATAGGGGGCGCCAGCAGGCCCAGAACCAATCTCAGGGTCGGCAGCCATTTCGTGGCACCACCAACCGGTCGTTTTGAAGATACCAGTGACTTGCGCGACAGGGTGCCTATTGGTGGGCGGTTATCAGCCTTCACTCACCGATGGGCAGAGACCACCTCAGATGCCTGGGCCCTTCAGACAGTGAGGCTGGGCCTCACTCTGGAATTTCTTACCATCCCCCCGAGGCGGTTCATTAGGTACCCCATACCCAGGGGTCAGGTAAAGAGGCATCTGATGGACACTGAGATCCAACACCTTCTCGATATCAATGCCATAGAGAAGGTGCCAAAGGGACAGGAACGTCTAGGATTCTATTCTATCCTCTTTCTAGTCCCCAAGAGCTCAGGAGGATGGCGAGCCATCCTAGATTTGAAAAGGCTCAATCTTTATCTAAAATTTCAAAGATTCAAGATGCCGTCCCTAAAAAGCATCTTAGCCTGCATTCGACAGGGCAACTGGCTGACCTCTGTCGATATCAAGGAGGCGTACCTCCACATGCCCATCCATTCGGCACATCGGAGGTTCCTGAGATTCCATTTTGCGGGCCGTCATCTACAATACCAGGCCCTACCGTTCGGCCTCTCATCGGCCCCACGGACTTTCACGAAGCTACTGGCAGTCGTAGCCGCCTCCCTCCGATCACTACCAGACAGAGTGAACTGTTACCTAGACGATCTCCTAGTCCTATCATCATCCCGGGACCAGGCCATTCAGGACATGCAGTGCCCGATTGACTTCCTGCAGCGGCATATTTTCTGAAATATGATGTTTAACATCTCTGAGTTTATCTTTGAGATCTGTCACCTCTTTTTTCAACTCATTTTGACCCCTCATAATTTCTTGAAACATTTGGGAAACAGATAGCTCTTTTGGGCTCTCTCCAGACCCTTCTTGTTGTAACAATGAAGTAATTTTCATTTGCTGCATGCTTGGACTGGAGGTGGCAGACGCAGGAGCCGAAAATGACTTGCCCATTGGTTTGCGCAGCTGTGCCGGTCCAAGGAGGCAGGCAAACCCGAAAGCGAAGAGTTAATTCTCCTTCACATTTCCAAGGCACCGAGGCATACCAGAAAGGGGAAGGTCAGATAATCAAAGTCCAGGAAGAACGGAGATCTCCATAAAGTTTTTTTTAAAAAGACAGCTCAGCGATCTTTCTCACATCGTTGGTTCAAGTGACGAGTCAGCCTTTGTTTTCTCTCCATTCCAATAGAGCAGGGGTGGCGAACAAGTTTGACAAAAAGAGCCAAAATTTTAAACTGTGAGAGTCAGAGAGCCACACCACGCAGTGACCTGCCAAAACAGACCCGGAAGCAATGTTCCCTCTAATTTTTTTTCGATGTGAGCAGAAAAGTATAGTGTTTGAGCGGCACATTTTCATGCCTGAGCACCCGAATTTTTTTCACAGATGTCACCTAAGACAACAACAAAATCAGTATTATTTGAAACTCAAAGTTATGTTTCTTCAAGGTACCCGCTTAATTCAAAGTGTTATAGAATATCAGTATCACTTAACAACGCTCCTGCTTAGCAACCAAAATGTTGGCTCAGAAACTCTGGCATTTGAAGCACGCAACTCTTAAAGCTGTCAAGTTACAAGACCCTTGCACCCCTAACCCTTTAGGGAAAAAAAACCCCAGGGGTCTTCAAACCTGACAGCTTTAACACTTGTGGACTTCAACTCCCAGAATTCCTCCTCCAGTCATGTTGCAGCGACATCATCTGCGTGGATCTGCTCCATCTTTGCTTTCTTCATTGTGGGCAGGGCTTCTGCTGAAGATGCCGACGAGTACGAGTTGCCACCAGAATAACTGCTGCTACCTCCTCCTCCTCCTCCTCCAACAGAATCACCAGATTTGCTCCTGAGCTCAGCCCTGGGTTACCTCTGCCCCCTCCCCCTCCTCCGTGTTTTTGAGGAGCCATGAGGCTTTTTTTCCCCTGCTTCCCCCCCCACCTTCCTACTGGCTCCTGCAGCCTCATGGCTCCTCAAAAGCACGGCGGAGGAGGAGGAGGGGGCAGGGGTAACCCAGCGCTGACTGAGCTCAGCTGCTCCGAGCGGAGGGGAGGCACCGCTGCCACGCGCGGAGATGCCAGCTGGAGCTTTGGTGGCTTCATCTCAGCCGCAGCGCCGGGCGGCAAATCCGGCAGTGCTGCCTGTTAGAGGAGGATGAGGAGGAGGTGGCAGCAGTTCTTCCGGTGGCGGTGGGGGCTTTGGGGCTTCACAACTAGCCTCAGTCGCCCCGTGCTCCTCAAAGCAAGTCTGGGGAAGTCCTTTGCAGGCGGCCCGTTCTAGCTGCCTGCAAAGGACCTCCCCAGCTTCCGAAAGGGAGCGCGCGATCCGAGCCACAGTATACTAAATAATGATAAGAGGCAAAGAGCCTCATTTATTTTGGCTGGGAGCCGCATGCAGCTCGCGAGCCGCGTGTTCGCCACCCCTGCAATAGAGAGAGAGATAGTTCAAATGCCGCTTAATCCGAGGGGGGGGGGTAAAGAGAAGAAACACCCCCCCTCAAATCTTCAGTTTCAAATAAGTTGAACACGAACTTACAGTAGTCTGCTGCTTATCCTTTAATGACGATTAAGGAGATCAGAGTGGCTCCCCCACCACCAGCATTCAGCCGCTCTTCCTTGGATAAACTCCTTCCTCCTGGAGCCCATTTGGCGAAAGGGCGGACAGCCCGAAGCTGTCCCAAACCCCCCCTCTGCTCCCTGGCTCCTAGACGAGGCTGAAAACACCTCTGCCAGCTGCCACCAATTCCGGGGGGTTTCAGCAAGCTGCCATTCGGCAGAAGACCCCTCCAAGGCTCCCTGTGCTCCTTACGGAGCCAACCAAGGAGACGAGCGGCGGACAGCACGTCCGTCGCCTGCAGGAACTGGAAGTCTTCTCCGAGGAGGATGGTTCTTCTTCTCTTGGATTGGGAGGGAAATGCGCCGCAGGCTCCACCCCTTTCATGGTGGTGTCCCTTCTCTTCCCGGGTTGTTTGTTTGGTTTCCACTCCCCCCCAGCAGGGGGCTTTGGGCCCATCTTGGAGCGGCAATTTGCTTCCTGGTGCCCCTCCTTTCCTCAGCGGAAGCAAGTGATCGATCGGGGCTTGCTTGTAGACCAGTTTTTCCCTCCTTTGGGAACTCCTTGGGGGGTCTGGGAGGGGTAGCTTTCTCTTTCTCACTGTCTTCATGGTACTTGTCTTTGGCTAGATCTATTTCCACATCTGCTGCCAATTCGTACCAGCGTTGCAAGGTACGCCCCCCCCCCCCCCGTTTACACAGTTCTGGTATATAGATCTTTGTTTAAGCCATCCATGAAGTTGTCCATTAAAGCCTCTTCTGACCACCTGCGCATGTATACAGATAATTCACAAAACTCTTGTATATACTCAGCCACTGGGCTTTTTCCCTGGGTAAGGGTTTTCATTCTGGTTCTGGCCTTCCCCTCTATGAGTGGATCATCAAAGTGTTTCCTCGGGGCAGCCATAAACCTATTATAGTCTCTCAGAAGGGGGGAGTCATTGTTATGCAGGGCAACCATCCAAGCCGCTGCCTTAATAATAATACTTTATTTACAGTCACAGACCAAACATGAACAGTACAAAAGAGACACAGCAGCCAGTCACCAAAAGCCCAACTAAGGGAGGTTACAGCTCTCTCCTCTAATGGTCACAGCTCTCAAGAAAAACCTGGAAACCTGAGAGGTGATGTACGAGGAGACATCCCCAAGGCAATGCACATACAAATCCCAGCCATCAGGACCAGGAGGGACGATTTCAGGAAGAGACAGTAACCTAGATCTGTCCACGCTATACATAGGGCAAAATAGAAGGACATGCTCCGCTGTCTCAACCTTGGCTCTGTCACAAGGGCACAGCTGCTTATTAATCGGGAGCCTCTTGTAACGACCATCCAGAAGTGCTGAGGGCAAGACATTGAAGCGAGCTAGGGAAAAAGCTCTTCTATACTTGGGAATGGTTAGGGTATAAAAATAGGAAGCCATCCTCATTCCATAGTTATTAACTTGGTTGAGAGTCAGGGGGGAACAAGTTTTATTGGCTCTGGCTCGTAGATATTGTAAATCAATGTCCATGAGCCGTTGGACTATCCTAAATTGGGCATCATTGAGGTCGTAGTTTCCCAAGGCATCCTCCGTGAAACCTAGCAAATGAAGTTTCTTCAGCAGCTCTTTCTCCCAGCGAGAAATATGGGAGTCCATGAACCACCAGGGAGAGGTAGCTGCCAGGAACTGCCAGAAAGAGCACCCGAAACCACAATTTAAAGGTGTTTATCCAGGCCATACATTCCACCGATCGAATGCCTAGTTCCAGGTATATCGAGGCAAAACCAACATAAGGGGAAGACCCAGAAGTTTTCTAAGGAAAGTAGCCTGGGTTCTTTCAATGCAGTCCTTGAAGCCCCGTATCCATATGGGAATGCCATAAAGAGTTTGGGCCAGCGTTTTGGCTTTGTAAATACGTAGGGCAGAGGGAATGAAATGGCCACCCTGGGTATAAAAGAATCTTAAAATCTGCTGGTGACTACAGGAGGCCGAGTTCAGCACCCGGGTTCGATGTCTAGTCCAGGCACCAGTGTTCTGAAATTGAATACCTAGATACTTAAAATGGAAAACCTGCTTAACAGCATTGCCACTGATATCCCAGTTATACAATTTCCGGGCTCTAGTAAACACTAGTACTTTTGATTTATCATAGTTAATAGCCAAATGGTTTTCAGCACAGTAGGACCCAAGTGCAGAAAGTAATCTTTTCAGTCCTGGCCTTGACAATGAAAGGAGAACCGCATCGTCAGCGTAAAGAAGAAGCGGGATCTTTGTAGTTGTCAACTTCGGGGCGTGGGACTCAATATGTCCGATGTAAAAATTCCAGGTCAGATAAAAATATATTAAATAGAAGAGGAGCCAGAACACATCCCTGCTTTATTCCATTCTTAATCGGGATAGGATTAGAAAGTTCTCCCTGCAGACCACACCTGACCTGGCTGGAGGTCTGATTGTACAAGGACCTAATTACTCGCCACGGACGTCTCCACTGGGCCGCTGAAGGGGACCCAATCCTTCCGGATTTGAGCGATTTTATCCTGCAGATATTTCCCAAATTCCTCTGCCCTACCCTGTAAAGGGGCCTCCCGCGGCCTCTGAAACAGGAGGGAGCGGGACACCCGAAACAGGGCGGCAGGGCGGTTCTCTGCGGATGCAATGAGAGTGGCACAATATTGACGTTTGGCCGTTCTCAATGCCACTAGGTACGTCCTTAAATGGGCTCGTACCTGTGCTCGGTCAAATTCGGATCGGGAGGATCTCCAACGACTCTCTAGGCATCTCTTGTGGCGCTTCATCACCCTTAGCTCCTCGGTGAACCAAGGAGCCAGGGTGGATCGTTGCCGCCGGAGAGGCCGCAAAGGCGCCACCCGGTTCAAGGCCCCGGTAGTCGCATTGTTCCACGCGGCTACCAGGTCCTCTACCCGAGGGCGGGTCAGGACTACAGGAGGTGGCCCAAGCTCCGTTTGGAACCTATCTGGTTCCATCAGGCGCCTGGGGCGGAACCATCTAGTGCTTTCCGGTTCCGCCTCCCCGCAGCGGGGGGTAGCACCAGGGAAGTCAAGTCGGAGGAGTGAGTGATCTGACCATGACAGAGGAGTGATGATTAAGTTCCCTCCTCCCAGATCACTCAACCACTGGCCAGAGACAAAAACAAGGTCCAAGGTGTGACCTCCCTCGTGTGTCGGGCCCTGAATCAATTGAGTCAGGTCCATGGCTATCATGGAAGCCATGAACTCCTGAACCCCCTCTGATGCTTCTCCCACCGATGGCAGGTTAAAATCCCCCATCACTAAGAGTTTGGGGGTCTCAACCGCCACCGATGCGATCAGCTCGAGGAGTTCAGGCAGGGTCGCTGATGTATGGCGAGGAGCCAGGTATACTATCAGCAGGCCCAACTGTCTCCCAGGGCCCCATTTCACAATAAGGGATTCACACCCGGACGTCTGTGGCACAGTGGACTCCCTTGGCTCTAAGTCCTCCTGAATAATCACTGCTACCCCACCGCCCCTTCCCCAGGCCCGGGGCTGGTGAAATGCTTGGTAGCCTGGTGGGCACATTTCCACGAGGGGTAAACCTCCCTCGTGGCCCAACCAGGTCTCCGTTATTCCCGCGAGGTCCGGCTCCCCCTCCAAAATTAGATCGTGAATGAGGGGGGCCTTATTGACAACGGACCTCGCATTGCATAGCAACAGCCTCAGGCCCTGGGCCTGCAGATCCTGACCACCTAGAACGCAGGGGTTGGTACAAGCGACCGGGTGTAACCAGCACTCACGGTCTCCCAACCGACTGCGAGTTGTTAATCTGTCCTCGTATCTGCCCCTCCCTACGACTGTTGGAATCAAGGAGCCCCGTATAGGAATGATATCCTCCCCTCCCTCCTCCCCTCCGCTCCTTCTGCTCGTGACCCCACCTGGTGACCTGGCTCTGTCATCACTCCTGATCTGACCCACCCGCCCCCCAACCCCTAAACCCCTAAAAGTTTTTAAAAAACATTTAACTAAAAACCCCCTAAGTCTCCGCTTCCTCCACCTCTCGAGATTAATTAAGAACAGCAAACGTCTGTCAATAGAACTTTTAAGTAGTTTTGACCACAACAAACCCCTAGGGACTGAGTCAAATGCTGACTTTAGGTCGATGAAAGCAGTGAAGAGTTTGCCACCTGGTATAGTGGTATATTTGTCGACCAGGTGGGCTAGGGCAAAGCAGTGATCTAGTGTGGCACAGCCCGCTTTAAACCCAATTTGTTCAGCGCCAATGATATTGGATTCCTCAACCCAAGTGAGGAGTCTGCAATGGAGGTATTTGGCATACAGTTTCCCAATAATGGAGAGCAGGCTTATGGGGTGATAGTCAGCTGGGTTGTTTCTATTTCCTCATTTAAAAACTGGCACGATAATTGCTAAGCTCCAGGAGGAAGGTACTCTGCCAGAGGAATTAGTATATGTAAAGAGTCTTGCCAAAAGAGGAATCCACCATTCAGGGTTGGATTTTAGCAGATCAGGGGGAATAGCATCAGGGCCAGGAGCTTTGCCTGACTTAAGTTCGGAGATAAACTCGGTGATCTCAGCATGGGTCACAGGTTGCCAGTCAGGGGCTACAGGAGATAGCTGTAGGTCAGGCACGGTTGAACTTGCTGACGCCTGGTAAATTGCCAAGAAATGGTTTTCCCAGTCTCTGTTAGAAATGCAGCATAGAGGGAGTTCCCAATGGCCCGGCAAAGAGCTGGCAGCAATTTGCCAAAATAATCGGGTGTCCTTCTGCTGGATAGAGAGAAGTAAACCCCACTTCTCTCTCTCTTTAGCTTTCTTTTTCTTAGCAATTAATCCTTTGTACTCCCGCTTCAGGCGGTAGTAGTCCTCTGGCGGGTGTTGGTCCCCTCGGTTGTGGTAGAGCAGGTAAACCCGTTTAATCTGGTTCCTAAGCATCAAGCAGTCTTTGTCAAACCAAGTATTACTTCATGATTGATGTAGACCACTCGGCCCACAGATGGCTCCAAGCTCCCTTTGGACACTGTTAATTAGTGATTCAAAGGCCAAGACTATCTCCGAGCCACTGCTTGCTAGTACCTGATTGTACAAGTTGAGACACTCCGGAGATGATAAAAAGGAGTGAAACTTTTCTTCAATATTGGGAGACCATTTGATCCTCCTTGCGTACGAGGCCACATAGGGGTCTAATATCTGAGGGCCCCTAGGGAGATGTATATTTGAAAAAAGCTCAATGATTGTAACCAGGGGGTAGTGGTCACTCTGCGTAAGGCAATCCACATAAAAAGCACGGACTGCCTCTCTTAAGGGTCGAGATACCAGTACAAAGTCAATAACACTACTCCCACGTAAGGAACTAAAAGTAAATTCGCCAGCCAGATCACCTAGGGTACTCCCATTAAGAATTATCTTGTTGTGTTGGGCTGCTAGAAGGGCTAACTGGATGCCAGCAAAATTTGTTAGTTCGTCCTTAGAATGTCTGGCTGAAGTCAGATGGCCTATGGCCTGGAGGGTTTCTCGTGGGTAGAGTGCCTCTATCACTGGAGGGACTTGAGCTCCCAGACGGGCGTTAAAGTCACCACCTATTAGGATGTACATTGCTGGGAATTTAGTTTCCATACAGGTAATATAGTTCTCCAGCGGGCCCCATTGAGCCTTGACATCGGCTTGCTTCCTCGCCGGGGGAAGATAAACATTGAACACTAACAGTTTTCTACGTCCTTTCTTAATTAAAAGCGCCATAGCTAAAGAGCCACAGGAGGGTAGTTCCATTGTCTCCACTTTCAAAGAAGTAGAGACCAAACAAGCTAGACCACCTTTAGGCCTCCCTGCCGTAGATTGTCTAATAGCGGCCAATGAGATGGTCGTAAACCCTGAAAATGATACCTTATCACAAGCCCAGGTCTCCTGAAGCAGGATCACATCGAATGAGTGGATATAGTTGGCAAATTCTGTAGTGCCGCATCTTCGCCCCCAGCCTGCAATGTTCCACGAAAGGCACTTGAGTGTGCAGGGCGGGGGGGGGGGGGTAACCGGGTTTACTAGTCATTCTGTGTTAATTTTTTCCAGAGCACCCTTTGGATCCAAAAAAATACATCCATTATTAGATGGCAAGGTCATCCTCTTGGGAGGCAGAAGCAGGGGAAAAGAGAGGGGAGGTGAGCCTTGCTCGTGGGGCTGTAAGACTCTAAGCGCACTCCAGTTCGTACTTGTGGCATTGACTGGTTGCTTAGTTGGAAGGTATTCGGCAGTGTCATCAAGCAGGGTTTGAGTTAGCCCTGCGTCTCCAGGTTTATGAATTAAACTTTTTGAAGGAAATGCCAATGGAGTGTCTGCTGGTAAATCAGTATAAAACCCATGAGGTCCAAAGGAATCCTTGTCAGAGATTGATAGACTCCGAAGCTTGGACTTAACTGCATCCAGACGCTTTATAATTTGGGCTCTTTCCGATTGAGGGACCTTATTCTCCAGCACCATGATAACTCTTACCTTGGCTTCCTCTGTGGGGAGATCCTCTCCGAACTGTTGCATGAAATTCCAGACCTGGACCAGGAAAAATCCTAAGTCCTTTGAGTCCCCACCAAATTTCACACCAAGTGGAGAAACTTTAGCCACCTGGCGTCCGTGGGGGTGGTGGTGGCTTCCCTTCTTGGAACGGCTCTTGCGGCGGCTGCTGCTTGCGTCTGGGCTTCTTCATCCTGTTGAGCTCCACTGTCTGCCCCCAGGGCCCCCCTTGGCCGGAACAGGGCCTCTACAGTTCTCTCCCCTGTTTCATGGAGATCAGCTTCTCTTTTGGGACCGCTCTCGCGTAAGCATCACTTCTCCCAAGCCTCTTGAAAGAGTTTCATAGCCTGGGACATCATAAGATCCTCCTCATCAGTGTCCTGCCAAACAGCTGCTGGCCGCCGGTATTGCCTTGTGGTAACTCCAGCCGGAATTTCCTCAAGTTCATACTTCTATCCCACTCCCAATGACCACCTGGGGCGGATGGATCGTTCCTCTAAATTCAGTTCCGCCTTTCACTCCGTCGCCAAGGGACATGACGATGCAGCAGCCCCCATGTCATCCTCCTGGTCGCTGTCTGGGTAGGACATTCTTTGGAAGGTTTTGGTTTTACTTACACTCCCCTCGGAAGGTATTAGCTCCAGGATGAGTGCGAAAGTGAGATCTTGCTTAATGTGACGGCAGCCTCCATCAGTAACCAAGAAAGAAAACACTTAACTCCATGTTTTCAGAATTAAGAGTACTTTCACTGGTTATGAAAAGATAGCAGCTAAGCAAAGCAAGATCTGAGGCAAAAGCATGTGTAATCATGGATATCAATATGTAACCCAACCCCCTCCCCCTGGTAACCCCATCCCTTGTCCAATGTGTAAATCCCTCAGGTGTCATGTGGGACCCATCTTCAAAAAACATCATCAGGTTGGTATGCAGGACAGTTGGCCTTGGCGGGCTCATCCACTATCTCCAACATGCGCAGTAGATGGTGAGAACAAAACTCCCTATTTTCAATCTCTCCTGTACTTAAAACTTCCCTTCCCAAATACCATGCTCCCCTCCCATTTCAATAGCAGCCGAGAGCAAAAGCAGTCAAACTGTAGCATGTACGATTCCCAGTGTTTGGTGACTGGGTCATACGGAGTCAGTGGGGCATGCAAGGCCATTTTGTGTTCAGAGGGCACTTTGAGTTTGCCACTCAAAAATGGCTGCTTGAAGCAGCGCTGAGCTCTGGGCAGGATGTACTTGCTGGATTGCTACGCTCTTTCAGTTCGCCTGGTTGCCTTCCAATCCCACCTTCGTCACCAGTGTTAAATTGGGTAATGGATAGGCACACACAGGCTTAACGGTAACAACAGCTCTTTATTAAGTACAAGTGAGAACAATCCAGTGAAGGTTGAGTCTGACAGCAGCCCTTTTATAGGGAGCTGTCAGACCCTTCGACCAATAGGATTAAACCTCTGTTCCCATCAGAACAGAGGACCTTGGTGGAAACCACTGTAGTTAGCACAAGTATCTAACAATACGGACCCCTTTGTCTACTCTCATGCTGACTGGCAGACTCCGCCTGCTTACCTTCCGAAGTAATGGGGGACGCAGCCTTAGATCTTCAATGAGGCTGCCCTTGTGAGATTCATTATGGCTTATGGGGGAATGTCATGAGCAGCTTCCTCATGTAAGATATTGGAGGAGATATTCCTCGAGAGGTATTTTTGGGGTTTTGTGTTCTATTATCTGTATATATTTTAACTTCAGTAGTTAACCTCAGTATAGTTAACCTTCTCAAAGTACTGTATTTCCACTTTACATGGATGGCGTGTAAGCCCTGTAAATAAGCAGTTTTATTAGATCAACCCCAGGTTCCAAAATTGTCTGCACTGACGATATCTCCTCGAATGGTTACAAAATGTTTGTAACCAAATTGCCAAGCTCGGAGCTCAAACCAACAGCCTAACTACCAACTTGAGCTCCTATTATTCAAACACATTTCAGTGTACCTCATTGGAAGCTATTAAACCATGTGAGCTATTGTACTATGTATCAATTGCAGTTTCTGAGTATACTTCAAGTGCAATTCTGAGTGCATTGGTAATTAAATGTAGAGGTAATAAGGCCATGGCGATATTGTTGCCAAATCCTTTTGCCTAAAAACTGCACTAGGTATAACAAGACAAAGACATTCCTCCTCATAATTTCCATCTGCTGTTTCATTTCCAAGTTATGGACACCTCACAAGACTAGTAAGGAGGTCAGTAAACAACAATGTCTTTGCTACATAAATAGCACTTTTTTCTTGGGATTCTGTTTAACTTGTCTTATTCAATCCTTTCCAGTCTCCAAGTATTGCTATGAACCTCCATGACATCTATTCACCTCTGAGCACTTATACTGTATGTGTGAATGTGAAGAGACACAGAGTATTGAACCCAGAAGCAACCACAGAGACTAATTTGCTCATCCTTGATTATCCACTGATACTGCCCAGTCAGGAAGGAATGAAACTTGTATCTGGGCTATTTGCAGCATCCTGCAGTGACATTAACCACATTTTATGATGATTTTGCAGAAAACCAGCATTTACTTCCGATTTTCAAAAAAAACCCTATCCATCAAAAGCCACTGGTTCACTTAATAATTGCAGATTTGCTTATTGGCCACTGTAACAAAAAGTTGTAAAAATGGGTCATATAACTCACCCATTTTATAAACATTTTGGGTTACAACTGATGGGCAGGCTCCATTATGGTTGTAACTCAAGGATTACCTGTATTCCAAAGTCTTCCTTTTTCTCTTTTTGAAAAAAATGGAGATGGTCTGAAAGTAGCCTAACAATAGACTAAGACTTGGCTCTTCAAGCACCACTTGAAGGCATCAGGTGCAATTTTACCCCTGAAAGAGGAATTTACTTTTTCCCAAAGCTACTCTCTTCAGCATCTTACCCCAGTCTCCATTTTTTCCTCATGCTGATAAGAATATGTTCTATATCAGGGCTGTCAAACTTCCGGCCCATGGGTCTGATATGTCACATGCTGGCCACACCTACACCCAGTTTAGTGAAGGAGAAAAAAGTCCCGATATGTCACATGATGTCACCGTGACGACACAAGTTTGACACTCCTGGTCTATATCCTTGAGTCATCAAGATCGAAAGTACTAGGTAAAATTAATGTATGGTAATTTGTATAACTGCAGACTAATATAATAACAAGATTATGATTACTGACAATGATTGTGTGTTTCTTATCATTATGGGTATTAATCAAAAACAACTTCTTCACAAAATGTGTATTAATGATTTTTTTTTTGGCCAAAAACGTTATTTTTAATTTTCAAAACAAACATAAAAATCCTTCTTCTTTACATCCTATAGAAAGTGTATCAGTTGGTTACAAACAGTTTTTGTGCATCTCTTCTACCGTCATCAAGTATAATTCATATTAACTCTAATATCTTAACTCAAATGTTTATACGTATTACCATCATCATACCTCCACTTTTATTTGACTATAATTGTTTAAACGTTCTTCATCATGAAATATAGCAAAATTTAATACATAACCACATATTGGAATTTAATTTACTTATTTATAAAATCCTCCATTAACATTAAATCCTTATATCCTATTCTAGCTAAACCTCCATAATATTTAATAACAAAAGTTTTCTAATACTCCTTTCCAAATCGCTGTTTACAATTTACATCCAATTTCCTTATGTTATACCCATACATATATATAGATTATTATTATTATCCTTTCTTTATTTGGCTATATTATATGTCACAACATTTCCCCCCTAATAATCAAAACTTAACTGTGTCTAATTTAGTTCTCTTTTTTATTGCTATTATTATTATTAACCTTTATATATAATCTCAGGTATCATTCAATATTCATATCCAATTATTGCTTATCGTAACACTACACATTATACAGTATTATACAGTATACAGTATTATCATTATCAATTTTTTATTTGACTATACCTATTGTCACTAAATTTCACTAGGTTTAGCTAGTAGTTTTAAATTATATTCTTCCATCTATCAACCTGTATCTTTCCAATAACAAAACAATCTTATGTCCTCTGCCATTTGTGGTATCAATCTTCTAAGCTTCTTCTTAATCAGCTTTGTATAGACTAATCCTAGCAACTTCTTGCTTGTAAGATCTCTCATATAATCCTGATGCCCTCTTTCTGCTTCTTTATTCCACTTGTCTTTAGTTGTCAGCAGTGTTATCCATATTTTCGTTAATAAAGTTTCATAGTCCATAAATTCTTTACTTTTTCTTCTTTTTCTATGTCTTGCCCTTTGAAATAGGTTTCCTCTCCATTTATTTCCTCTTTCAGTATTCCATTCTTTGCCTTTTCAAAAACAAACCAATTACCATAAATGTCAGCAAGTTTAATCGCTTTATATTCATTTTCCACTTCAATTCTTTGGATTTTAATCCCCTCATTTTGCATTTGGTGAACATCATCAAATTTTTGATCACATCTTTCTGTTAACTGCTCCAAAAGTTCCAATTTTTGTTCAATCGTCTCATATGTATTTGTTAATTTTAGTAATTCTGAAAATATTGTCTGCAGGCTTACAATCTCTCCATTTTCCTGACACTCTGCCATCTTAAACAAAGAGCTCTCGCTTGGAAGGTTTTTTTAAGTTAAGACATGGATTCACAAAAGCCATTCCCCCCCCCCTTCTCTGGTTGAAAACACGCTTCAAAGGGGCATTTGGCTTACCCCTATCGCTCTGTAATGACAAACCACGAAGAAAGGGAAAAGTTCCGCTTGAATACACAAGCTCCAATCAACAAAATGTGTATTAATGAATTTATGATGTGACTTTTATATATTCTTTTACATAATTTATTTATTTTGTTTGTTTGTTTGATTGGATTTATATGCCGCCCTTCTCCCAAAGGACTCAGGGCGGCGTACAGCATTAAAAAACACATATTACAAAACTTAAAAGAAAATTAGAAACAATCCAAGAAACATACCGAATTAATATAACACTAACATTTTAAAAATTGGATAAAAATTTTGTTCTAATTTTTTTATTATTATTTATTTCTTTGCACTTCTAGACCGCCCCCTCTCCCAAAAGGGACTCGGGGCGGTGTACAGTCCACACAGCAAATACATCATCCACAGTAAAATTCATTAAATAGAAAAACAGATGAATAAATGAATAAATATGGAGGAGGTTAAAAGAATTAAAAGAACTGTACAGCAAGAATATAAATATGGCTTTAAAACCCCTAAAATCAATTAAATTTAAAACAATACCCTTAAAATACCAGTTAAAAGTATATTTCCAGGAGGTAACAGTTATAACAGTTATAATTATGCCAGGCCAGCTAGTCGGAACAGGTGAGTCTTCAATTTTTGTCAGAAGGAGCGGAAGTCCGTGGTGGTTCTAATATCTGGGGGGAGGTCATTCCAGAGGGTTGGGCCCATCACAGAGAAGGCCCTACTCCTTGGCGCCGCCCGCTGGCATTGCCTAGTGGACGGCACCTGGAGAAGCCCCTCCCTGTGAGAGCGAATTGGCCGCAGGGAAGTATGTGGGAGGATGCGATCCCGCAAGTAACTAGGTCCCGTGCCATGGAGCGCTTTAAAGATGGTGATCAGAACCTTGAAACGCACCCGAAAAACCACAGGCAGCCAGTGCAGCTCGCGCAGGAGTGGTGTTACGTGGGAGTATCTGGTACTCCCCATGACAACCCGCGCGGCCGCGTTCTGGACTAGCTGCAGTCTCCGGGCGCGTCCCAAGGGAAGCCCCATGTAGAGAGCATTACAGTAGTCTAGGCGAGACGTCACCAGCGCATGAGTGACTGTGCGTAGGGCATCCCGGTCCAGTAGGGGGCGCAATTGGCGCACCAGGCGAACCTGGTGGAACGCCCCCCTCGCCGCGGCTGCCACATGGTCATCCATTGACAGCTGGGCATCTAGGAGGACGCCCAAATTGCGCGCCCGTTCCACAGGGGGCAATTGCTCGTCCCCTATGGCCAGCGATGGAGTCAGCTGGCTGAAACGAGGTGCCGGTAGCCACAGCCACTCAGTCTTGGAAGGGTTGAGTTTGAGTCTGTTGTCCCCCATCCAGACCCCGACGGCTTCCAAACACCGGGACATCACTTCGACAGCCTCGTTGGGGTGGCTTGGGGTTGAGATGTACAGCTGGGTATCATCAGCGTACAGATGATATTCAACCCCAAAACCACGGATGATCTCGCCCAGCGGCTTCACATATGCGTTGAACAGAAGGGGTGAGAGGACCGACCCCTGCGGCACCCCACAAGAGAGTGGCCTCAGGGTCGACCTCTGCCCCCCTGTCAGCACATATTGCATTCGGCCGGAGAGGTAAGAGCCGAACCACCGTAAAACGGTGCCTCCGACTCCCATCCCCTCCAGCCGGCGCAATAGGATACCATGGTCGATGGTATCAAAAGCCGCTGAGAGGTCTAATAGGACCAGGATAGAGGAACAACCTCTATCTCTGGCCCTCCAGAGATCATCAACCAACGCGACCAAGGCTGTCTCTGTGCTGTGCCCGGGTCGGAAGCCAGACTGGCGTGGGTCTAGATAGTCGGATTCATCGAGGTGACGTGGAAATTGCTGTGCCACCACATTCTCAACAACCTTCGCCAGGAAGGGAAGGTTGGAGACTGGACGATAATTAGCTAGCTCCATTGGGTCAGGTGAAGGCCTCTTGAGTAAGGGCCTCACCACCGCCTCTTTCAAGGCAGTTGGTAAGGATCCCTCACCCAATGAGGCGTTCACCAGGCCCAGAAGCCAGCCTCGTGTCACCTCCCAGGATGCCAGTACCAGCCAGGAGGGACACGGGTCCATTGAACATGTGGTGGGTCGCAGCCGTCCACGCAACCTGTCTAAGTCCTCGGGGGCAACAGAGTCAAACTCCTCCCAGAGTGGTCTCACAAGACTCGCTGTTGACGGCCTGTCCAGTCCACTGGAGGGGGCCCATCCGCTTCGGATCTGAGCGACTTTGTTCTGCAGATATTCCCCAAACTCATCTGCTCTTCCCTGTAAGGGTGCCCCCCGCGTCTCTTGCGACAAGAGGGAGCGGGTCACCCTAAACAGGGCGGCAGGGCGGTTATCCGCAGATGCAATGAGAGCGGCATAATGTCTGCGTTTGGCCGCTCTCAATGCCACAAGGTAGGTCCGTAAATAGGCTCTTACCTGTGCTCAGTCAGACTCGGAGCGTGAGGACCTCCACCTGCTCTCTAGACGTCTCCTATGGCGCTTCATCACCCTCAACTCATCGGTATACCAAGGAGCCCGGGTGGGTCGCTGCCGTAGGAGAGGTCGCAAAGGCGCAACCCGGTCTAAGGCCCCAGCCGTCGCCCTATTCCAGGCGGCCACTAGGTCCTCCGACCGAGCGCGGGTCAGGGCTACAGGTAGTGGCCCAAGCTCCGTCTGGAACCTATCCGGTTCCATCAGGTGCTTGGGGCGGTACCAGCTTGGACAAACTGGCTCCGCCTCCTCGCGGTGGGGGGTAGCGCCAGGGAAGTCTAGCCGGAGACATGAGTGATCTGACCATGACAGGGGAGTAATATCTAAATCCCCTATTCCCAGATCACTCGTCCACTGTTCAGATACAAAAGCAAGGTCCAGTGTGTGGCCACCTTCGTGTGTGGGGCCCTGAATTAGTTGGGTCAGGCCCATGGCTGTCATGGAAGCCATGAACTCCCGAGCCACCTCGGATGCTGCTCCCGTCGACAGCAGGTTGAAATCCCCCATAACCAAAAGTTTGGGGATCTCCACCGCCGTCTCCGAGATCAGCTCGAGGAGCTTGGGCAGGGCTGCTGACGTATAGCGAGGAGCCAAGTATACAATCAGCAGACCCCACTGCCTCCCTGGGCCCCATTTCACACCTAGTGACTCACACCCGGGTATCTGAGGAACAGTGAACTCCCTCGGCTCTAGACAGTCCCGTATAACTATCACCACCCCTCCACCCTTACCCAGGGCCCGAGGCTGATGGAATGCATGGAAACCCGGTGGGCACATTTCCACGAGGGGTAAACCACCCTCGTGACCCAACCAGGTCTCCGTTATTCCTGCAAGGTCCAGCTCCCCCTCAGAGATCAACTCATTAATGAGGGGGGCCTTGTTGGTCACGGACCTTGCATTGCAAAGCATCAGCCGCAGGCCCTGTCTCTGTAGTTCACCTAATGAAGGTGTTATACATAATTATATTGCTAAGAAGTTCAAGCAGAGCAATTAAGATCAAACTTTCACATATTTATAATTCTAGTTATAACACTACACACACACACACACATATAAAGAGGTATTAAGCTGTATACTTTATAGTAAAAGTTAATTTTAAAAGGTAAATCAGGAAAAATCTGGAAGATACATCCATCCATAATCTAATGCAATGAGATATTATGTCAATACTATGATATTATTAATTAAAAATCCACCACATACATGACTGTATCCTGAGGGGAATTCATAGATCTGAAAGCTAATTTGCCATGGCCAAGTTCAGAGGTAGAGCATTATGTCCACCTATAATCCGAGATTCAGTCACTATCTCAGCTCCAAGAGGTCTTTTCCCACATTCTAGAAATAAAGTGATGTTGGTAAAATGCACACTCCATAAAACATATCCTGTATTCAATAGCATCATTTGAAGTAAATGCTAACTAGCATTATTTTAAATATTCAGGTTTCTTGTAGCACTACTATTATGGAACTAATGTCCATCATGGGTATCAGAAGTTGCTTACCAATTATGCTCACTCGTGTCCTTGTAATCTCTCATCTGGACTACTGCAGTGCAATCATGGGGCTGCCCTTGAAGAGCATTCAGAAGCTTCAACTAGTACAGAATGCAATTGCAATGGTATTAAAAGGTGTTGGTTAGTTGTCACATGTACCACTGCTTTGTGAGCTGGATTATTTGCAAGGGTGTTTCTGGGTGCAATTCAGTATCACCTTTAAAGCCCTTACTGACTGGGTGTGTGTGTTACCTAAGAAACCATGTTCCTCCAGTTGCTTCTACCTGTCCAGTTAAGTCAGGCAAGTTGTACATGTTGCGGGTCTTGGCAGCCAAGAAATGTCAGCTGGCAGAAACCATAGGCTCTTCCCTCTGGAATATTTTTCCTTTAGATATCAGGATAAGTCCAACCCCATTAGCCTTTGCAAGAATGTGAAGATTTGATTGTGTGTCTGGGCCTGGGGCTTCAAGTTTGTTAAGGGCTCTGTTTCCTGGCTGTATTAATATCCATCATAATTTTACCTGCTACCATATATATTTATTTTATAATGCTTTAATAGTATTACATTCTTTTTAAGATTTATGATTTATTTATTTTATAATTGAATTTGCATTGCTGCCTATTCACCTGTGGCGACTCAAGGCAGCTTACAAAATATAAAACCGCATTTAAAGCAGTAAAACTAATAAAAAGACTCTAATAAATTAATATAATACCCCCCGTGACAGCAAGCCATTTAATGGGCTCCATCCTGCTCTGGGTTCCCCAGGCCCGCTGGCAGAATCAGATCCTCAACGCCTTCCGGAAGAGAAAGAGTGGGGGCCGTTCTAATTTTAGGAGGAATGATATTCCAGAGAGGGAGCCACCACAGAGAAGGCCCTTCTGGGTCCCACCAGATGAATCTCCCTCGGGGATGGGACCCGCAACATTCCCTGCCTCCCTGCTCTGATGAATCAGGTAGATGTGACCGGGAAGAGATGGTCCCTCAGATAACCTGGTCCCAAGCCATGGGGAGCTCACTAAAATTTATTTATTTGGCTTAGATGCCATTGCAATTAATACTATGCACCTTGCATACCCATTTTTTTTAAAAAGGTTGAAAATAACCACTAGAGATAAAAGAGCAAACAGCTCACAAAATTTCCATCCCAAGGGCTTTGGGGGAAAAAAAACATGTTTTGATGGCTGTTCTAAAACTGGCAGAGTAGATAAAAAATGCCTTCCTCCAAAATCCCTGATAATCCCTGAGTCAAGGGTAATTGAGAACCCCTTTGGCATGTTCTTATTCCTTCTCCCAGTCCTGTACCTAACCTTTCTGTTCTAAAAAAAAAAATCAAACTTTTGTATGTAGCTGCACAGAAAGATTTTGGGGACAATTTTCCTGCCATGCAGGAACACCCTTCATACAGGAAAACAAACTAATTACAAAGGTAGTATATCCAATTGTAAAGGAAAACTTGATCTGAGTTTTGCTTCTGCCCAATTGTTATGCCTAAATAGACAGACAGACGGATGGAGGAATGGACTGATGGACAATTTCTTAGATCTTTTACCATCAATACATAAAAATGATTTTGGAACTGTAATATCACTGTGCTCTTTATGGTTTTTAAAGGGTTTTTTTTAAAGGAAAGTTTTTTTTTTCTTGGCTTAACATGCTACTATGAATCAGTATTTTTGAACTACTTTATTATAACATTATATCCCCACTTATAGTTTATTACTACTTATAGTATATTGCCAGTATAGGTCATATGCAAAATCTTATTACTTCAATTTACAAGTTTTTCTAATGAAGTTCTAATGAATTGCTGCTTAGAGGCAGAAATTCATGCTGTACAATTTACTGATTGAGAAGAGATATGAATAAGTTTCAATTTTCTGACATTTAAAATTTGTGGTTTGTTTTTTAAAAAATACTATGAAATTAGCCAAGCCAAATCCTTGTATCAATGATGGCTAACATTTTTGTCATTCCGTGCCGAAAGTGAGCATGCACGTGTGACAGTGTGGGTGTGCATGCCCACACCCATAATGCCCCCCCCCCCCGTGGCTCGTTTTGGGCCTAGCAGGCCTCCCTGCAGCCTCCTCCTCTGGATCAAAAATGGGCTGCGGGGGGGGGGGAGGAGTGCTGCAACCCCGTGCCCCGCACATGCACAGTAGAGATCCCAAATTCCTGGTTGACGGGAGGCACGCACACATGCGCAGTGGAGCTGAGCTGGGGCAACAGCACCCGTGCCCATAGAGAAGGCTCCGTGTGCCACCTGTGGTACGCGTGCCATAGATTCGCCATAACAGCCTTATATGATAGTTACTTAGTTGAGAATGAAAGTAAAATTGTACACTCGAATTCCAAGCATACAATCTGTATTCAATTGCGATATGCTTTATTATTTTTATAATAGTGAATACATGGCAACATTAGGCACTTGTCATATGCATTTCTTTTGAATTTATGTGAAATAAGATTATTTTATAAATTATTAGTTCCATCCTGGAGGGAAAAGTGTTTTCACAATAGAGAGACCAGTCTTATTGATATAGTAAAATATTCTTATATTTTAATCCATTTGATAGTCACAATGAAATTCATAGCTCCCCCCCTTCTTATCTTTGCAATGACTCCTCTGCCTTGTCCTCTCTGACAGCTATATGTAATTGATTTAAACTTTTTGTTTCCTTTTTAAAGTAACAGTTTAAATACATATTTTAAATTTATTTAGGTTAGGTTACTGAAATATTACAAAATGCATGTTAAACATAATATATTCATATTGTTAAAAATTGCTTTATACGTGTTTACAAGAGGAAGCAATATTTAAAAGACCATATGATATAATGTCAATTTTTCATAGAGAAATATGGAATGTTATCCATCTTATTATCAACAATATTAGAACACTATGAATGTTCATGGTAGTAGTTCTGCTTTGTAAAAAAGGTTTTAGCCAATTGTTGTAATTATCTAGGCGTACATAGATCCCTGGATTTTGTGGTCGGCCACAACCACGGCCAAAGCTGGTTATTCCTACCAGATAATATTGTGCCACATCTCGGATATAACACGTCAATGGTCCGCCACTGTCTCCCTAAAAAAATGAAGGAATTAATTTGAATGTTGCTTAGAATGCACTTACATTTTAAGATATTGAGGGCCTATTTGGACATGAATTGTTAAAATATTTTTTCTAAGAATATATGGAAAATTTGAATTAGGCAATCTTGTGAGTCATTTAGAGAGCAGTGTTACAAAGTGCACTTAGCATTCAGCCCATTTAATTCAATGGGGCTTCCTTTTGGGTAAGTGGCGCAAGATTGCTAAATCAGTGATTTAGTTAAATGATTAGCATTACTAAATATCTTCATTAATATTTTGGGAATTCAATTTCTAGTATAAATATGCTTACTTTAAAAGTTAAGATATATGGTACATGTAGAAATACATAACAGTATTCATCCTCTGCTAAGTTTTATTATTACTACATATACAATGTTGAAATGAACCACTTTCAACCTTTATTTCAAAATAGTTTTGTATGGACACAAAGTGGTTGAAATATTCTAAGCAAAGTAAAAAATATTACTTGAACTAAATTGTGATGCCTGTTTTCTCACAAAAAGTATCAATTAATTTTATTTCCTAGATTTGTAAATTTATTTGATTGACTAGTCAAATGGTACCAATCAGGATTTTATGGCAAAAGAATTAAAAATGAAATGATTTCAGTTTTACCTGACAAGTATCCACACCTCCACTTGCAGAGCCAGCACAAAACATATTTGTTGTTACAGCTCCACCATACCAATCATGTCTGTTACAGATACTTTGTGGAATAATATCAACCTGTGCTTCTTGTAATATATATTTTTTTTCACCTTTAATGAAAAAATAAAAAGTAATGCTACAAGTATATTTATACTTTAAAAATATATAACTCAATAAGCAAAACTGCTGCCAACTGACAGCTATTTACTTTCTGAATAGCAGCAATGTTTTCAAAGATAAAAATGAATTTTGTTTTAAAGATTTATCCACAATGACGTATATGTATTTGGGTGGGAAGGCATATATTTTTATACAATGTGACATAGAGATTAGTATTTTTTTTTATTTTGTGGAGTCCTACATGATTGATGTGAAATAAATATATGGTATTCTGCAAATAAACATTATTATGATCTGAAGTCACAACAATAAACCTATTTATTTACTAATCCTACGCAAAGGAGTTAAGTGGATTTTTCATGAATGAATTTTTAAGGCAAAATACTTTACTCTTACTAGCTCAGTATGGAAGAATGTGAACACTATTTACAAAGCAGAGGTTAGAATATTAAGATCAGAAGTTTCAGTGATTGGTAGAATGTCAGCACATGTATGGCAAAGTTGAAAAAGTTCATGAAACAGGATGTGTGAGGAACAGAATATTTTAATTGAAAGCACGTGATAGTAAAGGTTATTGTTTGTCCTCTGTTATGTGAACTTAAACTATGTGCAGCTTTTTTTCTCTTACAAGATTTACATGATTTTGTCCAAGTCCTTTTCTCTCATAACAATGTCAAACAATTTTATCTATATGGATGCAAATACTGTATACCAACTCATTGTTCTTTGTCCTTGCTTTGAATTGATTCTCCTTCTCCAATAATCATTATTTCTTGATTTATGTCCTTATTTGAGACATAAATATACCAAAGTACAACTCCTCAGTCAAAACATTTTGCTTAGAGCAAATTTTCATTATATATACCGTGTTTCCCCGAAAATAAGACAGGGGCTTATTTTCTTTTGCCCCACAAAATATGGCCTTGGGCTTATTATAGGGGAAGGCTTATTATTTCTGGGGCAGGTGAGAAGCAAGGCGTGCCTTTTACCTTTCCAGCTGCGTCGCGTTCCTCGCCATTGTGCTCAGGGAAGTGGCTGGTAAAAAAAAAAAACTTCTCGCGAGTTCAATCAAACATCTTGAAATCGCGAGGTTTTTTTTAACCAGGGGCTTCCCTGAATACAATGGCGAGGAACGCGACGGAGCTGGAAAGGTAAGAGGCACGCCTCGCGGCCCAACACCACCCACCTCGCCCCAATGGTAAAGGCAGCCTGGCTGGTTCCCTTCCCCGCCATCCCTTTAACGAGGGGTGGCAGGTGGGGGGGGGGGAAGCGAAGCATGCCTCTTAACTTTCCAGCTCCGTTTCGTTCCTCGCCCTTTCGCCGATTGAATCCCCTTGTAAAAAAAGCCTCATGAGTTCAACTCGCAAGATTATTTTTACAAGGGGATTCAATGAGCGAAAGGGCGAGGAACGGAACGGAGCTGTCAGTCTCTGGTAGCGCTAGGACACGAGTCTCGCTTCTCCCCCCCACCTCTCCTCCCTCACTAAAGGGACGGCAGGAGAGGGAACCAGCCAGGCTGCCTTTATCATTGGGGCGAGGTGGGCGGTGTTGGGCTGTGAGGTACACCTCTTATCTTTCCAGCTTCGTCAAGTTCCTTGCCCTTTCGCCCATTGAATCCCCTTGTAGGAAAACCTCGCGAGTTGAACTAATGAGATTTTTTTTTACAAGGGGATTCAATGGGCGAAAGGGCGAGGAATGCGATGAAGCTGGAAAGAGGTGCGCATCGCAGCCCAACACCACCTACCTCGCCCCAATGATAAAGGCAGCCTGGCTGGTTCCCTCTCCTGCCGTCCCTTTAGTGAGGGGGGAGAGGTGGGGGGGAGAAGCGAGACGCGTGTCCTAGCGCTACCAGAGACTGACAGCTCCGTTCCGTTCCTCACCCTTTCGCCGATTGAATCCCCTTGTAAAAAAAGATCTCGCGAGTTGAACTAATGAGATTTTTTTACAAGGGGATTCAATCGGCGAAAGGACGAGGAACACGGCGGAGCTGGAAAGGTAGGAGGTGTGCCTCGCTTCTCCCCCCCACCCCACCTGCCGCCCCTCGTTAAAGGGACGGCGGGGAAAGGAACCAGGCAGGCTGCCTTTACCATTGGGGCAAAGTGGGCGGTGTTGGGCCGCGGGGCGTGCCTCCTACCTTTCTAGCTTTGTTGCATTCCTCGACATTATATTCAGGGAAGCCCCTGGTGCATAAAAAAAAAAAACCTTCTCGCGATTTCAAGATGTTTGTTTGAACTCGTGAGAAGTTTTTTTTTCACCAGCCGCTTCCCTGAGCACAATGGCGAGGAACGCGAGGAAGGGAACCAGGCAGGCTGCCTTTGCCATTGGGGTTGGCGGTGTTTTTTTGCACGAGAAGGAACAGGCAGGAGGGGGTGATCACATTGCTGGCCTGCCGCTGTTTTTGCGGCGAGCCCTCTTTTTGCCCCGGAAGCTGTACCGGCAGGTGGTACAGTGTTAATGGCGGGGACTGGGGGCGGGCTTATTTTCAGGGGAGGGCGTATTGTGGCGCATGCTCTGAAAAGCCCGATTGGGCTTATTAGCAGGGCGTGGCTTATTTTCGGGGAAACACGGATATATATATATATAAATATATATATATATATATATATATATACATACATACATACATACATACATACATACATACATACATACATACATATATATATATTATAATAACTTAAAAGGTCAATAGATTTATTATATAACTAGCTGTACCCGGCCACGCGTTGCTGTGGCCCAGTCTGGTTAAATGGAAATTAAGAAAAGAGAAAGCGCAAGTCCCTCGGCAGAGGCGGCCCCCCCCATGGAAGTGAGCCATGGTGGCCCCTGCAACAGCCGCCACGGAGGACGCTCCCACAGGCCCCGGACTGGCCGAACTGAGGAGGAGAAGAGGAGGCAGCCGCCGCCCCTGACCCGGCTTCCCTCAGCGGTGGCGGCAAGAGGAGGCGGCCAGCGTCCCCTGAGGAGCAGGAGGAGGGAGCCGCCCCTGGCGACGCGGACACGAGGCAGCCCCCACTGGGCGTGGCCCCATCCAGGCACGCCGTCGCCACTGCAGTGACCGCCTCACGGGGCACCCAGCGGCCGCCCCAGCCCTGCTGCGCCTCAGGCTGACACCGTCGGAGCCGCCTTGGCGAGGCCGTAGCTGGCTCCCTGTGAGGGGGGTGGAGAGCACACGCAGCCAGCTGGGCTGGGAAGACGCTCCACCTCCACCTCCTCTGGAGCTCCACTGGGCTGGGCGGTGGGAGGCTGGCTTAAGGGTGGGGGGAGGTGGCCGAGGGATGGGGCAGGTGTCGTCCTGCCGCAGACAGCAAACGCCTGGCGGGAGGGGAGGAGAGGGGAGGGGGAGGCTGAAACGCTTCAGCTCCCCTTGGTGGAAATGGCGAAGCTCATTGAAGGAGGGGCAGAAAGGGTGCAGCCGCAGCCCAGCCACACATATAAAGGGACCGTGGGAACAAAGCTGGAGAGAGGCCGAACTGTTCCGGATATACTATACCCGTGATGGCGAACCTATGGCACGCGTGCCACAAGTGGCACACGGAGCCATTTGTCAGGGCACGCGAGGCGCTGCCCTGTCAGCTGGCCAGTGCGCATTCGTGCGCTGGCCAGCTGAGTTCACCTTTTTAAAAGCCATTTTTCACCCTCCCCAGGGTCCAGAGGCTTTATAGGAGCCTGGGGAGGGCAAAAAGAGCCTCACCCCCGCGGAGGCCCTCCGGAGGCTTCAGGGACTTCCGGGTTGCTCGGAGGGTGGTTTTAAGCGTTCCGAAGGCTTCAGGGACTGTCCGGAGGCTTCGCTGACACCTCCGGAGAGCGTCCGGGGGGACGGGGGAGACTCTTTTCGCCCTCCCCAGGCTCCTATAAAGCCTCTGGACCCTGGGGAGGGCGAAAAAAGCATGTAAAAATGGGGGGGGTTGCGCGTTGTGCACGCATGCACACGGGGGGGGTCACGTGTTGCATTATGGGTGCGGCACGCCTGCACATGACCCCCCTGCGCTCCCCCCACTTGTGGCACGCGAGCCAAAAAAGGTTCGCCATTGCTGTACTATACTCATGAAATGAACGCTATGGTATAGCATGTGTTGCTTTTATGTCCAGCAGATGGCGCTGGTTTTCAAAAGAGCATGTTTTTACAAAAAAGCATATTTTTACCTGTCACAGGTGTGACATCTATATAATATACGTATATAAAAATATGCGCGTAGTCGAATGCAATGTTGTATCAAAATTTCAAAGCAATCGGTGAAGAACTTTCGGAGATTTGAGATTTTGAACAAACAAACATTACATTTATATATATACATATATACATATACATATACATATAGTATGTATGTAGATGTGTGTATGTATATATGTGCGTACATATATGTATGTATATGTATGTATGTACATAAAAGTGTATACACACATATACACTTTCATTTTTCAAAAAAATCATTGTTTATTGCTTATTATAAAAACAGGAGCAATGCTTATTGAAATTGTAATAACTGAAGAAATAGCTGTATATAATGCTTAGTAATTGATGAAAGAAAAGCAATATAAGCACAAACTGTTGAATACAAATACACATATTCCCCCCAATTTCCTATGTATCATAAGGGTCACCATAGTCTTTTTTCTACTTAATGGGATAAATGGAAGTAACATAGGAAGATTTTATGAGTTCAGTGAAATTATGACTGCACTCAACATTAAATTTACAGGGAGATTAAAACATTTACCTTTCTCATCTGCAGTTCCCCATCCTGTTATATAACATAGTGTATCATTCCCTAGAAAAAGAGAACTTGGAAATAAGCAGATAGGCTGGATATAATCATTAAATCTGATAGGATTTTTTAATGTGAATAATGCAATATCATTTTCATACGTTTCCCTCTTGAAATGAGAATGGATTATAATTGCTTTGATTTGTCTCTTTATAGTGTAATACTGAGGATGATAAAGATGATGTAAGCCAAGTACAGCTCTCCAAAACTCTGGGCTCCTAGGAGAGGGGGAAAAATGATATATTGTAGATAATGTTTATTATAGAATTATGACCAATACTATTTAAGAATTGTCATGACATCTGTTCTGAGCAAAATTACCAGACCAAAATTTGAATCAAGAATCCTATGTAGAATCAGAAATTTGATTAGATAGGAAACCTGCTTTTCTACAGTTATGTGAAAAAGTCCTGCACGCTTTACTGTTTATGACATTTTTGGGATAGGCCATTGATTTTATATTTTATGCTAACTGCTATGCAAATATTGTTATATTTAAATAAATACTGGTGGTTTTTTAAGTGAAAAGCACAAACTTTTTGCAATTTGGTGCTGTTTGGATAGCGATTGTGAATTTTCTTGCATGCTTACAATGACTATGAAAACAGATTAACTGATCCATACCCAATGGCATATGTATTGCAATTACTAAGGCTGATGCTAATATTTTGTTAACATTTTTATTGTTTATGGCCCTGTAAAGGACCATTTAGGTAACCAAACATGGTTATTAATATGAAATTGGCCAACCCTTATTGCTTATCACCAGGCGGCATCACTTCGGCATATAAGCCTTTGCACATGATCTTTGGTGACAATGTGGTGCGAGGCTGCAATAATGGATTCAAACAGCTCCTGCTTGGTCTTCGGATGCTTCTTACTTATTTCGTAACCAATCTTGGTCCACTAGTTCTCAATTGGATTCAAATCCGGGTTCTGAGCTGGCCAATCCAGAAGTCAAACACTATGCTTCTTCATCCACTGCTGGATAGACTTGGTCAATCACTCTGCTCACTGTGGTGCAATGGCATTTCACTCTCTTGGTTATTTCTGTACAGGAGTAATCCTCTTCATCAAGTACAATGATGCGATGCCACTGCTCAGTACTGATGAAAGCAAAGGCCTTCATCCTTGCCTGCATCCAGAGCTAAATTAAATTTCTTGATGCTTTTCATGTCTATTTATAGTCAGAGAGAATGACAACATTGATTGGCTCATAGATTTAGCCTCTGTGCATTTTGATTGGTCAGCCAAGCTCGCTGCTGATTAGCTACTTTTGGTCCTAACATTCTTGAAAATTCAAGTTGTGTTTGTTTTAGCACATAAACTCACTCAAAACCTTTAAAAGACTTTGGTTATATTAATAAAAATTATGCATCTCAATCCAACTACAGAAAGTTTTATCAAAGTACTAATTTTGCATGGTTTCTATGAGTGAAAAGTTGATTAACCATGTAAATACAGCTTAAAACTGAAAGCATGCAGGACTTTTTCACATAGCTGTCTGTCTGTCTGTCTGTCTATCATCTATCTATCTATCTATCTATCTATCTATCTATCTATCTATCATCTATCTATCTATCTATCTATCTATCTATCTATCATCTATCTATCTATCTATCTATCTATCTATCATCTATCTATCTATCTATCTATCTATCTATCTATCTATCATCTATCTATCTATCATCTATCATCTATCTATCTATCTATCATCTATCTATATTGTAGAATATTTAGTTGTAAATGCAATCTGGTTTCATATAAAACAAGTGCAATCATATCATGATTGGTAGGGTTAAACTATCAGATCCAGGCTGTGCAAATCTAATCACAGGTTTTCTAGAATACATTTACCCTTGCTGTCATTTAATACTTGTCTGGAATTCTGCAGTATTGACCAAGTATCCCCAATATAAAACAATTTTATTAAAACACTTTCCCAAAAGTGTTTAAAAATTATCAGAAGAGATCTTGGAATTGGACCTCGGTGGGTCTACTCGAAACACTTGACAGTACAAAATTTTATTTAAATCTATGTTGGTGATTCATCAAAAACTGACTATAATAGTGCGACATTCTTAAATTTGCATTAAAAAGTGCATATGAGGTATCCTCAGATTAGTAGATCGTACTGTCTCTATTAGTAATAATAATTAAACATTATGGTTGAAAGGTTTTTAATGAATTTGGAAAAATGCCAGCACATTTGGTCATTCTCTTGCACAATTCCCCCAACCTTTATTAAATTGTACAAGATAGAAATGATATTGCTATTAGCTCTCAGATTTTGTGTACCAAATCATTGGAAAACTACATTTTATTTTTCAATTCACAATTTAGGTAGTTGTCATTTAACAACAACTGAACCCAGAATTCTGTTCATAGGTCATTGCAATCATTAAGTGGGTCATCATGTAACTAATTCAGTTTTACAACCACTTTTATGATGGTTGTGAGTCATGCAGCCATTAAGATAATTATATGGTTATTAAGTGACTCATGTCATTAAGCGAGTCCATTCTCCCCTCTCTTTTTTGCTTAAAACTAATTAAAAATGAAAGAAATCACCCCCCCCCAAAAAAAGGATTTGAGGGAGATACAGGCTTTCTCCATTGCTACTGTCAGACCACTTGCTGATAAGACTCCAATTATCTGGTTCAGACAAATATTCCTTTCTCTTAACTACTAATTTCTGGAATATTTTTGGTTGGCTGATTTCCCCTTTAAAGATAACATGCACCCAGCTAGCTTTGACTTACCTTGAAATGTAAGCAATTTAGGACCTACATGGTATTTCAGTGGGAATATTTAGGAAATCTCAAGCCTGTAGGCCACACTGAGAAGCTCCCCCCCCCCGAAAAAAAATCTCAAAAAAAAAATGACAAAACTAGTTCTATATTATTGGCAAGAATATTATTTGGATCTATAATTACCTGTAATTATAAAAGGTCACACTCAACTTGAGGTACACCTAATCATTTTCTCTTTCCAATATCCATTTTCTCTTTTAATATCATATATTGGTTGACAAATTTCCTTTTCCAAGGTTTTATAGATGCTGTCAATTCCAAATTGAAAATCTGCCTCATTATCTGCTTTACTGTCTATTATAGACACCTATAAATGTCTATCCTTAGCAAAGTTGCTAGGCTCTTAATATCTAGAGCCTAATGAGCACTTAGTGACATTTTTGTTATTAGATTGCTAACCTCCAGTGCAAGGTTTCTTTTATTATGACAATCTTAATAGGAAGGACCAATGAAAGACATGGCAACTATTAGGATTTGATCATTTTATGGGACTTCCAGAGGAAAAAATGGCACACTGAAGATGACAATTGCAGCGGAATAAAGAGTCAGCAAGTAGACTGCAATAGAATGGAATGGAATGGAATAGAATAGAATAAACAGAGATGGAGGGGACCTTGGAGGTCTTCTAGTTCAAACCTCTGTTTAGGCAGGAAACCCTACACCACTTCAGACAAATGTTATCCAACATCTTCTTAAAACCTTCCACTATTGGAACATTCACAACTTCTGGAGGCAAGTTGTTCCACTGATAAATTGTTATGTCAGGAAATTTCTCCTTAGTTCTAAATTGCTTCTCTCTTTGGTTAGTTTCTACCCATTGCTTCTTGTCCTATTCTCACATGCTTTGGAGAATAGCTTGACTCCTTTTTGTGGCAGCCCCTGAGATATTGCAATACTGTTATCATGTCTTCCCTACTCCTTCTGCCCCCCCCCCCGCTCCCCTGGAGGAGCTCTGGAGGCTGAAAACATCCTTCCAGAGTCTCCGTGCAAGCCCTGTACTTGCCTGGCATCGCATGGAAACTCCGGGGAAGGGAAGGGCAGTGTGGGCGGGGCAGCCAAAAATCAATTGGCCAGCACACACATGTGCCCTGGAGCTGAGCTAGGACAACAGCTCGCATACCTGCTGATATGGGTCCGCGTGCCATTTATGGCACACATTCCATAGGTTCGTCATCACAGCTCTAGTGGGTTTAGAGCTCCGAGACAATATTCCCTCTAAGCTGCACGGCTGTGCACGTAACAAGAAAACACTGTGCAGAAGTTTCAAACTGCCGCGCAGTGTTTTTAAATGTCTTAAAATATGACTGAAAATATCCCCCCTCCCTCCCTTCTCTCTCTCTGCACCGAACTCTCTCCTCCATCTGGTGATTGGTGAAATCAAGGAAGACTCTGCTTGGAGACTGATGACGCTGCAGAAGGGAGAATTCCCATTTGTTCTTTGGGTCTTCGTTGTTTCCTGGGAAAACGCAATTCGCTGGTTGTAGGCTGCGTTTCTCTGCACATCTGGGGTTTCTCAGGCATTGCGTTGTTTGAAGCCCCGTTCTGGGCTCGGCAGTCTTTCTGCGATCCCTTCGCTTTGCGGAGAGAAGGAAGCAGCGTGGAGTTGGACTGCCTGAGCCAAAGGGGTACATTGGATCTTGAGACTTGATTTTTGAGCAGTACCAATCCATTCCACTCTTTCCATTCCCTTTCTGTCTTTCTTCTATCTTCCTTTCCTTTTCCTTCTCCTTTCCTTCTTTTCCATTTTCTTCCCTTTCTCTTTTCCTTTCTTTCTTTTCCATTTCCTTTCCTTTCTCTTTTCCCTTCCTTTCTCCTTTCCTTTTCCTTTTTTCCTTTTCCATTTCCTTTCCTTTCTCTTTTCCTTTCCTTTCCTTATTTCCTTTTCCCTTCTTTTTTCTTTTCCCTTCCCTTCCCCTCCCTTCTTCATCCTTTCCTTTCTTCTTTCCCATTTCCTTTCCTTTTTCCTTTCCTTCTTTTCCATTTCCTTTCCTTTTTCCTTTCCCTTTTTCCTTTCCTTTCTCTTTTCCTTTCCTTTTTCTTCTTTCCCATTTCCTTTCCCTCCCTTCCCTTCCTTCCTGGGGATCTGAAGGAGAGGGAGGGGGCCCTTTTCCTCCTTGCCCCCCTCCCCAACATCTGCTCTGATGGCAATTATGGCTAAAAAAAATTCAGGTGCTCAAGCATGAAAATGTGCCATTCAAACACTAGACTTTTCCGCACACACTGAAAAAAAATTAGAGG
Organism: Natrix helvetica; assembly: GCF_964273705.1. NCBI lineage: Eukaryota > Metazoa > Chordata > Lepidosauria > Squamata > Natricidae > Natrix > Natrix helvetica. Next base: position 223,414,211 of record NC_138548.1, read on the forward strand.
GAACAGTGCCGAGAGACCAATGAATAACCATCTTGTTTCGTAGCTTTTCAGCTGTTAGGAATATTGATAAGTTTTCCACCACTTGGCAGAGTTTTCTTCAATCATTAACAAAATAAGTTTTAACTACAAATTTAAGAACTTATTTTTTTTCCAATAAGCAACAGGCTGATTAAAACTTTGCTTTTAAAAAGATACTAGGGTGCCAGATAAATTTGAAATAAATTCTGGGAATTAATTTTAAAGAATTATAAATAATTCTTTCCATGGAAAAATGTCTATCTTTTTGATTTTTTAAAAAAAAGATTTAAAAATTAGAAACTAAAGGGAACTAAAAAATTACAATTAAAGGAAAAAAATATCCAATTTTGATTTACAATGAAGCAAAATTGGACATATTTAAAAATATTTTTGATCAATGGTCCCAGAAGTTAATTTTAATTGTCTGCCTTTATAGATAGATAAAAAGATCCTACCGAAGAGAAGCAAGTATTACCAGACATGATTGAGACTGATGTGAAAATAGAATTAACAGACTATGAGAATGACATAGAAGATTTTACATTTGATATACAAAAGAAGTTGGCTTATATATTAATAATTAAAAGGGATATTTACAAACCCTTTTTATTGTAAATAAAAGTGATATTTACAAAAAAACAAAGAGCGACTGGAATAATTTCTTATATGGGATTTACAAAAGAGGCTTACCGAAAGTTTGAATAATTTTATGAGAAGGGACAAAGAAAAAAATAAAAGAAATCAAGTTCTACATTAGTTGGAGGGACCAAAAATTAAGACTTCCTCCCCTTAAATAAAAGTGAGGGAGAAGTAAAAGAAAGGTGGTTTATTTGGCTAAGCTTAAAATATATGTTTTTATGATATGTTGTTTATCATATGAACATATGATATATTTCTGGTAACTCTTGATAGACTTTGGCTGACATTAGAACTAAAATGACAAGGTTGTAAGGATTTAATTAAGAGATTGGATATAGGAAGAAGAGATCATTTATCATATTTTAAAAGAAGATGCTAAGTTATAAACATTGTTTACAATTGTGAGGAAGGGAAATCACTTTATATATTTCTTTCTCTTCACAATATTATTTTTCTTTGTTTTCTAATGTTTTTCAATTTTTTTCTGCACCTTCTACTCTTTCTTTTTTATCTTCTACTTTTTCGGTTTGCATTAGTTTTATTTTAATTATATATTTTTAATAAAATTATTGTATAGATAATTTTATACAATACTTTATACAATAGATATTTTCTGTTATCTTGTTCAGCTTAATTTGGTTTTGGTTTTGAGTATTGCTTTGTATAAATCTTGTGTATAGTACTGACCTAAGGTATGGGGCATACCTAAAAATCTGATTTGATTGGCATGGAATTTATTTTTTAATATATATTCCATGACCTTAAATAAAATGTGAGAAAATTAGCTACCTTTCTAAGTTATAAAGTCAAAGGTTGCCTATATATACAAGTTCTTTATTGTTTTCTGTACAATCAATCCTGTTAAGTTGCTAATTTAGTATACTTTACTAGGTGGAATATTTCATCTTGCCCCATATAAAACTGTAAATTTCTAATAGTATTTTTATTGCTTGATAAATCAATTCAGGGGGAAAAATATTCATAAAATATACAAATATTTTCAAATCAATTTTACCTCACTTTTTAAAAATCTAAAATTAATTGAAAAATGTTAAAAATTAAAAGATACATACTTCCATCTTCTAATGCAGTGTGCTGCTGTCAGCAATGAGTTGTTAGTAATTACTACTCCACCACAAATATGATGGTATCCTACACCTAAGCTGTAAACTTGAAGACTAACTTGCCATGGCCATGCTCCAAGTGGAGCATCGCGTCCTCCTACAATCCGATTGATTGATGCTGTCTCATCCATAGCAGGCCTTGTTCCACATTCTAGAAAACAAAACACAAATACTAATTAAATGTAATATTTATAAATAGTCCATAAAACACACTGCAGTTGGCATTAAAACAGATCCTGGAAGCAATTTCTAATTAGAATATAATTCTGAGAGTCCATAGTCTTCTTGTACATTATTTCTAAACACTGATCATGCAGAATTTATTAATTTAGGATTTTTTCAGCCTTCCTTCCTCCCTCCCTCTAATATTTTGTCTAGTAAATATAATTTAATGATACTTTATAATGCTGCTCTAATATAACTAGTGTTAATATGGATTGCTTTGATTTTGTCCTGCATGGCCATCTTTATATTTGTCTAAAACCAACTCTTCTTGCAAGTTCCTTCTCAAGTTGCTATCCATGGTTATGTCAGTCACTCTCCGACAGTTGGGCTACGCCATGGGTCCATCCTCTAGTGATTCATCAGTGTGCTTATTTCCCTGTGTACTTACCTAGGAAAACTGATCAATGCTGCAGCTGCTGAGTTGCAAATTACTACCCATGTAAACTTCACAGCCACAAAACCTCTCTGAAGGAGATGGATGGTTTCAAAATTTAATAAATAAATGCAAACTAAGTAAAAGGGAAAACCCAACAATCTAGATACTAAAGAATACAGAAACTGATGACATAAGCACCCAATCCTTTAACCCAATCCCCCTTCCTACTCTTCACTAAAAAAATTACAATCTCCAGTCTTTATTGATTCCATCAGGTAATTCCTTCCAAAAGGCATGGGATTTCAAGTTGAGTGGCAGTCTCCATGGTCAAACCACAATCAATAATCATGAGGACCAGAATAGTATTGGACTCCTCAATTGTATCAAACTATAGTGGGGGAAATGACAGGGAGGGGGAAATTTGTTCTGCTTTCCATCTACCTTCTCAGAGACCTCCTTCCTAATCGTTAGTGCAGAGACTGAGGCCAAGATTCAGGCAATGAAAAGAAGAAAGGGTACCCGGTCTCTTCCCTATTCCCCGTTCCAACAGCTCCACGAGCTAGATCAGACAAAGAAACCAATGCTGCATATTTTTATTGTAGCAGTTATAGCAACAGGATCTTGCAAGTCTGAATGTGTTCCCTAACCTTATCTTTATTTGAACTGTTGAATGTCTGATGTTTTTTCAAGTTATTGTCATGGACAAAGTCCCAAGCCTCTTTTAGCTGATCAATGCCTTGTAGCAACTCTTTCTCCTATCCTTCAATGTCATTCCCTATGCCTTTTATATTCTCACCCCTTCTCCGATACCTTCTTTCATGACTAGTCATACTGAGGGTAAGTTTGTCTTGGATGAAGATGACCAAACAGCCAGTCTATGAATCTACCAGGCTTTTCCAAAAAACAAAAAAACCACCCTTTCCCACAGCTTCTTAATAAAATCTGCAAAACCTTAGGGCTGAAGGAACCAGAACTTTCATTTCCATATATCACTTAATGGATCCATGAGTGGGAAAGATGTACCGTCTGACTAGCAACTCTATGATTTTTCAGAGTCCCTTACAAATTCCCCATAGCAATATTGGTTTCAGGGATAATAAGTAAAGATGGGGACAAACCACCTTAGATAGCTAGAGGAAAGGAAAATGGACATCCTACAGCAGGGGTCCCCAACCTCCAGTCCATGGACTGCGGTCCGTGGCATGTCAGCAAGTGGGCCACAAAAACAAGCAAAGCCTCATCTGTGGGATGCAGGCAGCATGCAAAACCACATCCTCTCTGGTCTGTGAAAAAAACCTCTCACCACAGAACTAGTTTCTGGTGCCCAAAAGGTTGTGGGCCGCTGCCCTACAGCATAGAGCACAAGTAGGAATACTGTAGACCAGGGGTATCAAACTCAATTTCATTGAGGTCTGCATCAGGGTTGTGTTTGACCTTGGAGGTGAGGGCGGGGATGGCCAGGGTGGGGATGGCCAGCTTAACATCACTCATGTCAGAGGCGCCTGTGGTGGCCCTAGTGCTCTGCCAGTGAAAACGGGCTCCCAAGCTCCGTTTTCGGCTGCGATGGCCTCCTGCAACCCTCTGCCAGTGAAACCCCCCAACACCATTTTCACAGGCACAGGCACTGCAGGCCAGTCTTTCCCAGTTTCCAGGGCAGCCCCGGGGGCCAGATCCACCCCCGGGCCTTGAGTTTGTCACCCTGCTGTAAACATAGCACCAATGGCCTCTGTGACTACCTCAGTCAAAGTATAAATAACATAGCAAAAATGTTCTGACTATTAATCTGGGCAGTGCCCAGTAGCATGCTGGATATGTCTGAGATAATTATGGCTGATGAACTGCAACACAGATCTTAAAGCCAATCTGATTCCAATACTGGCCCATTCAAGGGGAAAAAGATTGCAACATGAAATCTGAGAATACCACAATGATTTCCTCTCAGAATAGCAAGGAAGTAGAGGAATGGGAATTCTATATGTAAAGATGATCATTACAGGACTGTAGATGGCTCCACTTCTATTGTACTGTATGTACATTGTTAGTTTGTTTCCAAAAGAAATTGCTACATTGTTTCAAAACTTAATACACAATTCTTTTCACTGCTGAAATAATTTAAAACATGAAATAACTGTTTTTCCAACATAGTTTTATAACACATTCCTAAGATTGCTTTCTACGAATTCCTGAAGGTTGAAAAACAAGTAGTATACCTATGTGACATATAGAAACGATATAGGAAAGTTCAAGCCTATTTCTTTAGTGTCTGATTCAGTTGATGAAATGCATTAAACTGGACATGATAGCTGTCTTCCAGTACTTGAGGGGCTTTCACAATGAAGAGGGGATTAACTTACTCTTTGGGCACCAGAGGCAGGACAAGAAGTAATGAGTGGAACCTGCCAAAGAGAAATCCAACCTAGAAGTAAGAAGAAATGTTCTGACAGTGAGAGGGATTAATCAGTGGAATAGCTTCCTTCCTGGAGTTGTGGATGCTTTTTCATTGGACATTTTCAAGAACAGATCAGACAACCATTTGACTGATAAGGCTTGTGCCTTCAACTGGGGGTTGAACTAGAAGACTCTGAAGTTACTTCCAGCCTTCTGATTTTAAGAAGGTCCAACTTAAGTTAAAAAAGAAAGGCAGCCATAATATGTTCCTGAACATATATCAATGAGAACACCAGAAATCCTAAATGATCTATGGTAAGGTGAGGACTACCTGTAAAAGACTAACAGTATACAAAAGTATACAATATCAATGAAGAAAGAAAAGGCAGATGTTTAGGTTGTGAATTTGCAAATACAAACAGCTGTCATGGAGCCAAAACATAAGTATCTGACAACTAAGCTGCTTCAATGAAATCAAATTTCAGAAATACTAATCTGAGGGTACTTACATGGTTTTATAAAAATAATATTCTTGAAGTCAAATGAGAACTCCTGAACCAAAATAAGACAATTAAGCAACAGTTTTATCAGATCAATAAGGGTTTTCAAAAGCACAACCTATGATTCATTCTATAATTTCAAAAGTAGAAATCAGTAGTTTAAAGGGAATTCGGCCCAGGATGGGCAACTTAAGCCTAACAGAAACTGCTACATTTGTTGGCATCAAGAAGAAAAAAAAACCCTCTTCCAATTTGTTCTCAGTGAATTTTTCCTGACTCTACAACATCGAAACTCAGTGCATATTATAGTGAAGGAAGGAGGAGAAAAAACGTATACAAATAGCATAGAAACTGAAAGTTTCCACCACAGAGATCGTTGTTTCTGCTCAAGTAGCTATAATCTTAACTGAACTGCCCGATTTGCTAGGAAGTTTCTCGCCAGAACAGCAGGAAAGAGATTTCAGACTAAAGATATTCTAAGGACCAAGTCCCAAGGGTGCTTTCTCAGGAGGCAATAGGATAGTGAGGAATGGAAACGTTTCTCATCCAAGAAGCTTCTTCAGCTCTGACAGGATACTGGGTTTTTGACGGCTCTACTGAAAGTCCTGTACGACTGTATTTTTTTGGAGGTAATACTTCAAACGAACCAGCCGGCTATTTGGGTTTCCGAGTCAGAGATGCCGCAAAATAAGAGCCGGGAGCGGACCGCCAGCGTTTGGCGCCTACACCCCTTCCCAAGGCTCCTGGAAGGGCCTGCGGCCGTCGTACCCAGGCTCGCTCGCTCGCTGGCCTCGTCCCGAAGTACCAGGAGCCGAGCCTGCCTAGACTAAATGCCCGCCCAACCCGCTACCCGAAGGCGGGAGAAGGTGGCCTCACCGTTTCCATCGCTCGCAAGGGAAGAGGTCGCGCAGAATAGCACCAAGGAAAAAAGGGAAACGATCGCGAGTAGGGAACTCCGGTTAATCATCCTCTCAGGGGAGAAAATAGCGGCCTCTTTTCCCGCTCGCCGTCCGCAACGGAAGAGGCTGGAAGGAGCCGGCGAGGCGGTTGAACCAGGCCTAGGAAGTGATTCGCGCGCCTTCCCGCAACAGGTTCTTGGAACTCGGCCTCCGACAGGTTCGCCCACACGTGAAAGGTCCGGGTTTTTCGACTAACGTGAGAGGTTTTAATCCGCTTTCCTGCGGTTATTTACCAATTGTCGAGATGCGATTCTAATCCCCGTGAAGTAATCGATTTCTACGCCGCTTATCTTTCTGTATCTTTTTAATAGGCATGAAATTGGTGAAATAAGATTTATTGAATGGGATAAACAAAGAAACAGATGAGGAAGAAGACGAAGTTATAGGGATCCATGATAGACGTTTAATCTTTGCCTCAATAATGGCTCTGGTGAAGCCCATTAACTGCCATTAAGTATGGACAACTCTGAGCCAGGCCCAGTGGTCTGCTTCATGTAAGAGGATTTCTATATTATGAGGGAAAGGGAAGATTGACAGATACTTTCATGCAGATATAAGAAAGGTAAACCAATAAATGTATTTATAGCCTGGGCCTATATTTGGTTTTTAATTCAGGAACTTGACTCGAGGTACATACAGTAGTGCTCCCTCCTCCCATTTTCCTCACCACTATCCTGCACAGCAGCCTTCGGTTGGGCTGAGGGGAAATGATGGCCCCAAACTCGCCCACTGAGCTTCTGTGACTCAGGGTAAACTGGAACCTGGGTCTCCAGGTGCCAGTCGGATACCTAAACCAGAACATCACTCTCTCATTCCCTCTTCTGGGCAACTGAATACACCCATTAACTCAACCCCACCTTGACTCTGTTTGGTATAATATGGGGCAGAAAGAAACAGGCTTTCTATCCTACAACAATAAAGAGCGTTCATAGAGTTTATTACAGATGAAAATGCATGCTTTAATATATCAATGAGCAAATTAAAATGATAAACTTTATTGATAAATAATATGTTTCAGAAATAATGAGATTACAAGGTAATGCAATGTGTTTAAAAAACAATGATAAATTTATAGCACATTAAAAAAGCAGGTTTGTTGTTTCATACAATTAGACGGAAAATGTTCCACACCAAAAACAAAAAAAGAACCTGCTGAATGTTCACAGTGTTGGTTTTGCTAAGTTGTCTCTTTACCCAGTTCATGTACTTAGGCAAATTAGTGTAAACTCCTGGAAATTTTGGTCGGCCACAACCAACACCATAGCTGGTGATTCCTACAATGTAATATTTAGAATCTGATAAATAGCATACAAGAGGTCCACCACTATCTCCCTGAAAAATGAAAAAGATAACAATGAGTAGTGATTCTAGCATTTGAAAGCATGAATGCATAAAGGCTATCCCTCCTCTTATTTAGTTTTCTAGTGAACGTACAGCAGCCATGTATCTTCAGTGACATTCACCATTCTCATTCCATTATGGCAAACTGAGAACAAAGAAATAGGTCTTCCTCATGGCCACATTAGTGTCCATTCCTCCTGACTTGAGTAAGTATGAAAGCGCTGTCCCCACAGTAGAGCCTGATGTAGGCTGAGAACAGTTTGCTTTTCTTACAGATTTAATTTGCAAGAGGCAGTCCACTGAAGGAGGGAAATTTTGTTGATTTTATAAATTACCTCTGGTTTATTTGCATTGAAATCAGTAGGATAAATTAGTCAACTTCACTCTCACTGATTATATTAGAATGAAAGCATTATTTGGCTGGGCTCTAGAATAGCAAAAGCAGTGGTAATTGATCTTTTATCTCAATTCACCAATATCCCACTTATAAAATTCTAATTTTTTTCTGAAATTTCCTATCTGCTGTAGTGCATTTGGAAATTGTTAATCTAGTAAACCTAGCTTGATATTAAGTGAATGTGATTTGAGTCAAATCTATGTCCATTTACCCGACAGGTATCAACACCTCCAGTTTCAGAGCCAGCACAGAAAGCAGTATCTGGTATTGATCCTGCATGCCAGTCATATTGATTGCAAGTGTCTAGTGAAAAAATTTGTAGCTGAGCTTCTTGCAATATGAGGATGCCTTTACCTGTAAGGAAAGCAATAGCTTTTAATTCATTTGTTTCTAATCTGCAACAAGAACTATGTAAAAATGCTGAATTGGCAGTTCTTGATCTAATGCTAACACACCAGTCCAATTATCCTATGCAATTGAGAGGATATACGTATCTCAATGGTGGGATATGACCAGTATGTCCCGGTATGCGCATACCGGTGCCTGCTGGGAGCACCAGGTACTGTTCTGGTACGGTGCTCTGGAGGCCCCACTGGCCTGCCCGACCTCCTTACCTGTATTTGAGCTGATCGGGGCTTTCACGCACGGAGCATACAGTGCCTGCGCAACATTCGAGCAGCTGGAACGTCGCAGTGTCATGGGAGGTAAGTACACATGCGTGCCCTGCATGTGTGCTGCGCGTGTGCCCATAGTGGATGCCCGGCTCTGTTGCACTGTACCTGTTGCACCAGGATCTGGAACCCACCACTGATCTATCTCTATTTTTTGGAGTATAAGATGCACCTTTTTCCCTCCTAAAAGAGTGTGAAAATTTGGGTGCATCTTATACACCAAATGTAGCCCCGCCCACTCACCGGCCTCCACACTTTGGCCTCTGCCTCCCAGCAATTTACCTCCTGCATCCTGAAACAGCTGATCATTGGAGGCCCCTGCTTAAATTGAAATTGAGAGTGAAACTTGCTGTTTGCTGCAACAAGGCAAATTGATGGGAGGCAGAGGCAGATTTTTTTTCTTCTAATTAGGCTAAACTGAAACAGGCTGTTTGCTCTTTGCTGCAAGGAGGTAAGTCAATAAGTACAAATGCCTATATAGAATGTTCAAATTATTAAGACTTATTTTTAAAAAACTGCTTTATTATTGTTCTTGACAACCTAACAAAATGATGCTTTTTAAAATAAATGCTTAATCTGAAGAGGCCCAGTGCCTCAGAATCTGAATCTTGTATTGCTCATGAGCTATTCGTGTCAATCATTTGATACCTTTTAAAAAATATTTACTAAAATCATTGGGAACAGAAATGTGAGTTTCAGTAAAATACTCATTTTAATGGCTACAATTCTAACCAGAACAATTTTCTCTCTTGAAATGTCTACTGTTACGTATTTCCAGAATTGTGAACAGGTCTTCATTATTAGTAAACTCCTATTTAAGCATTTTTGCAATAGTACAATGCATAATTAGATGGGAATGTTTCTTTTCTTCCTCTTTAGGTTACATGTCAGAATTTGAATTTTCTTTTTACTGATCCGATAATCTGACAAAACCATATTGCTGTATATAGTCCATTTTTCCATTTTAGTGCTTTTGCTGGGTAACTGGGTACAATATCATCAATGTTTAATTCCAATTTATATTCAGAATACAATAAAATCTTAGTATTTTAACTTCTCAAATTTTATTTTCATGACATATTATCCTTTTGCAAAGAGAAGGACATAGTAAAGAGGAACAAATGCCCTGCAAACAGATCATTTTTAAAGACTGAAATCTAGGAAAAGATGTGAATAAAAATTATCACATATTGTTTATATGAGTCATTCCCATGTTATTATTTTCCAGAAGTAGTACATACAACTCCCATTATATCCAGCTACCATGACTCTTGTGTATATAGTACAAATTTGAAAATCTTGAAATGCAAATCTGTGAATATCAAGTATGTCTAACTGAGAATAGTATCCAAAAGGAGCTCCCTCTTGATTGTACTTTTCTGTGTGTAATATAAGAGAGAAACAGTTGACTGTAGTGATTAAAAGCACCAAACTAGAAACTGGGAGACTGAGTTCTAGTCCCAGCTTAGGCGTGAAGCCAATTAAGTGACATTGAGTCAATCATTCTCTCTCAGTCCAAGAAATAAGACAACCACAAGCCACTTCTGAAAATATAGTTGCCAAGAAAACTGCATGGATTTTTCCAGGCAGTCACCAGGAGTCAGGATGATTTGAAGACACCCCCCCCCCCTGCCAAGTATTATTCTCAGTGCAAATAAACTTTCTGAGGCCACTAAACTCATTTTAACTTGTAACAATAGGTTATTTAAAAGCAAAAATAAAACACTTACCTTTTTCTTTATTCATTCCCCACCCACTTATAAAACATTTCATATCAGAAGTCAGGGCAAGATTAGGTTTAGGCAAGCAGATGGGCTGAATATAGTCATTAAATATGACAGGTTTGCTTAGTTGAAACACAGCAATATCATCTTCATATTTTGCTGAATCGAAGTAAAAATAGACCTTGATGTCTTTTATGCGTCTTTTTATAGTATATGTTTTGTGTTTGAAAAGATGATGCAAGCCAATCACAGCCCTCCACATCTCTGGATCCCTGGGAGAAAATAAAGTATCTTTAAAAGTTAGTAATTATTATGTAAATGTAATTCCAGAGAGATGAAATTGTTTACTTCAAAATGTGTGCATGGCTAGTAAGCATGGAGCCAGGTTTTATTCAGATGATGACAAAATGGTAGGCTGTTATAGAAAATACAACCAGTTTAAATAGTCATTTAAACTGACCTAAAAATGTAGCATTTGCAAAATCAGATTCAAACAATTTATTGCATTATTTCTAATTCAGGAATTCTCAAATAATGTATCTGAAATGTATAATTTAAATGATTTTATATAGCCAACTTTCTCACAACAGTAAATCTAGGCAGTGAACAAAAGATTATAAACCAAAACATCAATATAACACATGCCCAAGATCTAAGAACGTACAGTATATTCACAATTAGTTTAGAAAACACCCACCAACCCATTCAACAGCAAAGATTGTTTAGCATTCTGGCCGCAATGCCTAAGGAAACAACCAGGTTTAACTGCCTTGTGAGAGACAAACAGAGTGGGGTCCAACTGGATCTCCAGAGAGATGGTGCCTCCCTGATCCAAATCTCCTGAGAGATGGTGCCTCCCTGATCCAAATCTCCTGAGAGATGGTGCCTCCCTGATCCAAATCTCCTGAGCTGTTCCTGAAGGAAGTCGTGGTTGATAGCCCTGAAGACTGTTGAGAAATCAGTAAGGGCCAGGATTAATTCATGACCCATCAGAGGCAATTAACAGGCACATCTAATACTATCTCAGTGCTTCAACAAGTCTGAATCCTGAGTGAAAAGAGAATTTCCTTCCTTCATCCTGAGCTTTATCCTGAAAAGATAAAACTAAGTTGGAGATTGGATTAAATTTGTCCAGTTCCTTTGGGTCCAGCATGGGCTTCTTGAGAAAAGGGTACACTTCTTTCAAGATCAGCAGAACCACTTCATCTTGTAAAGAAGCATTAACTACTAGATGGACCCAACCACATCACCTGCCACAAGGCCTTAACCAGCCAAGAGAGACAGAGATGTAAAACAGAGATAGCCAAATTAATAGCTCTGAGGATCCTGTTCATTTCATCAGGCTAACAGGTTCAAACTCTTCCCAGCTAATCAGTTAAGGCTATGCTCAGGCAACTCCATAGGACCTATGCAGTTCTACCTTCTCCAATAGATGCCAAGAGCATTCTCTGTAAATCTTCCCCTGGCTCCTCCTTGTTCATGACAGGCTGGGCAACCTTAAAAAGAGCCACTGATCAACTTTTTGTGAAATCAACAAGGGTGGAAAATTACATACATTTTACCACTTTTACTATTACCAAGTAGGAACCGTATGCAGAGAGAGTTGGGGCCAGGGGAACTGCCAGAACTTAAATCCAATTTTATAATTTCCAAGGAGACTCTGTGCAGGGGCAGAATCAATATGTATAAGAATAAGGACACTATAAAGACAATACCAAATATTTTCTTTTAAGTTTCGAATTGTGTTAAAAGTTTGGGTCATACTCAGTTCACCTTTAAAATCGACCCTGGTTATTTAAATTATTAACTCCTGTTTCTTCTCCTTCCTCACCACACGAGCATAAAGTGAGATAGACTCTATTTGTTTCATAAATATGAATTCATTCTAGCCAGATCTTACTGTATTTTCTTTCCATATTATACTCTAACACGGTAGGGATTTATCATAACTAATTGTGGCCAGCATAAGATAATGTACATTTAATCATACCTTTACTTCAGAGCAGATGATATGCAATCTGAAGATGGAGGTCATTAATCTTTCCTTTGCCATAATTAGATCACTTTCTCATTGAATTACAGCTCACAGATGCTCTGGATCTTTATAAAAGGAAAAGGTAAAGGTTCCCCTGGCACATATGTGCTAGTCATTCCCAACTCTAGGGGGTGATGCTCATCTCCATTTCAAAGCCGAAGAGTCAGCACTGAAGACGTCTCCGTGGTCATGTGGTTCGTGGTCATCCCTCCATGGCGGGATTCTACCGAACCGTTAGAATCCCACCCCTGGACAGAGTCTATAGTGTACAAAGGCTTTAGTGGAGATTGAGACGGAAATAATTATTTCTGTATAATAATCTGGGATTTTTTGAGTTTCTACAATGCAATTCTGCCACGTGCATTCTTGATCCATGCACTCCTCTGGATGGCCAGGTGGAGTGTGAATGACAGTATTTGAGAGATACTCAATGCTTCTTTGGAATAGCGCATACTACCTTCTATAGACCTCTTCGTGGGCTTTGTACCATCAACAATGATAACCTTCTGAACTGCCTTTAAGAAATAGCAGTTTGGGGCACATTCAGTGGTGGCCACATTGCAGAACCAGTTGTGGTTTGGCAGCTTGGGTCGCTGGAACCAGCAGCAACCCAGGCCTGCCATACCCTCGAAATGGTTCCCCAGTTGCCACCGCCAACTTATTTTTCAGTTCTGCGCATGCAGACAACAATTTACATTGCACTGTGCATGCATGCACAGCGTTTCAAGCACGCAAAGCGCGCACGAGCGAACCAGCAATAACTCTGGCCACAACCCACCCCTGCTGCATTGGCACCTAAGTGGGCAGTATTAGTCAATGATTGGGAGAGGCAGTGTTCCAGCCCTTGGGACACTGTTATTTAACATCTACATGAAACTTGTGAGGGAGTCAACCATCAGTTCAAGATGAGGTGTCATAAATAAAGTGATTAAAACCCATTAGTATTTTGGGCCAATCTGGAGATGCCACAAAGTCCTGAAGCCCTGAAGCTGTGTCTGAAAGTTGCAAGGGTGTAGCTGTGGGCGGGGGATGGGGGGGAGATCTGATTAAAATCAGATTAAATCCTACCAAGATGAACCTGCTATTGATATGTAAACATCAAAGCAGTTAGTCTGGGTTTGGATTGTACTCCTGAAATAATTCTATATGACTCATGACCCTTTGTGGATGCTTAGCTGGGTCTTTGCCCATCTTTGGCTAGTGTATCAGTTAAAATCCTGTGTTGGTCAGAATGATTGGAAAATATCAAATCATGCCCAGTATTAGTTATATATGTTCTCAATAAGGGTCGAGATAGCATCCATGCATGGGTTGACACTGTCCGTGCTCTGATTGGACTGAGTCTGATTACTAATTAATTAACCACTATATAACCCCTTCTATTAGTGGTACCGCCCAGTTTTCCGACTCAGTGCACTCTGGGACAGTCGTGTTATCCTTCACTCTTTGGCAAGATTTGAATAATTAGACCAGAATTTCAATTCTATTATTCATTATTACTATTATTACTCTACCATTGCTGTGAGTACAGCCTGCTCCTACCACCAGGCCTTCCGACCCCTGGGAGGAAGGCTACTGTCCACAGGCCTCACGCCTTCCCCCTGCTCACCTCAGTGAGCTCTAGATTCACCTGTGGATTGGGCTAAACGGCACGCAGCAGCAGCGGTGAGAGACAGGCGGCAGAGGCCTTTGACAACCGCGCACACAGGGGGAGAGCCCAGAATGCCGCTCAGCGGCACACAAATTTGCCGGATCGATCTAGCAGCAGCGCGAGGACCACAGGCACTGCGGTGAGCAAGGGGAGGCTTAGAGGCTGCGAATCACTTGAAGGAGCGTGCAGGCCTCTCAGGGGCCTAGTGCCACGCCGGGGAGCCTGGGCCCAGCCGGAAATAAAGGCGCGAACATCATTTTGAAAGGGGGCAGAGCCAGTGTGAGCGACCAGCCGCCGGCGCCATTTTAAGCCTCATTGCAGCTCCCTGGGGACATGGCCGACAGCAGCATGCCGGAATCGTCTTTAACGCTGGCAGGGAGGCAGCGCTGATGGAGCCTGGCCTCCTGGCTGTGGTGGCGACCCCTCCTCCCACCTCTGGGCCCTCGTCACAGACTAAGCCTGCGCACAAAAACCCCTCCTCTGACAGCAAAAGCTCCAAGACAAGGAAGGCTTCTAAGGCCTCTTCCAAAAGTAAGCACTCTGACCCACCGGGTTCGTCCCAGCACCAACTTGATAAGGAGCCGCGGGCACTGGCACAACCAAGCCCATTGCCCCCACATTTAATTTGACTCAGGGCCCATTCAGCCCGATGTTACCGATTAACACATCAGGGCTTTGGGGCACCTCTGGCTCTCAGGGCCAAGGGAGGAGCGCTGAGGCTACCTTCACCCCAACTGCAGCTGGGCTCCACCCAGGGGAGGCTTCCATGCCCCCCCCCGTGTGCACCTACTGCCATGCATGCCATGCCCCCTGCTTGTCAGGACATTATAGCAGAGGCTATAAAACGGGGGATTGCAGCTGGCCTGAAGGAAAAGGCTTCGCTTAATACGGTCGCTCGGGGGTCGACACGTGCAGGGGGGCTTCCACCGCTTTCAGACTCTTCCCAGACACCTGAGCCTGACTGCTGCCCCTCCCCCACCTCAGAAGAGATGTCGACCTGTCAGACGAGGAGGGGCCAGTTGCAGACAAGCCCTCTTATACGGGCCTATTTCCGTCTAACCTGTTCACACCTTTACTCTGCAAAGCCAAGGCGGCATCGGAGCTGGGAGACCAAGCAGCAAGGGAGCCCACGCCTCAGCCCCAGTCAACGAGTGTTTGGTTCACCGAACACAAGATGGAATCCGACGTCATTCCGGCCCCACAGCTGTTTGTCGACACTGTTCAACGTCAGTGGTCCACACCTACGTCGGGTCCGGCCTCGTCGACCACTGACAAACACTTCTATAATGTGGCAGACGGCCTCAACAAGGCACTGTTATGGCCAACAATTGACCTGCCCATTGCAGCCCCCTACACCAACACCACAATGCCGGGGGTGCAGGAGGACATCCTCAAACCGGAGGATAGATGGGCTGACCAGGTCATCCAGCGGGACCACCAGGTGGCTGCCTGGGCGGTGAGGGCCTTGACAGCGGCGTCCTCCCGTTCCAGCCTCAGCTGGCTGGAGCAGTTGCAGCGGCGGATGCCGGTCAGGGATTCAAGGCCCCATCAGGACCTGAATAGAATTATAGCTGCTGTACAGTTCACTGTGGATGTCATTCTGAGCGCCACCCGGTTTGCCTCTAAGGCAATGGGGTCATCGGTGGCGTCACACAGGCTTTTGTGGCTGTGACAGTGGCAGATGGAGGTCAAACATAAATGGCGCTTGGCTTCTGAGCCATACACGGGGGGCACGCTCTTTGGGGACTCTCTCACTCCCCTGTTGATTGAGGGTAAGGATAAACATAAAATCCTCCCCTCCAATCCCAATCTCAGCTCCTTACCCTAAAAGCAACCCTTTCGCAATCAAGAATATGGAGGTTCCAACAGGCAGCAGGAGTATTCCTCCTCATGGTATCGCCCACAGGGGGGGATTCTTTCAGAGGTCCCGACAACAACAGTATCAGCAGCAGAGGAGTAATCAGTCTAAGCACCCCTTTCGAGGAGGCGGTAACCGATACTACCGCAGACCTTAATCCTTCTCAGGAACAGTCCCCCATTGGAGGCAGGTTGCATTTTTTCGCTGACCAATGGGAGATCACAACCACTGATGCCTGGGTTAGGACCACAGTCAGGTTCGGTCTGGCCTTGGAGTTTGTTTCCACACCCCCAAAGTTTTTTCTTTGTTGTCCAGTTTCTAACAACCCCCAGAGGAGGTCCCTTATGTAGTCCGCTATACAACATTTGCTTGATTGCTAGGGCTATTCAGGAGGTACCAGCCGGACAAGCCGGCTGTGGTTTCTATTCTGTTCTGTTTGTCATACCTAAGGCCTCTGGAGAGTGGAGGGCCATCCTTGATTTGAAACATTAAACAAGTTTGTCAAATATAGACGTTTCAAGATGCATTCCTTAATCGCTACCCTGGAAGGTATTCGCGAAGGTGATTTTCTATCCTCAATTGACTTCACAGAGGCGTACCTGCATGTGCCTATCCAGAGGGAATATAGGCAATTCTTGTGTTTCTGTTACATGTCACATCATTACCAATACAGGGCTTTGCTCTTTGGCCTTTCCTCCGCACCCCGGGTTTTCACCAAGGTATTGGCAGTTTTGGCGGCCCATCTACCTTCTATCCTGGTCAGGGTACAGCTATATCTTGATGATATATTGATTCAATCTAGTTCCAGGGACAGGGCGGTGTCAGATCTCCATCTCACATTAGATGTCTTGAGGGAGCATGGGTTCTCCATCAATGAAGCCAAAAGCCATTTCACTCCCACAACTCGTATTTTACATCTAGGTGCTTGGATAGATACAGTGGGAGGTCAGGTTTTCCTTTCGGAGGAACGGCTCAACAGCCTTAGGCATATTGTGACAGAGGTGCTACGCGGTCACAGGGTATCCTTGGCCCCTCTATCCAAGTTGTTGGGAAAAATGGTTTCTACTTTTTCCATAGTACCCTGGGCTAGGTTACGCACAAGGGAGTTGCAATGGTTCCTCCTCCCCTACCAGAAGGCCAACTGCAGTGTCTCCTTAGCCAAGGTTTTGTTACCCGAGTAGGTTCGCCAGTCCCTCAGCTGGTGGAGGTCCCCGGCCATAGAGAAGGGATGCCATTTTAGGGCGGTCGATAGGGTGACGGTTACCACTGATGCCAGCCTTTACGGTTGGGGGACCCATATGGGAACGCAAATGGCTCAGGGACAATGGTCAAGAGAGGAGGCGGAGAAGAGCATCAACTGGTTAGAGTTATGGGCTATAAGACTAGCCCTGTTGAGCTTCCAGGAATCTGTCTCTAGATGCCATTTCCTCATTCTTACGGATAATATGATGGCCAGGGCCCACATTAATAACGGGGGTACTAGGTCAGGTGGCCTCATGGCAAAGGCGAGTCTCTTATTTTCCTGGACCGAGGGGACCCTCGGGTCCATCTCCGCAGAGCATATATCGGGCATCACTAATATCATGGTGGATTGGCTTAGTAGATCTAGGGTTGACCAAGCTGAATGGCTTCTGCACCCTTGTCTTTTTCAGGAAACAAGACAGTTGTTTGGACTTCCTATCGTCGACCTGTTTGCCACCGCGGACAACACCCAGCTGCTGAGGTTTTTCTCACGGTTCAACACATTGGGGGCGGAAGCAATGGATGCCCTTCGCTGCCCCTGGCCCAGGGGGTTACTTTATGCGTTTCCTCCGATCCCTCTTCTTCACAGGGTCATCCGCAGAATCATCAGCCTGGGAGCGGAGGTCATCCTTCTGGCACCTCACTGGCCTCGGCGCCCCTGGTTCGCTGACCTTCGGTCACTGTTGGTGGAGAGACCTTGGAGGATCGCACCAGACCGGGTTGTCCTCACCCAGGGGTCTCTACGACATCCGGAACCACAGTGGTTACAACTGACCATCTGGCGGTTGAGTGGCTCGCGCTGAAGGAGGGAAATCTCTCTGATAGGGTCATTTCTACCATACAGGCCTCCAGGAGGGCGTCTACAGTCCGCATTTATAATGCCACCTGGAAAAAATTTTCACGTTGGTGCGTGGACAAGCAGATCTCACCAGTTCAGTCTACCATTTCCCAGGTTCTGGAATTTCTGCAGGACAGTTTGGAAAAGGGGCTGTCTCCCAACACCCTTAGACGACAGGTGGCGGCCCTTAATAGTGTACTTACCTGGGGTGGGGGTCAGTAGTTAGCACATCATCCCAACATCTGGGCTTTTTTGAAAGGGGCGGTTAACCTCAAACCCCCAGCGGTACATCAATATCCGACCTGGGATCTGGCCAAGGTCCTGGAAGTCCTGATTGATCCACCTTTTGAGCCTTTGCGGGAGGTGTCCTTGCAGATGCTTACCTGGAAGTCAGCCTTCCTGGTGGCCGTAACGTCCGCAAGGCGTATATCTAAACTGCATGCCTTGTCTGTG
This sequence comes from Natrix helvetica, assembly GCF_964273705.1. Classification (NCBI taxonomy): domain Eukaryota; kingdom Metazoa; phylum Chordata; class Lepidosauria; order Squamata; family Natricidae; genus Natrix; species Natrix helvetica. The sequence continues at coordinate 223,432,650 of NC_138548.1, forward strand.
TGGGAGGATCTCTGCAGGTTCCATGAGGATAGAGTGGTCCTCAGGCTGGACCCCTCCTTCATACCACAGGTAGGGTCCTGGTTTCATCGCACACAGGAAGTGGTACTTCCAAAATTTTATCCTTCTCCCAGTCATGAACTGGAACATCGCTGGCACAAGTTAGATGTGCGCTGGGCGCTGGGCATTTACATTGAGCACACAGCAGGCCACAGGCATTCCGAGGCCCTTTTATTTCGTTCCATTTATTTCCCCTGGGGCAGAGGGTTTCAACAGCGACCATTGGACAGTGGGTCAAGCGATGCATTGCTGTGGCGCATGACTTGTGCCATGAACCGAGACTGGTTGGGGTGATCGCCCACTCTACAAGGAGCGTTGCCACAACTACGGCATGGGCGACGTGTCTCTGGAAGAGATTTGTAGGGCGGCTACGTGGATCTCCCCGTCCCCATTCGTTCACAATTACAAGCTTGACAGGTTCGCTTCAGCAGAAGCTCCCTTCGGAAGGAGGGTGCTCCAGGCAGTTCGATCAGTTGAACCAGTCCAGGAACAGTCGTTTGCTCACCCTTGAGTATTATGTGGCTTGGGTATGTCCCATGCATGGATGCTACCTCCACCTTTATTTAGAAAGGACGTTGGTATCTTATCTGATAAGCCTCTTCAAATAAGCTGGAGATAGCATCCAGCCCCGGCCATTCTTGGACTGTTCTTCGTCTTCCTGGGACTGTTTCTTCTGTTGATGAGTTCGAATGCTTATATTGCTCCCTTTAATGTTGTAACCTTTTTTTCTTGGAATCACTAAACTTGAATTTATTGGGATAACACGAGGAGTCTGTCTTTTTTTCTCTTAGCAGGAAAACTGGGTGGTACCACTAATGGAAGGGGTTATATAGTGGTTAATTAATTGTAATCAGACTCAGTCCAATCAGAGCACGGACAGTGTCAACCCATGCATGGATGGAGGAGTATCAGGTAAGATACCAATGCCCTTTTTAGTTTTATTGTTCACTGCCCAGAGTCTATACGGATTTGATAATAAATAACAATCTGAGTTAATTTGGAAAAGCTTTGTGGCTTACACAGAAATCTAAACAACTATAAAGCCATACATATTCTTAGTATCTATATACTCCTGAAATTCCTACCTTAAATAAAGGTTATCTTCACACCATTTTTACAAATAGCGCTTTAAAAATATTATTACTGCAGATACTTGTGGAGAAGCCAAAAATCTTAGGTGCCAAAATGCACCTAAAAATTGCATTCAGCTTATCCACATTTGGCTTTTATGTGGGCGTATGCAGTAATAACTTTTCAAAAGCACCCATACATCATATAATATGCCTGCAAATAAGTCCATTGGTGGTTAAGTAGATCATGGAATTTTTAAGCAAACGCCATGAAAAATGTGGGTTGGTTCATTGGTGGATGGTGCATTTTTCATGGTATTTTGGTTAAAAATTTAAGAGTCAACTTAGTTACAAGTATATACATTATTATTGTGACAACACTCTTAAAAAAATCAAAAAGCCCTGATCATGCAGATAAAAACACACATCAGCTTTATAGGCATAGCATTATTAACAAAATCTTTCTTCCTAGTACCAACAGTATTTTGCTTGCATTTAGTTTTTACTTAGAGGTTTCTCTCATCTCATCTCTCTCTCTTATATCTCTCATCTCATCTCTCTCTCTTTTTCTTGTTCTCTCACTAAGATTACCTATCTTATTCATACACATATTTTCCTTGACTAGGCAAAGTTTGATAGATGAGTAGACCCATAGAACCCCATTTTTCAAAATCCAATCTCTTGATAGTAGAGGAAAGTAAGCAAGGAAGCAAACAAAGAGCTTGGAAGCCTCTCTGACTCCCTTTAGGACCCAGCTTTTGTTGTGACTGTTTCTGCTATAGCCGCTTTTCTTCAACTCCTCAGGACAAAAAGCTGTAGAAAGATTTTCTGTGCTTGCTTGCTTGCTTCCTTTCACCATGAGTCAAAGTAAGGTTTTTAAAAGGGACAGAGATTGAGGGCAGAGATGGAGGCTTTAGTTTTTAACACCTAATGGGGAGGGGGAGAAAGATCAACAAGTCTCACCTTCCCAGCTTTTTTTGTTTTTGTTTTATTGAAGGAATGTGGCTTTCTGGGGGAGGGAGGAGGTAGTTAATGGAAGGGAAAGGTTTTGGGATGCTTGTTCTGCAGCTGCTGCTGCTTTTGCATGCAAGGGCTGGCTCCCCAAAGAATAGCAAGAGCCAGAAGGGAGTTTGGAGTCTCCCAACAGTCAGCTGATTGGGGCAGACAGTTCTGAAAACAGATGCTCTTTCCATAAGGAATTGCCAGTGCTGAAAATGGCAGCCACTCCCAGGAGGCATGGGAAGCAGCTGCAAGTGCTCAGGGTCCAGGTGGGGAGGGATGGGAGAAAGGGAGAGGTGGTGTGTTGTAAGGACATGGGTTGCATCCAGGTTAATCAGTGACCAGCAGGAGTTTAGCCTTGCCCTGACCATCACTATTGGCATTGTTGAAGAGGCATCCTATATTGTAGAGCAAGACTTATGTTCCAAGAAGAGGGAAAATACTATTTTTAAACCAGAATAGCTAATGTATGCTGCTCCTGCAGAGGGTTAAAAGTGAAAGGAAAGCAACATCATGAGGTTATGTTCTTTATTGCCACACTTAGTGAGATCTGATTTGATTTTTACTTTGGAGTTTATGGTGATAATATACAATTGCAGAAATTGATATTGAATGTCTTTTTGTTACTCTTCCTGTTCCTAAAATTAATTTCGAATCTGAGAACTCAGATGAAGATTCCAGATACTTCTCTCAATCTGGAAAACGGTTCAGGTGAAGATGATTCAAAATAGATATTTAAAAATATAAATTTCTAAATTTGGCACCTATTTTTTATCCATGTATTTTTTCTTACACTAAAATCTATAAAAATATAGGGATAGGTAATACGTACGGTTTTTTAATACAGCAGTGTGCAGCTGACAATATTGTGCAGTTATTAATTAAAGTTCCACCACATAAATGGATAAATCCTCCACCATGGATATATACTTGAAGGCTAACTATCCATGGCCATGCCCCCTCCTCAGATTCATTTCCACCTACAATCCGACTTCCTGATGTGCTTATAGCAGGCCTTATTCCACACTCTAGAAATGAAATCACAATTGTTAGATTTGAGTTTATAAATGCAAATTTTAGGGTTTATCTGAATAGCCATACTTTTCAGTACACACACCTACATACATACATAGTCAAAAAGAATCAAGAAGTTGATTTCAATAAATATTTTTAAACTATTTCTTAACATCATTGTATATAAATACTTGCTCTATTTCAATGATGGAAAATATCTGGCCCTTTGGCTGTTCCTGTCATGCCCAATGTAGGGGTTGTAGCAATGTAGGCTCTTCTCCTGGATCCCACCAGTCAAAATTCCTTGGCTGATGGGGTCCACATTAGGCCCTTTCTGTCAGCACAATTAGGCGGGCCAATCCCATTGAGAAAAGATAATTCTGTGGATATCCTGAACACATGCCAAAAAGGGCTTTAAACCAAGACCTTGGCTTAAGGTGTTAGTACAGGCATCCAGAAGCAGATTGGCAGCCAATTGCAGCTCAGATAACATTGCTATTACTGTTGTGTATTACCCTAGGTCAGTGGTGGGCAACCTTTTTTTTCAACTGAGCCAAATCTCGCCAAAACCACGATTGAAATTTATTTTGAGAGCCACATTTTTAAAACTGAAAATACATAGGATGGTACACTGTTTTTAGTTTCAATAAGTTTTTATTGAGAATATTCTGCATGCAAGTATCCACATAGGTCGGGAGGATACAAATAACACAACTAATAAAACAAAAACTTTAGAACGATATTATTTATCGATAACGTTAAATTCCGTAAAATTTGCCTTACAATGTAGAGAAAATTACATCCTGACAATGACTGACAAAGTCACAACCACTAATGTGAACATTGGCCTTGCATTTCCTTGGATAGTTTGAGTAAGTCAGGCTTGTATGTTGTTGTTTTTAATTTCATCTCTCTCTCCCACTTTCTTTTTTTCTTTTTCTTTCTCTCTCTCTCTCTGGCTCTTTGTCTCTCTCTCCCTCCCTCCCTCTCTGTCTCCCTCTGTCATTTTCTCTGGGTGTCTATCTGTCTGCCTCTCTCTCTGTATCTCTGTCTCTCTCTCCTCCTTCCCCCATCTCTGTCACTCTGTGTGTGTGTGTGTCTGTCTCTGTCTCTCCCTCTGTCCTATGACTGCAGAATGCTGCAAAATACCATAAATGCAGGCCAGTTATTGAGTGTTTCAAATGTGATTGGAACACTCAACAAGGTGACCACAGTGTGTGTGTGTGTGTGTGAGTGAGACAGACAGACAGACAGACAGACAGAGGAACAGAGAGAGTGAGTGAGAGAGGGAATCAGAGAGAGACTGACAGAGTCTGACAGAATCAGAGAGGTACTTTTAACTACCTGGCAGCGGCGTTTTGCCTTGGGGGGCTCCTCAGAACATCCCAAGACTTCGGAGGGAAGCTTACAGCCCGGAGCAGGAGCAAAGCCCCTTTCCCAACTGGCCCTTCCTCCCTCGGAACGCTTCGGAGGGAAGCTTCTGCAAAAGCCCGGGCGAGTGACAACAAGTTCCCGCCGTTACGAAGTCTCCGAGGCTGTAATTTTCTGAGCTGTGCGCGCGTGCCTGTTTTCCACGGCATAGAGCAGCGGTGAGATTCTGCGCGGCGAGCGATGATTCCGGGGGCCATCCGGGAAGAGGAACGCGAGGTGGGACCCTGCCCCCCCACTGATGGCCTCCGGAATCATCGCTCGTCGCTGCTCCATGCCGTGGAAAACAGGAGCGCGCGCACAGCTCAGAAAATTACAGCCTCGGAGACTTCGTAACGGCGGGAACTTGTTGTCACTCGTCTGGGCTTTTGCAGAAGCTTCCCTCCGAAGTGTTCCGAGGGAGGAAGGGCCAGTTGGGAAAGGGGCTTTGCTCCTGCTCCGGGCTGTAATTGCGCCTATGTTTTCCACGGCGTGGAGCAGCGGCGCAATTACAGAGGCTAGCTGCAGAGTCCTGACTTTTGGGGCGGCCGCCCGAGAGGAGGGAGGGGAGCGGGCGCCCGGCACACAGAAGAGCCGCATTAAAGTGTGTAAAGAGCCGCATGTGGCTCGCGAGCCGCGGCTTGCCGACCACTGCCCTAGGTGTCTTCCAAACTGTTCATGCCACTGCATTCTGAACCAATTGTAGCTTTCAAATACTCTTAAAGGGTAGCCCCATGTAGGAGAACATTGCAATAATTCCACTGTTTTGGAAAACAGTAGACTTTAGGATATAATACTTCAGAATAACTACTAAAAGGAGAAATCTTTACATGGCTGTAGGGCAACTTTTAAGATTATTTGGGTTGGCACAGGTTTATCTGACTTATTAGGTTCTTGTTTATATTCCAGGGTTTGTCAGCTTGCATGAGAAACAAATGTTCAATCTAGCCAAGGTCTTGCATTCTTGATATTGTGAAAATAAGGTCGTGAGGTTTTGGTACCAGTCTTTGATAAAACAATGGTATATTCCCCCTTCAGATGGGAGCTTTATCGACACCCAGACCTAGCACTGGGTCCTCAGTGCATTGGCTGTCATGGAGTCTCTGTTATTCTACCACTGGAGATTTCAATAACTGAACAGAGAATTGTTATCTTGTTTGACATGTATTTCTGTTTAAATCTGTCTACTAAACTTAATAATAAGGCTTTAAAACTTGTTACATACTGTTGTGTTTATTGTCCCTGGATCCTCAAAGAATCAATTGTCTGGCACTTGACATTACCCGACACTTGGCCATACAGATATTGATTAAAAATTCTATTTATTATTCCACATTCCTGGGCATAAATCTCAGAAAGGGGCTTTCAAACACCAACAAGCAATCATAAAACAGAACAAATAAATAAATCCCACCTCCTGCCAGATCTTTTCTCCAGAGCACTTAGCAGTCACGAAGCAAAGGGAAAAAATCACATTTCTGTGGTGCTTTTCATTGATTGATTGATCATTTTCTTGAAAATTACCCATCAGCTGCCAAATCTCGTACAATGTGGGTCCTTTAATAAGGCTCATAAGTCCGTATCTAGCTACATAACTGTTCTCTTGCTAAACACAGTCTCACGGAACCAATAAGTGAGCACAAATCCAAACTCCACTTTTTTAAACTTGAGATTGTATTAGATATATAGAATACCAAGGCCATTGGTTTTACATTGGTTTGTACCAGCGGTGAGATTCACTTACATTCCCTACTGGTTCACAAAAGAAGCACACACACACAGAAGGTCGCGCACTACATCGGAGCAGGGGGGTGGGGGGTGGAGCCTCCTGAAGCCGATACTGGTTCGACCAAACTGGAGAGAACCAGCTGAATACCACCTCTGGTAATAATAATATAATTTCCTCATTTGCATTTACGTATAGGAAAATATGCTCCTGAGTCCTCTTTTGCTGCCACATTCTCATGGCATTGCCTTTATTTTGTTGTTAATCTACAATTGAGCAAATCCTATTCTATACTCAGTTGTTCTAAGGTGACGGGTACTTTTCCGCCTTTGGCTAATTGTGATCATTGTCAGCTTCAAGATGTGAAAAATCAGCTTCAGCTCTATCTACAGAGACCATGGATTATCTTGGTCTTGTACTTTACATTATACTATATATACTATACTGGAAGTGATGGGTTGAGGAATACAGACTTTTCTCCATATTGACTATCTTTCACCTTCCACAGATGAGTTATCTGATAAACACAATCATGTACAGAATATAGCAACTCCAGGGCAGCCTGTCTCACTTTATCACAAACACCCCACACCCCACACACATGCATTACGTGAATCAGATTTCCTATAGTTCTGATTGCGGCTTTAGTATTCTTTGAAAACATTACAAACCCACTTTCAACATAGGCCACTTGGAGAGCTGAAGCAGGCTAGAGAAGCTGTCCAGTAAAAGCAGGAGGCCTCTCCTGCCTTACAGAGTCAGAATAGAATGACTCACAACAGCCAGGTGAGTGTGGCTGGAGGGACATGGTCAGGTGGGTGCAGAACAAGTCACCCTGGCCAAGTTAGACATGGAGCCAACTTGGCGTCCCGTCAGAAGAAAAATCACCTGGAGATGTGCCGGCAAATAGGAAGCAGCAAAATTTGAAATGAAAATGGATTCCCTCCCCCCTTGCAGAAATACTCTCATTTTCCTTTATGAGGACAGGTTTCCCTGCAAGTTTGCAATTAAAGGGAAGGGAAAGCCTGCCTCATCTACTCCAAGTCATATGGGTGGAGCCAGCTGCACCTAATCCTCCCTCCCTCCCTTTCTTCTTCTAATATTTTGCCTAGTAAAGATAATTGCTTCTACTCTTTTGTGATACTTTATAATGCTGTTCTAAAATGACTAGCTATATGGATAGCTTTGATTTTTGCCCTGCATGACCATTTTTACATTTCTATAAAACCAACTGTTCTTTTAAGTTCCCTTCCCTTTGTTAAATTTGCAACAATTGTGAATACATGAATGTCTAATTTTCTTAGAATAGGGCTTAGAGCACTCTATATTGGATATCTCTCCCATTTGCTCTGGGCTTGTTTTCCTGATTTTTCAAAAACATTTGGCAATAATTTAGAACTAAAGGAGTGAGAAACAATATTATCAAATTTCTTGGCTACACCATCTGGGTTAAGAATTCCAAAGTTATTTCCCATCCCTTCCGTGATCATAATTAAAGTGGAAAATGTGTTGGTGTAAGTAATGTAAACATATACAAATTAGGACAAAAATCCTAACCTGCCTAGACTGTTAATATAAAAATTGAAAAGTGAGGTAAGACATGTATAGAATTAGAGAGCATTCCAAAGTGGGTTGTGGCTGTCATTCAAGCTAATGTTAATATACATGTAGTCCTTGATTTATGACCACAATTGAGCCCTAAATTTCTATTGCTAAGCAAGATAGTTGTTACGTGAGCTTTGTTTTTACAACCTTTCTTGTCACAGTTGTTAAGTGAATCACTGCAGTTGTTAAATTAGTAACATGGTTGTTAAATGAATCTGGCCTCTCCATTCACTTTGCTTGTCAGAGATGATCGCATAACCCCAGGAAACTGCAAACAGCATAAACACAAGCCAGTTGCCAAGCGCCCAAAATTTAATCAAGTGATCATGGGGATGTTGCAACAGACTTAAGTATGAAAAATGGTCATAAGACTTTTTCCAGGGCTGCAAACGGTCACTAAACCAATGGTCATAAGTCAAAGATAACCTGCATAGCTTGTGTAATACTGTATCCAGTTCTGGTCACCATGATACAATAAAGATGTTGAGACCCTGGAAAGTGTGCACAGAAGAACAAAAAAAAAAGTGTCGAGGCTAAATTGTACAATGAATAGTTGGAGGAGTTAGGCATAACTAGCCTACTGAAGCCAACGGTTGGGAGGGGGGGCATGATAGCTGTCTTCCAGTACTTCCAGAGGCAGGACAAGAAGTAATGAGGGGAACCTGCCAAAGAGAAATCCAACCTAGAAGTAAGAAGAAATGTTCTGACAGTGAGAGGGATTAATCGGTGGAATAGCTTCCTTCCTGGAGTTGTGGATGCTTTTTCACTGGAGATTTTCAAGAACAGATCAGACAACCATTTGACTGATGAGGCTTGTGCCTTCAGCTGGGGGTTGAACTAGAAAACTCTGAGGTTACTTCCAGCTTTCTGATTCTATGAAGGTCCAAAGTAAGGTTAAAAAAAGAAAGCCAGCCAGTTTCCAAAATATGTTCCTTAAAGTACCGGTATATCAAACGAACCAGCCGGCTATTTGGGTTTGCGAGTCAGAGGTGCCGCAAAGAGCCGGGAGCGGACCGCCAGCGCTTGGCGCCTATACCCCTTCCCAAGGCTCCTGGGAGGGCCTGCGGCCGTCATACCCAGGCTCGCTGCTCGCTGGCCTCGTCCCGAAGTACCAGGAGCCGAGCCTGCCTAGGTTAAGCGCCCGCCCAACCCGCTACCCGAAGGCGGGAGAAGGTGGCCTCACCGTTTCCATCGCTCGCAAGGGAAGAGGTCGCGCAGAATAGCGCCAGGGAAAAAAGGGAAACGACCGCGAGTAGGGAACTCCGGTTAATCATCCTCTCAGGGGAGAAAATGGCGGCCTCTTTTCCCGCTCGCCGTCAGCGAAGGAAGAGGCTGGAAGGAGCCGACGAGGCGGTTGAACCAGGCCTAGGGAAGTGATTCGCGCGCCTTCCCGCAACAGGTTCTTGGAACTCGGCCTCCGACAGGCTTCGCCGACACGTGAAAGGTCCGGGTTTTTCGACCAGCGCGAGAGAAAGGGAGAGGTTTTAATCCGCTTCCCTGCGGTTATTTACCAATTGTCGAGATGCGATTCTAATCCCCGTGAAGTAATCGATTTCTACGCCGCTTATCTTCCTGTATCTTTTTAATAGGCATGAAAGGTAAACCAATAAATGTATTTATAGCCTGGGCCTATATTTGGTTTTCAATTCGGGAACTTGACTCGAGGTACATACAGTAGTGCTCCCTCCTCCCATTTTCCTCACCACTATCCTGCACAGCAGCCTTCGGTTGGGCTGAGGGGAAATGATGGCCCCAAACTCGCCCACTGAGCTTCTGTGACTCAGGGTAAACTGGAACCTGGGTCTCCAGGTGCCAGTCGGATACCTAAACCAGAACATCACTCTCTCATTCCCTCTTCTGGGCAACTGAATACAGCCGTTTAAGTACTGTAGGAAGTTAACACCCACCCCTCTCCTAGAAGAATGAAATATCCTGGGAAATATTGAAAAGGCAGAATATTCTATTTCCCTGGATAAGAAATGGAGAAACATGTTTTTAATCAGGAGATAGGCTCACTCTTAATAGCCCCCACCTTTGTCAATGGGCCATTAAAAGGGGAGAGCCAAAAAAATTAGGGATCAGGGTCCAATGCATATAAAAAGGCTGTATAATGTATTGATAGAAATAGACTCAGAAACAGAATTAGTTAAAGATTGTATGATAAAATGGGCACAAAATTTCGAGGAACCAATAATGATGGAAACATGGGAAGAGATTTGGGTAAGAAATGTAAAATTTACACAAGCCCAGAACTTGAGAGAGAATTTCTATAAGATGTTGAACAGATGGCATTTAGATCCAAAAAGGCTAGCTTGTATGTATCTGAACCTACAATCTAAATGTTGGAGATGTGATTGTGTTAATGCCACGTATTACCATATCTGGTGGAGTTGTAAAAAAGTTAAAGCATTTTGGATAAAAATATGGTGGGTTATTCAAAATATGTTGAAAAAGAGGATAAAGTTTACACCCCAGTTGTTCTTGTTAGGTATAGTTTCAGACTGTACTGTTATAGAGACTAATCTGATTTTGAACCTAACGACTGCAGCAAGATTGTTGGTGGCGCAATACTGGAAGAAGGAAGAGTTGCCTACCATCCAAGAATGGACATTAAAAGTAGCAAACTTAGCAGAGATGGCCAAAATTTCAGCATATTTGAAAGATCATTCGGATGAGAAGTACAAGCTGGATAGGGCAAAATGGATTGACTATATTCAAAATAAATACCGGACTAAAAAAATTCAGTTAGCGTATGAATGAAGGCATAAAGGACATTACAATTTATTCAAAACTAGTTTAATAAAGGGGGAGTTAAAGCACAAGTATAGTAATAGGTTAAAATTAGTTAGCTTATCTTAGCGTATGGTTGTTAAATGTGTATACCCTGTACTTTGCTCTGGGAGGGCGGGGGGAGGGAGGGAGGGAAGAGGGAAGGGATGATAATTGTAAAATTTATTGAAAATTTAAAAAAAGAAAAGAAAAAGGCAAGAGTCCGTCTGTTCTACATAACAAAGACCTCCCCCTTCAGCCCCAGGGTGATGGGATTAACGCATGATAGTATTAGTCCTTTACCCATCTCACCACAGGGCACCTCTGAAGAAGCAATGCTCAACCAAACTTGGACCCAAAACACACCCTACAGAATTGCCCCTACAGGTCCTCATGGGAGTCTTAACAACCAATCAGAATACAAGATCAAAGCCCAGAGAGGCATAAAACAAGGGGCTTTAGCATCTGTCTCTTTTCTTCACCCACCATTCTGAAGCATGTGATCACCTTTTCCCCCAGGACCTCAAATCATGTGGTCCTGTCCACCATTTAAATCATCATTCCGAGCAGCCTCCATGTTTCCAGTGTCTTTTTCCCCACTTGGAACTGAACCCAGAAGGACATTTCTTCCAACAGCACCAAGATCAGTTACTAGTTATCGCCACAGAGAGATAGATGCTGGCCCAACTCTTGACAGCAGCACAGAAGTGCCTTGCCATTATTTTCCTCCAGATGTTTTTCATGAAGTGTAGATCTGGCCTTGAAAAGAGAACAGTGAACTGCTAAGGGAGATGAACGCAGCAACTCACTCCTTTGGAGAGACGTATGAGAAACACAAAATAACCCCACTTTGATTTTCTTTGATATAATATGGAAGAGAAAGAAACACAGAGGCTTTCTATCCTACAACAATAAAGCGTATTCATAGAGATTAAATGCATTTTTTAATATATCAATGAGCAAATTAAAATGATAAACTTTATTGTTAAATAATATTTTTCAGAAATAATGAGATTACAAGATAATGCAATGTGTTTAAAAAACAATGATAAATTTATAGCACATTAAAAAAGCAGGTTTGTTGCTTCATACAATTAGACGGAAAATGTTCGACACCAAAAACAAAAAAAGAACCGGCTGAATGTTCACAGTGTTGGTTTTGCTAAGTTGTCTCTTTACCCAGTTCATGTACTTAGGCAAATTAGTGTAAACTCCTGGAAATTTTGGTCGGCCACAACCAACACCATAGCTGGTGATTCCTACAATGTAATATTTAGAATCTGATAAATAGCATACAAGAGGTCCACCACTATCTCCCTGAAAAATGAAAAAGATAACAATGAGTAGTGATTCTAGCATTTGAAAGCATGAATGCATAAAGGCTATCCCTCCTCTTATTTAGTTTTCTAGTGAACGTACAGCAGCCATGTATCTTCAGTGACAATCACGGTTCTCATTCCATTATGGCAAACTGAGAACAAAGAAATAGGTCTTCCTTATAGCCACATTAGTGTCCATTCCTCCTGACGAGTAAGTATGAAAGCGCTGTCCCCACAGTAGAGCCTGATGTAGGCTGAGAACAGTTTGCTTTTCTTACAGATTTAATTTGCAAGAGGCAGTCCACTGAAGGAGGGAAATTTTGTTGATTTCATAAATTACCTCTGGTTTATTTGCATTGAAATCAGTAGGATAAATTAGTCAACTTCACTCTCACTGATTATATTAGAATGAAAGCATTATTTGGCTGGGCTCTAGAATAGCAAAAGCAGTGGTAATTGATCTTTTACCTCAATTCACCAATATCCCACTTATAAAATTCTAAAATTGCATCAATTTTAATTTTCTTTTCTAAAATTTCCTATCTGTTGTAGTGCATCTGCAAATTGTTAATCTAGTAAACTTAGTGAGTGTGATTTGAGTTAAATCTAGGTCCATTTACCTGACAGGTATCAACATCTCCAGTTTCAGAGCCAGCACAGAAAGCAGTACTTGATACTGATCCTGCATGCCAGTCATATCGATTGCATGTGTCTAGTGAAAAAATTTGTAGCTGAGCTTCTTGCAATGTGAGGCTGGCTTTACCTGTAAGGAAAGCAATAGCTTTTAGTTTATTTATTTCTAATCTGCAGCAAGAAATATGTAAACATCGTGAATTAGCAGTTCTTGATCTAATGCTAACCCACCAGTCCAATTATCCTTATGCAATTGGGAGGATCTATATTGCCACAATGTTTATGTTTAGAGATGTGCCAAATTCTAATTGCCAGCTATTGTCTGCAGATTAAAACTGCAATATTGGGAGAATATCATTTATCCTTGAATGTGCCTCATTATATCTTCTAATATGTAAGTTTTAATTCAGAAATCCGTATTTGAATAACACTCCGTAAGACAGGAATGTTCATACATACACAGAAAGTTGATCATGTGCAAGATCTAATAATAATATATAGGGTTATGACTAAAGCAAACAACTGAGGAACCATTTATTTAGAAAACTACAAAAACATGCAAATTTTATAGTTACATATTTTAATAGTTTAATAGAATCTGTTATCTATACTTCAATTTCTATAATGCAAGTAAGAACTTGCAACGGTAAGCAATTCTGACATATCCTTGTGTTGGTAGCACTGTTATCTGTGGATAAGAAAAAAAGTGGTTTTAACACTGCCACTTTAGAAACAACAATTACTGCCTTGTGCTTACTGGAAAAGATTTTTGGCTTATTCTTTCTAGTGTCTGACAATTCCTGAGAAAAATATTGTCATGGTTGAGTAGTCCAAGTGAGTAGTCCAAATGAAGAGCACACTTGTTAGTATTATGAATTTTGAAAACAATGGATAGATGTATATATTTATTATTCCTTTTGTAAGAGGGAATAAACATATGTTTAGGCATAGACTGAGGGATGGGATGAGGTGCTGTTAATAGTTGGCAAGAAAGCACTGTCTGGCTGACAGTTACCTGAACTTTGTTTTTTTTTTTACCAGAAAGTACAAGTACTGATTACCTGGAGGGTCTTTGCAAGCTCTATAGATTCACAAGTATGTAAACATACATCTATTCATGGCTTCCTGATATCAATTTAGCCATTATTCTATGGAGGGAATCAGACATCCTTTTCAATAAGGGATGTAACATATCCTCACAGCAGTTAGTACATGCAAAGCCAGTTCAATAGATGTAAGAATATACAGCTTAGTTAGCAAACAGGTCTGGGGTAATATATCAATGATAAAAATATTTTCCTTAAGTATATTTTGTGTATATACTTAAGCATTCATCCAATGAAATATCCATTGCATATCTATTACTACAGGTAGTCCTCATTTAGCAACTGACTTGGATAGCAATTGTTCAGTTACAGTGCTGATGAAGTCGTTTTTTGACCAATGCCCACATTTATAACCTTTGCAACATCTGAGTCACATGTTTCCCATTAAAATCAGTTAATACACATGCCTGGTCCCCTTTCTGGCCTCTCACAGAGTGGAGTGATTGCCTAAACAAGTTTTTTTTCTTCCTGTTTTTCCCCCCAAAGCATAAGGTGTCCCTGAAAAATGTTAACTGCAAATTAACAAGCTCAGCTCTGTCAGCTTAATTAGTTGATTATAGCCTTTTGCCATCTTGTGCTGCTACCTGAACTAGACCTGGAGGTTCTAATGTAAAAGCCTTCACACTTAAGGCTTTTTTTTGCCTCTTAAGCCTGGTAGCTTGCTTGGCAATACAGCGCAGGCTGGCACATTCTTTAATGTGTATTCCCCATTTTGTGCCTGCTTACTCTCTTGTAATCTCTTGTCAATGAATGTAAATACAAACATAAATTCTCTTCTAATTATTCCAGTGCCAGGGTTAGCATTCAAAAGGGTGGGGGAGTGGGGGAAAAAGGTTATAGGAATTTGCCCCTTAACCCAACTTACTCATGAGTCAAATTTCAGAAAACATATCCCTCATTTGGCTTCATCCAACTGTTTGGGGGTCATATACTTCTGACGGTGTAAAGCAAAAGAAAACTGAAGTAAACCCATAAGCACAGTTGTGGTTGTGGGATTTTTCTCTTAGCAGCTACTTTACTTTCCAAATTGCCAGACCCAACTGTGCTTGCTAAAGACGACCCATGTGCCTAATTGCAGAGTGATGTAAAATCTTGAATTCTCAAGGGTGGAGATAGCATCCATGTACGGGCTGACACTGTCCGTACTCTGATTGGACTGAGTCTGAATTACTAATTAATTAGTGAGCTTTATAAACCCCTCCTGGTGTGACACTACGCAGTTTCTGACTCAGCCCACTCTGGGACGATCAGGTTATCCAACCTTTCTTCTGATAACTCTTCCAGCAATAGAAATTATTACAATGACAGAGCAATCACTGTAAGGGCTGTGAGTACTCCTGAACTGACAGTTCAGAGGCACCCATTTTCTAGCCAAAGGACTTCGGCCCACAGGCTTGCGTGCAATTTGTATATCTCCTACCAGTGCGCCTCTTGCCTCAGCGAGGTTTCCCTTTGGGAGAAGATGAGCGTACGTTTTCTTGGCAGCCAGAGCCGCAGCGGGGCTTCTCCTGTCATTCAAAGCCTGCTGAAGCGTTCTGTCATCTCACTGCCATGCTCACCCCAACTGCCGCTCAGATGCACGCGTGCGAGGGCCCTGCTAATTCTCCGGCACCGGGAGTAGACAGGGAGGTACCAAATCTAAAGACCTAATGCTAGATGCCAGTACTCTGGGAACATGGGCTGAGGTCAACCTCTTGTCCAATACTGCTTTTATCTCTTTTCAGGAACAATCTCTTGGTCAGGTCTCTATGGCTTGCATAGGCAGGTGGGTCAAGCATTGCATTGGACTGGCGTTATGAGTCGCGAGACTTGGCGGTGCCAGAGGGCATCACAGCCCATTCCACGAGGAGTGCTGCCTCCATCATGGCATGGGCTACTCAGGCCTCATTGGATGAGATCTGCAGGGTTGCAGCATGGGCATCTCTTTCGCCCTTTATTAGACACTACAAATTGGATAAATTCGCTTCCTTGGATGCGGCCTTGGTCATAGGGTCTTGCAAGCTGTCAGGGCAGAGGATTGTCAGCTAGAACAGTCTGGATCCTGCCCTGAGACCAGTTAGGCTTGGGTATGTCCCATACATGGATGCTATCTCCACCTTATTGAGAAAGGGCATTAGTACTTACCTGATATGCCTCTTCTAATAAGGGGGAAAGAGCATCCAGCTCCACCCAGATGGTTCGCCTATTCTAGCCGCCTGTCTGTTGGGTGCAGTGGAGCCTTGTTCATGTTTTCTTTATTCTTTATGTACCATTAAACCATCTTTTCAATCAGCCTCCATGTCTCCAGTGTTTTTTCCCCACTTGGAGCTGAACCCAGAAGGACATTTCTTTCAACAGGTTAAAAGCACCAAGCTAGAAACTGGCTTGTCCCAGTTTCTAGTCCCAGATTAGGCATGAAGCCAGCTAAGTGACATCGAGTCAGTCATTCTCTCTCAGCCCTAGAAATAAGACAACCACAAGCCACTTCTGAAAATATAGTTGCCAAGAAAACTGTACGATTTGTCCAGGCAGTCACCAGGAGTCAGGATGATTTGAAGTTTCCCTTCCCCCCACCAAATACATTATTTTTAGTGCTGTAGGAAGTTAGCACCCAGCCCTCTCCCAGAAAAATGAAATAACCTAGGAAGTATTGAAAAGGCAGAATATTATATTTCCCTGGATCAGAAATGGAGAAACATGTTTTTAGGCAGGAAACAGACTCACTCTGAATAGCCCTCACTTTTCTTAATGGGCCATTAAAATGCCCAAGGCAGTCTATTCTACATAATAAAGAGTTCTCCCCTTCAGCTCCAGGCTGATGGGATTAAGGCATGATATTATTATTATTATCATTATTATATTATCATTATTATCATTATCATTATCATTATTATTATTATTTCAATTTATAGGCCGCACCCTCTCCACAAAGGGACTCGGGTCGGCGATAATATTAGCCTTCCACAGAAACTCACCACATGGCATCTGGAAACTCAAAATTTGGCCCCATGGGAGTCTGACAACCAACCAGAATACATTTCTTACACAGGACCAGGAAATAGAGAAGTGGGGCCGAACAGAGGGTATAAAGCCAGGAACTTTCAGCTCTTCCTTCTTCTTCACCCAATATTGAAGCATGTGATCACCTTTTCTGTTCAGGACTCAAGCCATGTGGTCCACCATTAAACTATCTTTCCAAGCAGCCTCCATGTCTCCAGTGTCTTTTTCCCCACTTGGAGTCGAACCCAGAAGGACATTTCTTCCAACAGTGCAAATAAACTTTCTGAGGTCACTAAACTCATTTTAACTTTCAACAATAGGTTATTTTAAAGCAAAAATAAAGCACTTACCTTTTTCTTTTCTCATTCCCCACCCACTTATAAAACATTCCATATCAGAAGTCAGGGCAAGATTAGGTTTAGGCAAGCAGATGGGCTGAACATAGTCATTAAATATGACAGGTTTGCTTAGTTGAAACACAGCAATATCATCTTCATATCTTGCTGAGTTATAGTAATAATGGACCTTGATGGCTTTTATGCGTCTTTTTATAGTATATGTTTTGTGTTTGAAAAGATGATGCAAGCCAATCACAGCCCTCCACATCTCTGGACGCCTGGGAGAAAATAAAGTATCTTTAAAAGTTAGTAATTATTATGTAAATGTAATTCCAGAGAAATGAAATTGTTTATTTCAAAATGTATGCATGGCTAATAAGCATGGAGCCAGGTTTTATTCAGACGATGACAAAAGGCAGGCTGTTATAGAAAATACAACCAGTTTAAATAGTAATTTAAACAATTGCAATATTCCTAATCAAGAATTCTCAAATAATGTATCTGAAATTTATAATTTAAATAGATTTTATACAGCCAACTATCTCACAATGAACAAAAGATTATAAACCAAAACAACCACAGACCATCAATATAACACATGTCCAAGGTCTAAGAACATATATTCACAATTAGTTTAAAAAACACCCACCAACCCACTCAACAGCAGAGATTGCTTAGCATTCTGGCCCCAATGTCTAAGGGAACAATCAGGTTTAACTGCCTTGTGAGAGACGAACAGAGTGGGGTCCAACTGGATCTCCAGAGAGATGTACTCTACAGGGCTGGTGCTATTACAGACAGGACCCAATCCCTGCTCCCATGACACTGCTCAGTAGAAGGCGTCAGAGAATGTCTACCCTGTTAGTTCTGGTAGGGCAATTGGCCTTGTGCCATTTGAAACTTTATAGGTAGAAAACAGTCTTTCAAGCTTCTTGAAAGCCAGTGCAGTTCACACTGCAGTAGTATTATACAACCGGAAACACTTAAAACTGCTCATGTCACTGTATTTTATACATTCTGGTCAAATATTGAATGCTCTTGAAAGGTAGTTCCATGTAGAGTGCCTTACAGTAATCCAAACAGTAGACAGATCTGAGTTTCTGTGACTAGGGCCTCCCAATGCAGAAAAGGGCTCAATTGGTACATGGGATGAACCTATCCAAAGAGCCTTCTTGGTCACACCTGCCACAAGCTCTTTGAAAAAGAATCAGAGTGCAAGAGGTTTCCCAAACTGTTCATTAGCTCATTTGGCTCTAACACCCACAGATACTTAGTTTTGCTAGAAAAATTCAGATCACAGATGAAACCTGTTCTTCCCCACCCAGACTCCAAAGCTTCCAGACACTGAAAGAACTCCAGTGTCATCACTTATCATTCCAAGGCAGAAAAGTATAGTTGGATATCATCAACATTCTGATGGAAGCCTCATGTTGATGGATGACCCCAGTAAGTGGTTTCATGTAGATGTTAAATAGGAATGGAGAGATTGGACCCCAAAAGAACTCCATAAAGCAGGAGTCTCAGTCTTTATTTTTTCCCATCAGCATTGACTGGAACTAGCCCTGGAGAAAGTAGAACCACATCAAGATGTTGCCTCCCTGATCCAAATCTCCTGAGAGATGGTGCCTCCCTGATCCAAATCTCCTGAGAGATGGTGCCTCCCTGATCCAAATCTCCTGAGCTGTTCCTGAAGGAAGTTGTGGTTGATAGCACTGAAGACTGTTGAGAAATCAGTAAGGGCCAGGATTAATTCATGACCCATCAGAGGCAATTAACAGGCACATCTAATACTATCTCAGTGCTTCAACAAGTCTGAATCCTGAGTGAAAAGAGAATTTCCTTCCTTCATCCTGAGCTTTATCCTGAAAAGATAAAACTAAGTTGGAGATTGGATTAAATTTGTCCAGTTCCTTTGGGTCTAGCATGGGCTTCTTGAGAAAAGGGTACACTTCTTTCAAGATCAGCAGAACCACTTCATCTTGTAAAGAAGCATTAACTACTAGATGGACCCAACCACATCACCTGCCACAAGGCCTTAACCAGCCAAGAGAGACAGAGATGTAAAGCAGAGATAGCGAAATTAATAGCTCTGAGGATCCTGTTCATTTCATCAGGCTAACAGGTTCAAACTCTTCCCAGCTAATCAGTTAAGGCTATGCTCAGGCAACTCCATAGGACCTATGCAGTTCTACCTTCTCCAATAGATGCCAAGAGCATTCTCTGTAAATATTCCCCTGGCTCCACCTTGTTCATGATCAACATTTTGTGAAATCAACAAGGGTGGAAAATTACATGCGCGACTGGCTCCTGGGCCTAGTGAACGCCTCGTTGGGTGAGGGGTCTCTACCGGCCGCCTTGAAAGAGGCGGTGGTGAGGCCCCTGCTCAAGAAGCCTTCCCTGGACCCAACGGACCTAGTCAATTATCGTCCAGTCTCCAACCTTCCTTTTTTTAGCGAAGGTTGTAGAGAGTGTGGTGGTACAGCAGTTCCCACGTCACCTGGAGGAAAATGATTATCTAGACCCGCGCCAGTCCGGCTTCCGTCCCGGGCACAGCACGGAGACGGCCTTGGTCGCATTGGTTGATGATCTCTGGAGGGCCAGAGATAGGGGTTGTTCCTCTATCCTGGTCCTATTAGATCTCTCGGCGGTGTTCGATACCATCGACCATGGTATCTTGTTGCACCGGCTAGAGGGGTTGGGAGTCAGGGGCACCGTTTTACGGTGGTTTGGCTCCTACCTCTCTGACCGGACGCAACGTGTGTTGGCAGGGGAGCAGAGTTCGACCCGGAGGTCACTCACATGTGGAGTGCCACAGGGATCGGTGCTCTCGCCTCTCCTGTTCAACACATACATGAAACCGCTGGGCGAGATCATCCGTGGTTTTGGGGTGGGATATCATCTGTATGCTGATGATACTCAGCTATACATTTCCACCCCGAACCACCCCAATGAGGCCGTCGAAATGATGTCCCGGTGTTTGGAGGCCGTACGGGTCTGGATGGATGGCAACCGACTAAAACTCAACCCTTCCAAGACGGAGTGGCTGTGGCTTCCGGCCCCCCGGTTCAACCAGGTGCTTCCATCTCTGGCCATTGGGGGCGTGCAACTAGCCCCCATGGAACAGATGCGCAATTTGGGCATCCTCCTAGATGCCCGGCTGTCCATGGATGACCATGTAACAGCCGTGGCTAGGGGGGCGTTCCATCAGGTCCGCCTGATGCGCCAATTGCGCCCCTTATTGGACCGGGATGCCCTACGCACAGTCACCCATGCGCTAGTGACGTCTCGCCTGGACTACTGCAATGCTCTCTACATGGGGCTTCCCTTGAGATGCACTCGGAGACTACAGTTGGTCCAGAACGCGGCCGCGCGGGTGATTATGGGGAGGACTAGATACTCCCCTGTAACACCTCTCCTGCGCGAGCTGCACTGGCTTCCTGTGGTCTACCGAGTGCGTTTCAAGGTTTTGATTATGATCTTTAAAGCGCTTCATGGCTCAGGACCTAGTTACATGCAGGATCGCATCCTGCCCCACACATCCCTACGACCAATTCGCTCACACAGAGAGGGACTTCTCCGGGTGCCGTCCACCAAACAGTGTCGGGGGGCGACACCCAGGAGCAGAGCCTTCTCTGTGATGGGCCCAGCCCTGTGGAATGACCTCCCCCGTGACATCAGGATTATTTCCGATCTCCGCTCCTTCCGTGTACAGTTGAAGACCCACCTCTTTCAATTATCTGGCCTGGCTCAACCGTAATTTTTTCGTATTCCTCCTGATTGTCTTTTTAAATTTTAAATTTTTATTGTATATTGGGTTTTTATTATTGGGGTATGTTAATGGTTTTAATTGTCTAAATGTTGTAATTTATTACCTCCTCCATGCATGTATGTCTTTGTATATATGTATGTTTATGTGTTTGTACACACGTGTTATGTTTTATATGTTCTAGTGTACGCCGCCCCGAGTCCTGCCTGGAAAGGGAGCGGCTAATAAATTCATTATTATTATTATTATTATTATTATTATTATTATTATTATTATTATTATTATTATTATTATTATTATTATTATTATTATTACATACATTTTGCTACTTTTGCTATTACCAAATAGGAAACGTATGCAGAGAGAGTTGGGGCCAAGGGAACTGCTAGAACTTAGTCCAATTTTATAATTCCCAAGGAGACTCTGTGCAAGGGGAGAATCAATATGTACAGGTGAAACTCAAAAAATTAGAATATCGTGTAAAAGTTCATTTATTTCAGTAATGCAACTTAAAAGGTGAAACTAATATATGAGATAGACCAGGGGTGTCCAAACTTGGGAACTTTAAAACTTGTGGACTTCAACTCCCAGAATTCCCCAGCCAGCTGGCTGGGGAATTCTGGGAGTTGAAGTCCACAAGTCTTAAAGTTCCCAAGTTTGGACACCCTTGAGATAGACTCATTACATGCAAAGCAAGATAGTTCAAGCTGTGACTTGTCATAATTGTGATGATTATGCCTTACAGCTCATGAAAACCCCAAATCCACAATCTCAGAAAATTAGAATATTGTGAAAAGGTGCAATATTCTAGGCTCAAAGTGTCCCACTCTAATCAGCTAATTAAGCCATAACACCTGCAAAGGGTTCCTGAGCCTTTAAATGGCCTCTCAGTCTGGTTCAGTAGGAATCACAATCATTGGAAAGACTGCTGACCTGACAGTTGTGCAGAAAACCATCATTGACTCCCTCCATAAGGAGGGAAAGCCTCAAAAGGTAATTGCAAAAGAAGTTGGATGCTCCCAAAGTGCTGTATCAAGCACATTAATAGAAAGTTATGTGGAAGGGAAAAGTGTGGAAGAAAAAGGTGCACAAGCAGCAGGGATGACCGCAGCCTGAAGAGGATTGTCAGGAAAAGGCCATTCAAAAGTGTTGGGGACTTTCACAAGGAGTGCACCGAGGCTGGAGTCAGTGCATCAGGAGCCACCACACACAGACGGATCCTGGACATGGGCTTCAAATGTCGTATTCCTCTTGACAAGCCGCTCCTGAACAACAAGCGTCTTACCTGGGCTAAGGAAAAACAGACCTGGTCTGTTGCTCAGTGGTCCAAAGTCCTCCTTTCTGATGAGAGCAACTTTTGCATCTCATTTGGAAACCAAGGACCCAGAGTATGGAGGAAGAATGGAGAGGCACACACTGCAAGATGTTTGAAGTCCAGTGTGAAGTTTCCAGTCTGTGTTGATTTGGGGAGCCATGTCATCTGCTGGTGTTGGTCCACTGTGCTTCATTAAGTCCAGGGTCAACGCAACCATCTACCAGGAGATTTTGGAGCACTTCATGCTTCCTTCCGCAGATGAGCTTTATGGGGATGCTGACTTCACTTTCCAGCAGGACTTGGCACCTGCCCACACTGCCAAAAGCACCAAAACCTGGTTCAATGACTGTGGGATTACTGTGCTTGATTGGCCAGCAAACTCGCCTGACCTGAACCCCATAGAGAATCTATGGGACATTGCCAAGAGAAAGATGAGAGACATGAGACCAAACAATGCAGAAGAGCTGAAGGCCGCTATTGAAGCATTCTGGTCTTCCATAACACCTCAGCAGTGCCACAATCTGATAGCTTCTATGCCACGCCGCATTGATGCAGTAATTGCTGCAAAAGGGGCCCAAACCAAGTACTGAGTACATATGCATGCTTATACTTTTCAGAGGTCCGATATTGTTCTATGTACAATCCTTGTTTTATTGATTGCATGTAATATTCTAATTTTCTGAGATGGTGGATTTGGGGTTTTCATGAGCTGTACGCCATAATCATCACAATTATGACAAATCATGGCTTGAACTATCTTGCTTTGCATGTAATGAGTCTTATCTCATATATTAGTTTCACCTTTTAAATTGCATTACTGAAATAAATGAACTTTTGCATTATATTCTAATTTTTCGAGTTTCATCTGTATAGGAATAAGGACACTACAAAGACAATACCAAATATTTTCTTTTGAGTTTCAAATTGTGTTAAAAGTTTGGGTCATACTCAGTTCACCTTTAAAATCGACCTGGTTATTTAAATTATTAACTCCTGTTTCTTCTCCTTCCTCACCACACGAGCATAAAGTGAGATAGACTCTATTTGTTTCATAAATATGAATTCATTCTAGCCAGATCTTACTGTATTTTCTTTCCATATTATACTCTAACACGGTAGGGATTTATCATAACTAATTGTGGCCAGCATAAGATAATGTACATTTAATCATACCTTTACTTCAGAGCAGATGATATGCAATCTGAAGATGGAGGTCATTAATCTTTCCTTTGCCATAATTAGATCACTTTCTCATTGAATTACAGCTCACAGATGCTCTGGATCTTTATAAAAGGAAAAGGTAAAGGTTCCCCTGGCACATATGTGCTAGTCATTCCCAACTCTAGGGGGTGGTGCTCATCTCCATTTCAAAGCCGAAGAGTCAGCACTGAAGACGTCTCCGTGGTCATGTGGTTCGTGGTCATCCCTCCATGGCGGGATTCTACCGAACCGTTAGAATCCCACCCCTGGACAGAGTCTATAGTGTACAAAGGCTTTAGTGGAGATTGAGACGGAAATAATTATTTCTGTATAATAATCTGGGATTTTTTGAGTTTCTACAATGCAATTCTGCCACGTGCATTCTTGATCCATGCACTCCTCTGGATGGCCAGGTGGAGTGTGAATGACTGTATTTGAGAGATACTCAATGCTTCTTTGGAATAGCGCATACTACCTTCTATAGACCTCTTCGTGGGCTTTGTACCATCAACAATGATAACCTTCTGAACTGCCTTTAAGAAATAGCAGTTTGGGGCACATTCAGTGGTGGCCACATTGCAGAACCAGTTGTGGTTTGGCAGCTTGGGTCGCTGGAACCAGCAGCAACCCAGGCCTGCCATACCCCCGAAATGGTTCCCCAGTTGCCACCGCCAACTTATTTTTCAGTTCTGCGCATGCAGACAACAATTTACATTGCACTGTGCATGCATGCACAGCGTGTTTCAAGCACGCAAAGCGCGCACGAATGAACCGGCAGTAACTCTGGCCAGAACCCACCCCTGCTGCATTGGCACCTAAGTGGGCAGTATTAGTCAATGATTGGGAGAGGCAGTGTTCCAGCCCTTGGGACACTGTTATTTAACATCTACATGAAACTTGTGAGGGAGTCAATCATCAGTTCAAGATGAGGTGTCATAAATAAAGTGATTAAAACCCATTTGGTATTTTGGGCCAATCTGGAGATGCCACAAAGTCCTGAAGCCCTGAAGCTGTGTCTGAAAGTTGCAAGGGTGTAGCTGTGGGCGGGGGATGGGGGGGAGATCTGATTAAAATCAGATTAAATCCTACCAAGATGAACCTGCTATTGATATGTAAACATCAAAGCAGTTAGTCTGGGTTTGGATTGTACTCCTGAAATAATTCTATATGACTCATGACCCTTTGTGGATGCTTAGCTGGGTCTTTGCCCATCTTTGGCTAGTGTATCAGTTAAAATCCTGTGTTGGTCAGAATGATTGGAAAATATCAAATCATGCCCAGTATTAGTTATATATGTTTTAGTTTTATTGTTCACTGCCCAGAGTCTATACGGATTTGATAATAAATAACAATCTGAGTTAATTTGGAAAAGCTTTGTGGCTTACACAGAAATCTAAACAACTATAAAGCCATACATATTCTTAGTATCTATATACTCCTGAAATTCCTACCTTAAATAAAGGTTATCTTCACACCATTTTTACAAATAGCGCTTTAAAAATATTATTACTGCAGATACTTGTGGAGAAGCCAAAAATCTTAGGTGCCAAAATGCACCTAAAAATTGCATTCAGCTTATCCACATTTGGCTTTTATGTGGGCGTATGCAGTAATAACTTTTCAAAAGCACCCATACATCATATAATATGCCTGCAAATAAGTCCATTGGTGGTTAAGTAGATCATGGAATTTTTAAGCAAACGCCATGAAAAATGTGGGTTCGTTCATTGGTGGATGGTGCATTTTTCATGGTATTTTGGTTAAAAATTTAAGAGTCAACTTAGTTACAAGTATATACATTATTATTGTGACAACACTCTTAAAAAAATCAAAAAGCCCTGATCATGCAGATAAAAACACACATCAGCTTTATAGGCATAGCATTATTAACAAAATCTTTCTTCCTAGTACCAACAGTATTTTGCTTGCATTTAGTTTTTACTTAGAGGTTTCTCTCATCTCATCTCTCTCTCTTATATCTCTCATCTCATCTCTCTCTCTTTTTCTTGTTCTCTCACTAAGATTACCTATCTTATTCATACACATATTTTCCTTGACTAGGCAAAGTTTGATAGATGAGTAGACCCATAGAACCCCATTTTTCAAAATCCAATCTCTTGATAGTAGAGGAAAGTAAGCAAGGAAGCAAACAAAGAGCTTGGAAGCCTCTCTGACTCCCTTTAGGACCCAGCTTTTGTTGTGACTGTTTCTGCTATAGCCGCTTTTCTTCAACTCCTCAGGACAAAAAGCTGTAGAAAGATTTTCTGTGCTTGCTTGCTTGCTTCCTTTCACCATGAGTCAAAGTAAGGTTTTTAAAAGGGACAGAGATTGAGGGCAGAGATGGAGGCTTTAGTTTTTAACACCTAATGGGGAGGGGGAGAAAGATCAACAAGTCTCACCTTCCCAGCTTTTTTTGTTTTTGTTTTATTGAAGGAATGTGGCTTTCTGGGGGAGGGAGGAGGTAGTTAATGGAAGGGAAAGGTTTTGGGATGCTTGTTCTGCAGCTGCTGCTGCTTTTGCATGCAAGGGCTGGCTCCCCAAAGAATAGCAAGAGCCAGAAGGGAGTTTGGAGTCTCCCAACAGTCAGCTGATTGGGGCAGACAGTTCTGAAAACAGATGCTCTTTCCATAAGGAATTGCCAGTGCTGAAAATGGCAGCCACTCTCAGGAGGCATGGGAAGCAGCTGCAAGTGCTCAGGGTCCAGGTGGGGAGGGATGGGAGAAAGGGAGAGGTGGTGGGTTGTAAGGACATGGGTTGCATCCAGGTTAATCAGTGACCAGCAGGAGTTTAGCCTTGCCCTGACCATCACTATTGGCATAGTTGAAGAGGCATCCTATATTGTAGAGCAAGACTTATGTTCCAAGAAGAGGGAAAATACTATTTTTAAACCAGAATAGCTAATGTATGCTGCTCCTGCAGAGGGTTAAAAGTGAAAGGAAAGCAACATCATGAGGTTATGTTCTTTATTTACTGAGGTGGGGGCCCTTAAACTCCATATCATTTGAACCTTCCTGAAGCTAGTATTGGAGCTGCTGGAGAGAAGGGGGGGTGAGTCACAGAGACAAAGACACTGAGGTGGGGGCCCGCGCGCCTAACGGCGCGAGAATCATATATCTATAAAACAAAATAGCAATAATACATTCTGGATTAGTGTGTTTGAGATTGTGATTTTATTTATTTCAAAATGACTGGCTTAGTTCAATGTAATAGCTGTTTTGCACCTGTCTTTCGCAGTACTCTTTTCAAATTTGGATACTGTCCCCTTTGTAAACCAATTACGAGTCTACATAGGCAGATTACCTATCTAGAATCTGTAATCTGTGCTCTCCAAGCAGAAACTAGGTGTCTACGTCAGCCATTCCACTCTATGGTGAAGCCACACTATCAGCCCCCTCTACCACAAAGATCTTGCAGGAGAAGAGCAGTCTGGACAACTGTGGGATCTGGCAGGTTGAGAGCTGTGAACCATAAACCCAAAGCTTTTGCTGTGACCCAGCAAAACAGATATAGTGCCCTTGCTGACCTTAATGGGGACACTAAAGAGATAGGTCAAGGCAGTTGTGATAATGATGACTCAAATAAGCAGGGGATCGTGGTCCAAAACGAAGAACTTTCTTCGGAAAGGCGAAAAGGGGAACCAGGTATCACACATCAGTCGCAGAAGAAGATCAAGGTATGTAAAAAGAGAAGTCACCTTCTGGTTGGTGATTCAATCGTAAGAGATGTTAATTTAGGAGAGGATACGGAGGTTTTAAAAGAGGTCAGGTGTCTGCCAGGTGCTACTGCCAGCAGAGACAAGAGGCGTATTCTTAAGATAGTCAAGAATGCAAGTAAGGACTGTGACGTTGATGCTATTATACATCTTGGCACTAATGATCTATCCCAGAAAGATGTACTTTCTGTGCAGAATGATTTCCAGAACTTGGGGTATGAACTTAATAGTATAGGTTGTAGGCTTATCTTTTCAGAGGTTTTACCTGTATATAAGGAACAAAAAGGGAAGGGCCAGCGTGGAGCAGAGTTTAATGTTTGGCTAAAGGAGTGGTGTAAAAGGGAAGGCTTTGGTTTTATTTGTCATGATGCCTGCAGCTGGTCCAATGAAAAACTGTACAAAAGAGATGGGTTGCACCCATCCAAGAAAGGAACTGAGTTACTTGGCATTAAATTCACAGATTTTCTTGATAAACATTTAAACTGAAGAGCGGGGACAGAGAATTAATAGATACAGAACATCTCTGTCCCCAGCAAACTAAAATTCATAGGGTTATAAATGCATGTAACATAGATGTGTGTGTGGGTAAGATTATCACTCCTGCTGTCAAGCAAAACCAAGCATGTAATAGTGATTGTCATACCATGTGCATGAATCACACAAGTGGCAAGAAAATAGGGGCAGTCAGGCATAATACAGGTTATGTAGACAGTAAACACAAGGTCAATCAAAATGGACTCAAATGTCTATATACCAATGCACAGAGTATGAGGAATAAACAGGGAGAATTAGAAATTCAAGTAAAAGAGGGCAGATATGATATTATTGCCATTACAGAAACTTGGTGGGATGAAACTGACAAATGGAACATACAGCTAGAAGGATTTAAATTATTTAAAAGAAATAGACCAAATAAAAGAGGAGGTGGAGTTGCACTATATATAAGAAATAACTACGTCTCTACAGAAATAGAGCACAACAATAATGAGAACTATCTTGAATGCATTTGGGTCAATATTAAAGGTTGTGGGGGAAATGACATTGCCATAGGTCTATACTACAGGCCACCCAACCAAGCAGAGGAAGAAGATGAACTTTTTGCTAGTCAGCTAACTAAGGTATGTAGGAAGCACACCACAATAGTAATGGGAGATTTTAACTACCCTGACATCAACTGGGAAACAAACTCTGCACCAAGTGGAAGATCCAACAGGTTCCTAACAAACCTAGCAGACAACTTTGTTTTCCAAAAAGTAGAGAAGGAAACAAGGGGATCAGCCATACTGGACTTAATTCTCACTAACAGAGAGGAAATGATAGAAGGTGTTGAAGCCATAGGAACCCTGGGGGCAAGTGACCATGCAATATTGGAATTCAACATTATCCAAACACAAGTAGTAGAACAAAGTCAAACTAGAGTCTTGGACTTTAAGAAAGCTAATTTCAATAAACTTAGAGAGAGCTTGGGAAAAATTTCATGGATGAGAATCCTCGAGGGGAAAACAACTCAAGAAGCTTGGGAAATATTGAAAAATGAGATTAGAAAAGCCCAGTCTAACACAATACCAATGAAGAAGAAAAACAACAGCTCCCAAAAGAAACCAGCATGGCTGCATAAACAACTATCTGACAAACTGAAAGACAAAAAAGGTAAGTATAAAAAGTGGAAGGAGGGGGACATAACTAAGGCAGAATATCAGCAAATAGCCCGAGCCTGTAAAGATGAAGTGAGGAAAGCTAAGGCTCACAATGAAGAAAGGCTTGCCACAAAAGTAAAAATTAACAAAAAAAGCTTCTTCCAACATGTTAAAAACAAGAAAAAAGTTAAGGAAACAATTGGTCCATTGCTAGGAGAAAGTGGCAAGAAGGTGACAAGCAACAGGGAGAAAGCAGAACTATTTAACTATTTAACTCATGTTTTGCATCTGTCTTTACACAAAGGGATAAAACAGTCCAACCTATCAAAAGCAGCACCACAAAATTAGGAACACAAATTGAAATAGGGAAGAAAATGGTAAGTAAGCACCTGTCTACCCTAGACGAGTTCAAATCACCAGGACCGGATGGATTACACCCCAGAGTTCTGAAGGAACTAGCAGACGAGATCTCAGAACCACTGAATTATATCTTTCAGAGATCCTGGAACACCGGGGAACTACCAGAGGACTGGAAAAGAGCTGATGTGGTTCCCATCTTCAAAAACGGGAAAAAATTAGATCCAGGAAACTACAGACCTATCAGCCTAACCTCAATACCAGGAAAGATTCTGGAAAAAATAATCAAGCAACGAATTTGCGAACACCTAGAAGCAAACAAAGTAATAGCCAAAAGCCAACATGGATTTGTCAAAAACAGATCATGCCAGACTAATCTTATTGCATTCTTTGATAATGTGACAAAATTAGTGGACCAGAGGAATGCCGTTGATATAGTTTACTTGGACTTCAGTAAGGCTTTTGATAAGGTAGACCATAACCTACTACTAGATAAAGTAGAAGAATGTGGGTTAGACAGCATCACCACCAGATGGATTGGTAACTGGCTGACCAACCACACTCAACGTGTAGTTCTCAATGGAACTGCATCTACATGGAGGGAAGTATGCAGTGGAGTACCCCAAGGCTCTGTTTTAGGCCCAGTACTCTTCAACATCTTCATCAATGATTTGGATGAGGGAATAAATGGGGAACTCATCAAATTTGCAGATGATACCAAGCTGGCAGGAATAGCCAACACTCCAGAAGATAGGCTTAAGATACAGAAGGATCTTGACAAACTTGAACATTGGGCACTATCTAATAAAATGAAATTCAATGGTGAAAAGAGTAAGGTTCTACATTTAGGCAACAAAAACGGAATGCACAGGTACAGTATAGGTGATACCTTACTCAGTAGTAGTAACTGTGAAAGGGATCTTGGAGTCCTAGTGGACAACCATTTAAATATGAGCCAGCAGTGTGCAGCAGCTGCCAAAAAAGCCAACACAGTTCTAGGCTGCATCAACAGAGGGATAGAATCAAGATCACGTGAAGTGTTAATACCACTTTATAATGCCTTGGTAAGGCCACACTTGGAATACTGCATTCAGTTCTGGTCGCCACGATGTAAAAAAGATGTGGAGACTCTAGAAAGAGTGCAGAAAAGAGCAACAAAGATGATTAGGGGACTGGAGACTAAAACATATGAAGAACGGTTGCAGGAACTGGGTATGTTTAGCTTAAGAGAAAGAAGGACTAGGGGAGACATGATAGCATTATTCCAATATCTCAGAGGTTGCCACAAAGAAGAGGGAGTCAAACTATTCTCCAAAGCACCTGAGGGTAGAACAAGAAGCAATGGGTGGAAACTAATCAAGGAGAGAAGCAACTTAGAACTGAGGAGAAATTTCCTGACAGTGAGAACAATTAATCAGTGGAACAGCTTGTCTCCAGAAGTTGTGAATGCCCCAACACTGGAAGTCTTTAAGAAGTTGTTGGATAGCTATTTGTCTGAAACGGTATAGGGTTTCCTGCCTAGGCAGGGGGTTGGACTAGAAGACCTCCAAGGTCCCTTCCAACTCTACTATTGTATTGTATTGTATTGCCACACTTAGTGAGATCTGATTTGATTTTTATTTTGGAGTTTATGGTGATAATATACAATTGCAGAAATTGATATTGAATGTCTTTTTGTTACTCTTCCTGTTCCTAAAGTTAATTTCGAATCTGAGAACTCAGATGAAGATTCCAGATACTTCTCTCAATCTGGAAAACGGTTCAGGTGAAGATGATTCAAAATAGATATTTAAAAATATAAATTTCTAAATTTGGCACCTATTTTTTATCCATGTATTTTTTCTTACACTAAAATCTATAAAAATATAGGGATAGGTAATACGTACGTTTTTTTAATACAGCAGTGTGCAGCTGACAATATTGTGCGGTCATTAACTAAAGTTCCACCGCATAAATGGATAAATCCTCCACCATGTTTATATACTTGAAGGCTAACTATCCATGGCCATGCCCCCTCCTCAGATTCACGTCCACCTACAATCCGACTCCCTGATGTGCTTATAGCAGGCCTTATTCCACACTCTAGAAATGAAATCACAATTGTTAGATTTGACTTTATAAATGCAAATTTTAGGGTTTATCTGAATAGCCATACTTTTCAGTACACACACCTACATACATACATAGTCAAAAAGAATCAAGAAGTTGATTTCAATAAATATTTTTAAACTATTTCCTAACATCATTGTATATAAATACTTGCTCTATTTCAATGATAGAAAATAATTTCTTTTCCTCCTTTATTTTATTTCCATTTACTTACCTTGGGTGGAGATAAGAAGTGGATCTGAAAATAACTCAGTGGGGAACATTTAAGGCATATATTCTCTTCATTTTCATTTTTTAAAAATAGTTTTCAGGATAAAATAAAAGCTGTTCACAGAAATTAATGAAAAAGGCCTCATTAATTCATTTATACTGCAGAAAAATTACTTAGTTTGTATAGCAGGACAACTTATTGCTAATGCTTTCATGGAGCATCACAAGCAGCAAAAAAACTGGGTGCTCTGAAACTACTGAAAGAAACTTTGGTACTTCTGTATCAGAACGAACACACATCTGGGTCTTTGGATTAATTTCTGGTTAAGAGAACCACTGCATGTGAGAACATATGTGAGAACATATGAAGAACAGTTGGCTTGTGTAGAGAAAAGAAGAACTAGGGGTGACATGATAGCAGTATTCCTAACAGTGAGAGCAATTAACCAGTGGAACAGCTTGCCTTCAGAAGTTGTAAGTGTTTCATCACTGGGATTTTTAAGAAGAGACCGGACAGCCACTTGTCTGAAATGGTGCAAGGAATTTGTCTAGAAGACTAGAAGACCTCCAAAGTCCCTTCCAGCTCTATTGTATTGTGTGTGTGTGTGTGTGTGTGTGTGTGTGTGTATGTATGTAATTAGGCCCAGAGTTTTCTTATTATTCATCGCAGTCAACCAGATGTTCAGACTGAATTTTGCTTTTTTATTTCACCTACTGAATCCTTCCCATAGATCTGGTATAGGCAGATATTGATGCTTGATGGTGGGAAAGATATTGTCGCAGGAACTAAGCTGTTCTGAATAAAGCTACTTTTGTAATCAACTGATGATTTTTCAATGCTCTTGAAAATGTAATACTTCAGTTGTTTGGGGATTGTACCCAAAGCACCTATTACTATTGGTACTACTTTTGCTTTCTTTTGCCAGTCATTCTATTTTTATTTGTGGGTCTTTGTATTTTGTTACCTTCTCCAGTTCTTTCTCTTCTATTCTGCTGCCACCAGGTTCAGCCACATCTGCTATCTAGATTTTTGTTTATCGACAATTGTTAAGTCTGGTGTGTTACGTAGCAGGTGCCTGTCTTTTGAATTCTAAAGTTCCAGAGCACTTTAGCTTCATTTTCTATTACTTTTTCTATTTATGGTCTTTCAGTTCTTGCTTGCAGGCAAATGGTATTTGTTGCAAATCTTCCAATGCAGTGTTCTTGCTACTTTGTCATGCCATTATTTGTAGTGTGATCTTCTTGTAAAAGCTAACCAGCTAGTCCACTGTTTCTTTAGCTTCTTTGCAGAAGTAGCATTTGTTGTTTCTGCTTGTCTTCTCAATATATTATGGTTCTTTGCATAGTCAGCCAAATGTTCAGCCTGGATTTGGCATTTTTATCCACCTATCAAGTCCTGGGATAGGCAGATGTTGATGTTTGATGGTGTTGAAACAGACTTCAGCATTCTATGACCTGCAGGCCACATCCTGCCCATTATAGCCCACATCCTGCCATCCTGCCCATTAAAGGGCAACATCTGGCCCTTTGGCTGTTCCTGTCATGCCCAATGTAGGGGTTGTAGCAATATAGGCTCTTCTCCTGGATCCCACCAGTCAAAATTCCTTGGCTGATGGTGTCCACATTAGGCCCTTTCTGTCAGCACAAGTAGGCGAGCCAATCCTATTGAGAAAAGATAATTCTGTAGATATCCTGAACACATGCCAAAAAGGGCTTTAAACCAAGACCTTGGCTTAAGGTGTTAGTACAGGCATCCAGAAGCAGATTGGCAGCCAATTGCAGCTCAGATAACATTGCTATTACTGTTGTGTATTACCCTAGGTGTCTTCCAAACTGTTCATGCCACTGCATTCTGAACCAATTGTAGCTTTCAAATACTCTTAAAGGGTAGCCCCATGTAGGAGAACATTGCAATAATTCCACTGTTTTGGAAAACAGTAGACTTTAGGATATAATACTTCAGAATAACTACTAAAAGGAGAAATCTTTACATGGCTGTAGGGCAACTTTTAAGATTATTTGGGTTGGCACAGGTTTATCTGACTTATTAGGTTCTTGTTTATATCCCAGGGTTTGTCAGCTTGCATGAGAAACAAATGTTCAATCTAGCCAAGGTCTTGCATTCTTGATATCTTGAAAATAAGGTCGTGAGGTTTTGGTACCAGTCTTTGATAAAACAATGGTATATTCCCCCTTCAGATGGGAGCTTTATCCACACCCAGACCTAGCACTGGGTCCTGGGTGCATTGGCTGTCATGGAGTCTCTGTTATTCTACCACTGGAGATTTCAATAACTGAACAGAGAATTGTTATCTTGTTTGACATGTATTTCTGTTTAAATCTGTCTACTAAACTTAATAATAAGGCTTTAAAACTTGTTACATACTGTTGTGTTTATTGTCCCTGGATCCTCAAAGAATCAATTGTCTGGCACTTGACATTACCCGACACTTGGCCATACAGATATTGATTAAAAATTCTATTTATTATTCCACATTCCTGGGCATAAATCTCAGAAAGGGGCTTTCAAACACCAACAAGCAATCATAAAACAGAACAAATAAATAAATCCCACCTCCTGCCAGATCTTTTCTCCAGAGCACTTAGCAGTCACGAAGCAAAGGGAAAAAATCACATTTCTGTGGTGCTTTTCATTGATTGATTGATCATTTTCTTGAAAATTACCCATCAGCTGCCAAATCTCGTACAATGTGGGTCCTTTAATAAGGCTCATAAGTCCATATCTAGCTACATAACTGTTCTCTTGCTAAACACAGTCTCAGGGAACCAATAAGTGAGCACAAATCCAAACTCCACTTTTTTAAACTTGAGATTGTATTATATAGAATACCAAGGCCATTGGTTTTACATTGGTTTGTACCAGCGGTGAGATTCACTTACATTCCCTACTGGTTCACAAAAGAAGCACACACACGCAGAAGGTCGCGCACTACATCGGAGCAGGGGGGTGGGGGGTGGAGCCTCCTGAAGCCGATACTTGTTCGACCAAACTGGAGAGAACCAGCTGAATACCACCTCTGGTAATAATAATATAATTTCCTCATTTGCATTTACGTATAGGAGAATATGCTCCTGAGTCCTCTTTTGCTGCCACATTCTCATGGCATTGCCTTTATTTTGTTGTTAATCTACAACTGAGCAAATCCTATTCTATACTCAGTTGTTCTAAGGTGACGGGTACTTTTCCGCCTTTGGCTAATTGTGATCATTGTCAGCTTCAAGATGTGAAAAATCAGCTTCAGCTCTATCTACAGAGACCATGGATTATCTTGGTCTTGTACTTTACATTATACTATATATATACTATACTGGAAGTGATGGGTTGAGGAATACAGACTTTTCTCCATATTGACTATCTTTCACCTTCCACAGATGAGTTGTCTGATAAACACAATCATGTACAGAATATAGCAACTCCAGGGCAGCCTGTCTCACTTTATCACAAACACCCCACACCCCACACACATGCATTACGTGAATCAGATTTCCTATAGTTCTGATTGCAGCTTTAGTATTCTTTGAAAACATTACAAACCCACTTTTAACATAGGCCACTTGGAGAGCTGAAGCAGGCTAGAGAAGCTGTCCAGTAAAAGCAGGAGGCCTCTCCTGCCTTACAGAGTCAGAATAGAATGACTCACAACAGCCAGGTGAGTGTGGCTGGAGGGACATGGTCAGGTGGGTGCAGAACAAGTCACCCTGGCACAGTTGGACATGGAGCCAACTTGGCGTCCTGTCAGAAGAAAAATCACCTGGAGATGTGCACCTAATCCTCCCTCCCTCCCTTTCTTCTTCTAATATTTTGCCTAGTAAAGATAATTGCTTCTACTCTTTTGTGATACTTTATAATGCTGTTCTAAAATAACTAGCTATATGGATAGCTTTGATTTTTGCCCTACATGACCATTTTTACATTTCTCTAAAACCAACTGTTCTTTTAAGTTCCTTCCCTTTGTTAAATTTGCAACAATTGTGAATACATGAATGTCTAATTTTCTTAGAACAGGGCTTAGAGCATTCTATATTGGATATCTCTCCCAGTTGCTCTGGGCTTGTTTTCCTGATCTTTCAAAAACATTTGGCAATAATTTAGAACTAAAGGAGTGAGAAACAATATTATCAAATTTCTTGGCTACACCATCTGGGTTAAGAATTCCAAAGTTATTTCCCATCCCTTCAGTGATCATAATTAAAGTGGAAAATGTGTTGATGTAAGTAATGTAAACATATACAAATTAGGACAAAAATCCTAACCTGCCTAGACTGTTAATATAAAAATTGAAAAGTGAGGTAAGACATGTATAGAATCAGAGAGCATTCCAAAGTGGGTTGTGGCTGTCATTCAAGCTAATGTTAATATACATGTAGTCCTTGACTTATGACCACAATTGAGCCCTAAATTTCAATTGCTAAGCAAGATAGTTGTTACGTGAGCTTTGTTTTTACCTTTCTTGTCACAGTTGTTAAGTGAATCACTGCAGTTGTTAAACTAGTAACATGGTTGTTAAATGAATCTGGCCTCCACACTCACTTTGCTTGTCAGAGATGATCGCATAACCCCAGGAAACTGCAAACAGCATAAACACAAGCCAGTTGCCAAGCGCCCAAAATGTAATCAAGTGATCATGGGGATGTTGCAACAGACTTAAGTATGAAAAATGGTCATAAGACTTTTTCCAGGGCTGCAAACGGTCACTAAACCAATGGTCATAAGTCAAAGATAACCTGCATAGCTTGTGTAATACTGTATCCAGTTCTGGTCACCATGATACAATAAAGATGTTGAGACCCTGGAAAGTGTGCACAGAAGAACAAAAAAAAAGTGTCTGGAGGCTAAATTGTACAATGAATAGTTGGAGGAGTTAGGCATAACTAGCCTACTGAAGCCAAGGGTTGGGAGGGGGGGCATGATAGCTGTCTTCCAGTACTTCCAGAGGCAGGACAAGAAGTAATGAGGGGAACCTGCCAAAGAGAAATCCAACCTAGAAGTAAGAAGAAATGTTCTGACAGTGAGAGGGATTAATCGGTGGAATAGCTTCCTTCCTGGAGTTGTGGATGCTTTTTCACTGGAGATTTTCAAGAACAGATCAGACAACCATTTGACTGATAAGGCTTGTGCCTTCAGCTGGGGGTTGAACTAGAAAACACTGAGGTTACTTCCAGCTTTCTGATTCTATGAAGGTCCAAAGTAAGGTTAAAAAAAGAAAGCCAGCCAGTTTCCAAAATATGTTCCTGAAAGTACCGGTATATCAAACGAACCAGCCGGCTATTTGGGTTTGCGAGTCAGAGGTGCCGCAAAGTAAGAGCCGGGAGCGGACCGCCAGCGCTTGGCGCCTATACCCCTTCCCAAGGCTCCTGGGAGGGCCTGCGGCCGTCGTACCCAGGCTCGCTGCTCGCTCGCTGGCCTCGTCCCGAAGTACCAGGAGCCGAGCCTGCCTAGGCTAAGCGCCCGCCCAACCCGCTACCCGAAGGCGAGAGAAGGTGGCCTCACCGTTTCCATCACTCGCAAGGGAAGAGGTCGCGCAGAATAGCACCAGGGAAAAAAGGGAAACGATCGCGAGTAGGGAACTCCGGTTAATCATCCTCTCAGGGGAGAAAATGGCGGCCTCTTTTCCCGCTCGCCGTCCGCAACGGAGGAGGCTGGAAGGAGCCGACGAGGCGGTTGAACCAGGCCTAGGGAAGTGATTCGCGCGCCTTCCCGCAACAGGTTCTTGGAACTCGGCCTCCGACAGGCTTCGCCGACACGTGAAAGGTCCGGGTTTTTCGACCAGCGCGAGAGGTTTTAATCCGCTTCCCTGCGGTTATTTACCAATTGTCGAGATGCGATTCTAATCCCCGTGAAGTAATCGATTTCTACGCCGTTTATCTTCCTGTATCTTTTTAATAGGCATGAAAGGTAAACCAATAAACGTATTTATAGCCTGGGCCTATATTTGGTTTTTAATTCAGGAACTTGACTCGAGGTACATACAGTAGTGCTCCCTCCTCCCATTTTCCTCACCACTATCCTGCACAGCAGCCTTCGGTTGGGCTGAGGGGAAATGATGGCCCCAAACTCGCCCACTGAGCTTCTGTGGCTCAGGGTAAACTGGAACCTGGGTCTCCAGGTGCCAGTCGGATACCTAAACCAGAACATCACTCTCTCATTCCCTCTTCTGGGCAACTGAATACACCCATTAACTCAACCCCACCTTGACTCTGTTTGGTATAATATGGGGCAGAAAGAAACAGACTTTCTATCCTACAACAATAAAGAGCGTTCATAGAGTTTATTACAGATGAAAATGCATGCTTTAATATATCAATGAGCAAATTAAAATGATAAACTTTATTGTTAAATAATATTTTTTTCAGAAATAATGAGATAATTCAATGTGTTTAAAAAGCAATGTGATATATTTATAGCGCATTAAAAAGCAGGTTTGCTGCTTCATACAATTAGATGGAAAATGTTCCACACCACAAGCAAAAAAAGAACCTGCTGAATATTCACAGTGTTGGTTTTGCTAGGCTGTCTCCTCACCCAGAGCATGTATTTAGGCTTATTAGTGTAAATCCCTGTGAATTTTGGTTGGCAGCTGCCAACACCATAGCTGGTGATTCCTATAATATAGTAGTTAGAATCTGAAAAAAACACATTTAAGCACCACTATCTCCCTGAAAAATGAAAAAGAACAATTAGTGATTCATATTATTTATAAGCATGCATGCATAAAGGCTATCTCACCACTAGTTTTCTAGTGAAGATACAGCAGCCAAATAACTTCAGTGACATTCAGGGTTCTGATAGTATAAGCCAAATATGTCAAACTCAGAACAAAGAATTAGGTCTTCCTCATGGTCACATTAACGTGCATTCCTCTAGTCCTTGAGTAAGTACGAAAGTGCTGTCTCCACAGTAGAACCCAATTTAGGGTTAGGGTTAGGGCTAGCCTGAGAACAGTTTGCTGTTCTTACAGATTTAATTTGCAAGAAGCAATCCATTGAAGAAGAGACATTGCATTATTTTCATTATATCATATCTTCTAATGTGTAGTTTTTAATTCAGAAATCCATGTTTGAACAATATTCTGTAAGACAGGAATTTTTATACATACACACATACACAGAAAGTTGATCATGCATCCCACTCCCTTCTCAATCTTAGGCAGTATCCTTCATGCCCTTTCCTCTTTTGGAGAATCAGAAATCCCAACTATTTCACTGGGCTCTTCAGCTCTATCCATAGAGAGTATGGATTATCTGGTACTATATATGTACATTATACATACTATACTGGAAGTGATGGGTTCAGAAATACAGACTTTTCTCCATATTGATTACCTTTCACCATCCACATGAGTTGTCTGAACTCTGAACTTCTAAAATTAACCCAATCATGTTCAGAATACAGCAACATCAGGGCAACTTCTGTCCTTTTATCAGGCAACACATACACACACACACACACACACACACACACACACACCACACTACATGGCTCAGCTTTACTATAGTTTTGAGTATGACTTTAGTGTTCTTTGAAAAGATTACAACCACACTATCAAAATAAACCCACTTGGAGAGCTGAAGGCAGACTGCCTAGTAAAAGCAGGAGACCTCCATACAGCTACCCCTCGCAGCAGGGAGGCGGAACCGACCAGATGGTTCCGCCCCAGGCACCTGATGGACCCCCAAAGGTTCCTGATGGAGCTTGGGACTTTTCCTGAATCCCTTGCTCACAACTCGACCGAAGCCCTAGTGGAAGCCTGGGATAGGGCGGCCACTGGGGCCTTGGATCGCATTGTGCCTTTGCGGCCTCTGACCCGGTGTCGATCCCGGACGGCTCCCTGGTTTACCGAGGAGCTCCGGGAGATGAAACGCCGGAAAAGACGCCTAGAGAGTGGCTGGAGGGCCAGCCGGTCCGAATCTGATCAAACACTAGTAAGAATTCATATTAAATCCTACTTAGTGGCGATGGAAGCGGCAAAACGGCAACATCTTTCCCCTCTTATCGCGTCCGCAGATAACCGCCCAGCCGCCCTGTTCAGGGTGTCCCGTTCCTTACTTAACCAAGGAACTGGGGAAGACCCCTTGCAGGGTAGGGCTGAAGAATTTGTTCAGTATCTGCAGGATAAAATCGCTCAGATCCGGACAGGCTTGGACTCTGACTGGATAGATTTGGGCGAGCCGACGGGGATGAATCTTGAGGAGACAATCTGGGATGAGTTTGACCCTGTGACCCCCGAGGGCATGGACAGGATTATGGGGAGACTCAGTGCTGCCACTTGTGTGCTGGACCCGTGTCCCTCGTGGTTAGTTTCGGCTTCCCGGGAGGTGACACGAGGCTGGCTCCAGGCGATTACCAACGCTTCATTGAGAGAGGGGTTCTTTCCCACTGCCTTGAAGGAGGCGGTGGTGAGGCCCCTCCTTAAGAAGCCTTCCCTGGACCCAGCTTCTTTAGCCAACTACCGTCCGGTCTCCAACCTTCGCTTTGTAGCGAAGGCTGTTGAGAGTGTGGTAGCACGTCCGCTTCCCCAGTACCTGGATGAAGCTGTCTACCTGGATCCGTTTCAGTCGGGTTTCAGGCCCGGGTACAGCACGGAGACGGCATTGGTCGCGTTGGTCGATGATCTCTGGCGGGCCCGGGACAGGGGCTGCTCCTCTGTCCTGGTCCTATTAGACCTCTCGGCGGCTTTCAATACCATCGACCATGGTATCCTACTGCGACGACTCGGGAGGTTGGGAGTGGGGGGCACTGTTTTACGGTGGTTCTCCTCCTACCTATCGGATCGGTCGCAGTTTATGTTGACTGGAGGGCAGAGATCGACCCCCAGGCGCATCACTTGTGGGGTGCCCCAGGGGTCGTTTCTCTCACCCCTACTGTTCAACATATATATGAAACCGCTGGGTGAGATCATCCGTGGTTTTGGGGTACGGTATCATCAATATGCTGATGATACCCAACTTTTCAACTCTACCCCAAACCACCCAAACGATGCCCTCGACGTGATGTCCCAATGCCTGGAGGCTGTGCGGATCTGGATGGGGAGGAACAGGCTCAGGCTCAATCCCTCCAAGACTGAGTGGCTGTGGTTTCCGTCATCCCGATTTGTGCATCTTGTTCCATCTTTGATGATAGGGGGAGAAATTTTAGCCCCCTCAGAGAAGGCTCGCAATCTGGGAGTCCTCCTGGATAGGCGGCTTAGTTTAGAAGAACATCTGACGGCCATGACCAGGGGGGCCTTTTACCAGGTTCGCCTGGTACGTCAGTTGCACCCCTTCCTGGATCGGGATGCTCTGTGCACAGTCACTCATGCCCTCGTCCTTTCTCGCCTGGACTACTGCAACACTCTCTACATGGGGCTGCCTTTGAAGAGCACCCGGAGGCTTCAGCTGGTCCAGAATGCGGCCGCGCGGGTTATCATGGGGGTACCTAGGTGCTCCCATGTTACACCCCTTTTAGGCGGCCTGCACTGGTTACCGGTTGTCTTCCAGGTGCGATTCAAGGTACTAATTATGACCTTTAAAGCGCTCCATGGCTTAGGCCCAGGGTACCTGCGAGACCACCTACTGCCACCAATAGCCTCCCACCGTCCAGTACGATCCCACAGAGTTGGCCTCCTTAGGGTGCCGTCGGTCAGACAGTGTCGACTGGTGACCCCCAGGGGGAGAGCCTTTTCTGTGGGAGCGCCTTCCCTCTGGAATGAGCTGCTCCCAGAGCTTCGCATAATCCCTGACCTCTGGTCCTTTCGACGCACCGTAAAAAGTTGGCTTTTCCAGCAAGCTGGCCTGGCCTGTTAATTTTATTTAATTTTTAAAATGTGAGTGTTATATAAATTGGGTTTGTTTTTTGGACTGTTTCTAATTTCCTTTTAACTTTTGTACTATGTGTTTTTCAATGCTGTAAGCCGCCCTGAGTCCTTGGGAGAAGGGCGGCATATAAATCTAATAAATCCAATCCAATCCAATACAGTTTAGCCTCTCATCTTTGTTGCTCTTCTCTGCACTCTTTCAAGTGTTTCAACAACTTTTCTTGTAGTGCGGTAAACCAAAACTGGTTGCAGTACTCATAGTGCAATATAAAGAGGTGCTATCACTTCTTGTGATCTTGATGCTGTCCTTCTGTTGACGCAGCCCGGGATCGCATTGGCATTTTTGGCAGCTGCAGCACACTGCTGGTTCAAAGTTAAGTGATGATTCACTAAAACACCAAGATATTTCTTGCAGTTATTGTTGTTGAGCCAGATACCACCTATTCTATAGCTATGCATTTAGTTTTGCCTGCCTAGGTGCAGAACCTTGCTTTTCTCACCACGGAATTGTATCTCATTGGCTAGGGCCCAATGCTTAAGTCTGTCAAGATCCTTCTGAACCATGAGCCTATCTTCCAAGGTGTTGCCAATTCTCCTCCCCTTCCCCTCCAGCTTGGTGTTATCTGCAAATTTTATCAGTTCTCCTTCTGTCTCTCATCTAGATCACTTATGAAGATGTTGAAGAGCATTGGACTCAAGACACAATTTTGAGGTACCCTACCGCATGCTTCCCTCCATGTAGAGATAATTCCATTAAGGACCATACACTGTGGTGGTCAGCCAACTGCAAATCCATTTGGTGATGGTACAGTCTATCCCACATTGTTCTATCTTATCAAGACAAAGGTTGTGGTTTATTTTGCCAAATGCCTTATTGAAGTTCAAGTAAACTATATCTACAGCATTTCTCTGATCCACTAATTTAGTCACTTTATTATTTTATTATTTTATATATGTGTCTCTGTTTCTAC
This sequence comes from Natrix helvetica, assembly GCF_964273705.1. Taxonomy (NCBI): domain Eukaryota; kingdom Metazoa; phylum Chordata; class Lepidosauria; order Squamata; family Natricidae; genus Natrix; species Natrix helvetica. The sequence continues at coordinate 223,474,764 of NC_138548.1, forward strand.
TTCTAAGTAATCAATTGAAAGAGAATGGCTATTCTGTATTTTCTTGTGCAATTTCACACATTTGTAAAATAATGGTTACTTTTGAAATGCTGTAAAAAGTATGGAAATGTTAGGAACATGTGTAAGACAGGACTTATAATTCATTAAGCAATCATAGAGTCTATAAATAAATATTTTTTTAATAGTGTGATAGATTTTATATATTTTATAGCTCATAAACGATACATAACAGTGGTGCTAATATTTAAAATATAGATTAAGTAAATGTTAAATTCTAAGTATGAGTGCATAAGTAGCAAATTAGAATACTAAGATTGGAATATAAGTTTATTATATTGAATTACCACTTAAATCAATTAGTTCCATTACTGAAAATTTTCTGAAAAATGTTATGTTTGCGATGGAAAGGAAAAAACTTAAAATATAATCAGCTGTTACCCTATTTCAATAAAAAATTGAATTTTATGCAATATGGAAAGTTATCCATCCTGCAGTTCCCAAAATTAGGACAAGCTGAAGGCTTACAATATTTGTTTTGTTAGATAAATATGAATGTATCCATTTTTTGTAACTTGCAGCACGCACATAGAGTCCTGGAAATCTTGGTCTGCCACAGCCAACACCAGAACTGGTGATTCCTATTAAATAATATTTGTTTGTATCTGGGAAATAGCACACCAGAGGACCACCACTGTCTCCCTACAATGTGAAAAATAGATAAGATAAGACAAGTTAAGTGTTGCCTTATGGCTATTTTGAAGATTTAGCATATAACCCTATTAGTCTGAGTTGTACTTGCCATGACGTATCAAATGAAAATATTGATCATTTGGGAATTTGAATATCCTGAAGGGGAAATATTTGTTTTTGTTGGACCAAAAAGATTTAAAATTCAATTACTTTAAATATACATACATTAATACCTTGATTGGGTAAATTGCAGATTATTTATTCATAAGATGCATTTCAATTATAAGATCAAGGCAGAATACGTAATAGTCTCTCCTATTTTTCCCACAGCAGCCTTCTGAAGTAGATTTTACAAATACTGAGTAGAATAAAGTGGCCCAGTGAGTTTCCATGGCTGAAGGCAATCTGGAACTTGAGTCTCCCTAGTCTCAGCCCAACATCTTAGTGACTACACTTTACCAAAATTGCACTATAAACTCAGCATGTTAGGGGCTTATCTACTATCAAGCATTTTTGTACACAGGTATTGAGAATCACCCTGTATTTCCAAGTGATCTATTCTGAAAAGAGGTAAAGAGGTAATCTGATTCAGAAAAAAATATATGTTATTATTACTATTATTTATTAATTTTCTTTGCCATGCATCTCCCCTATAAGGTTATAAAACAAAGTAATATACAGTATAAAAACATTAAAACCACATATTAAAAAAAACTATACTGAAACCAGAACTAGGAGACGGAAGGGATGTCCTACTGCTATGCCACAGCCACTGCTAAAACCTTCACTGAAAGACTGGGGAAAAATAATTATTTATTTTTCTTTATATTCATGTTCATATGCACAAAATAAAAATATATCTCACACATTTCTATAAGAAATTTAGTTTTCCTGTAACATCTTTTTGCTTTCAGGAATTTTTTTTTAATGAGTTGGTTGACTTGTTTTTCTCTTTGTGGGCATTAATAGTCACTTTTGTAACTATAATGATTTTAGAAAAAGCAAACTATCCTTTGAATTTTACTAAAATAAATTCAAATAATCATTTTATGACATAGACTGTCACCAATTATTTTTTTCCTTCCCAAACTGATTGCATTCCTATTATTTTGGCATACCTCTGTGCTTCTACTTATTAAAAATTGATCAAGCAAAAGCTATATAGATTATTTCACAATAGTTTATAATGAAATAATTAACAATTTACCTGGCAACTATCAACATGTCCACTTTCAGAGCCAGCACAAATCATTTTCAGGGATACTGTGCCTCCATACCAATCGTAGCTATTACAGATTTGCAATGGAATAATGTCAACCTGAGCTTCTTGTAATATATGTTCACCTTTACCTGTAATGAAAGCATAAAATAAAGCTGGAGGTATGTTTGTATTTGTGTCATGTAGGGATAGGGTAGGGAATCTGGTAGGAAAAACTGATGGAATGTTGAAGGTTTTTCGACTATAAGTCAAATTTCCTGCCCCATATACTTCATACTGTATCCACAAGTCATTGACAATCTTTGCAAATTTTATATAACAAATCCATATTATTTGTTTGACTGCTATATTGTCAATCTATTCACTTTCATCTTTTCATTACTACAACTCTTGAGTGACAGTATTAAGGTCAAATATCACTATGGAGAATTTTAAAATTCATGTTATCTGTGCAGTAAGCTATCATCTCACAAACCATTACACCATTGTGCTAAATCATAACATTCAAGTATTGAATAATTGTTTTGTTTTTAGGTCAGATTATTGCATTTGGAACGAGTTTGCTTTCAATTTTCATTGATCATTAGTGGTAGTAGCATTTCCATCAATCCTGGCTACTGTAGGTAATGTCTAATAGTAATGGACTAGCCTGCATCTTATGTATTGGCAATATACCAATAAGGGATTGGTATATTGCCAATTCAGGATGCATGGTAGGCATGCCTGTGGCATGGGTAAGAGTAACATTGTGATGATGAAAAAATGCTGGGAATCAAAGTGTAACAACATCTGGAGGACCTTGAGAAATTGCAAATTCTGGCCCTCCAGATGTTATAGTATTGATTCCCAGCATCTCTTACCATTACCAAGGCAGTGAAAGCTTTCACTTAGCAACGTATAGAAGCCCACAGGTTTTGCACCTTTAAATTTTTTCCATTTGTTGAAGTAAACTACTATTCTGTCCTATCCAGGTTTTGTCAATAATGCATGCAAGAACAAGAGAAGAAAATTCCACTACTGTTACATCCAGATAAAAATAATTTATTTGATAATAACATCCCTTACATAATGTTTCTGAAGAGGATTACTTTTAAAAGTTCAATATCCAGGAAAAAAAAGAAAATTTAAAAAATGAATACATTGTGTTATTTATGGATACATATCTAAAACGTTTGGTTATTTATGGATAACGGTGTTATTTATGGATACACATCTAAACGTTTGGTGAAAAGGTGATTAAAAAGGTACTATCACTATGGCTGGTAACTTTTTAGTGAGTCCATTTATTAGCAGCCATGATTTAATTTAATTTGTGAATAAGATTGCAGCTTAAAATAACTAAAACCTTGATCTTAATATTAAAATAATAAGAATAGATTTACCTTCTTCCTTTGTGCTTCCCCACCCACTTATGTAGCATGGATTCTTAGATTTATCACTCAGAAAGTGAGCAGAGTCAGGTAAGCAGATAGGCTGGACATAGTCATTGTACTTCACAAATTGCATCAGTCTGAACAAGGCAACATCATTTTCAAAAGTTCCAAATTCATAACCAGAGTGGATAAAGATATCTTTGATAGGATATGCTTTAGAAAAAGGCCAATGTATGTAAAGATGATGCAAACCAACTACAGCCTTCCACTTGTCTGGTTTCCTAGGTGGGGGGGGGGGGGAAATCAAAAGTCCATAAGAGTCAATAGATACTATAGAATTGTTACATCAGAGATACTGATAACAGAGTCAAAATAATTCAGTAATTTCATTTCAAGAATGTTGAGGTTGGAAATCAAAGCCAATCTTTGCCAAAAACAATCTTCTTATTTATGTCATTAAAATGAAGGCAGTTATCTTGGAAATTCTGTTCAAAATTAAGCAAGGAATTCCTATTAGAAACTGGAAGTCTGCCCATAGAATGAGGACTAATTCAAAGAACTACAGAAATAATTTTCGCTGCTAGTAAAAGGTTTCAGAATTAATACTCATCGAAGTATGTTATTGGCAGTACTTAAACTTGTGAGAATCCAGGAAAAATACTTCTACAGAATTTTAATACTAGTATTGAGCAAGAAGCACAAAGTACCAAATCCAGCTTCTTTTTCTTGAAGCTAGATGCTTTGCCCCACCCCATTTTTTTTCGCCTTGTGACTTCTTCCATTCTTCAATGGCTGTCTTGCTGCCAGTCCTCGATCCTGTAGATATTTTGATTATTTTGCCACCACTTGCTTTGCCCCCAATTGCTTTGATCTTTTTAGGTTCCCAGATATTTTTCCCTACTTTCCTATCTTGATTTACAAAAATGCAACGAGATACATTTACTGGCCCCTGAGGATGCAAAAGCTGCACACAAGTAGTCTATATTTCTTCCATTTGCCTTTCCTGAAGATAGCTTATTTTGTGATCTGCAGGATTTGTTCTGAACTTAAAATGGCAGATGAGTGCAACCTGTGAAATCTCACAGGGGAAGTAATAGTACTGTTTCCTATCCTGATTTGACAGTTGAATGGATGCATAAACAATTGAAACTTACCCTAATTCCCCCTCATCCCAAACCTAGATGTTCAATGCTTTCAGGAGTGGAAAAGACATACAACTCAGCAATAAAATGTATTTTAGCTGCAACAAGAAAGTCTGGACAATATCTCTATGGAATTTACAAAGTTAGCTGATAAAAGCTTTGAAGATTTCTCTTGAATGCCAGAGATTGATGCAAAACAGTAAACAACTGGACTTGATTAATAAACTTATTAATTGCAATTTTTGCCAAGTAATTTTTTGGTACTTGACCTACAAACATTGAAGCCTACAATAAATGCTTTTTAAGGTTTGGGGTGGTTTTTTTACACTTATTAAGTATCTTAACTGTCGGTTAAGGTATCAGAATATTTCCTGTCCTTATAAGCAAAAGATATGTGGAAGAAGGACAAAGTATAGGAAGGAGATTCATAAATAAATAACTGGCACATCAGTGTTACTTATGACAGCACTCTCAGAGTTAAAACAGCCCTTTCCTTTAGGTACTTGCCATGAGCATAATGCCTCATACCCTGTAATGTAAATTATATGCATCATACAATTTGGTGTCTTTCTATAATACATAAACAAGTTTCTCCTTCTCTTTTCCTTCTCTTTCATTTTTGCTTATTTTACAGGAATTAATTAAAATGTTTTGTTGCCCTGGTTCCTATTTTTCCCCTTTCAAATATGACAGGTAATATATACACAGTGTACACATGTGTACCAATTAATGGGAAGAGGAAGTCTCCTGTTTTCATTTCCTTTTCCCAAAACATTCCTTCTTTCTTTGGAGGATGAATTCCAAAATCAGTCTGTTGCCACATAATCTTGTAAATCCAGATTTTAGTGTGTGTCTGTGTGTATATACTCATCTTCACCAGAGCTGTGGTGGCATAGTGCTTAGAATGCAGCATTACAGGCTAACCCTGCCGACTGCCAGCAGTTTGATCTTGATCAGCTCAAGGATGACTCAGCTTTCCATCCTTCCAAAGTCAGTAAAATGAGGACTCAGATTGTTGGGGGCAATATGCTGACTGTAAATCATTTAGAGAGGGCTGCAAAGCACCTCTATAGCGGTATGTAATTCCAAGTGCTATTACTATTTCTATGTACACATGCATCACAAATGGACAGAAAACAATTTAAAACTGAAAGATACATACGGATATTCTTGAATGCAATGTGCTGCAGTCAGCACTGAGTTGTTACTGATTAAAACTCCTGCACATATATGACGATATGCTCTGTCACTGTAATGAATTTGAAGACTGACTTGCCACGGCCATGCTCCAGGTTCAGCATCATGTCCACCTACAATCCGGGAGGCCATTGTGGACTCATCTACCGCAGGCCTTATTCCACATTCTAGAAATCAAAATAGTTTAATGGTGAGAAATGAAAGATTAAAACAAAACCAATGTTCAACAATATATTAAAACTAGCTCCTGAGAATTAGAAATTACAGGTAAGTCCTTGACTTAAAACCACAATTGAGCCCAAAATTTATGTTGTTAAGCAAAACACTTTTTGGATGAATTTTGCCTCACTGTACGACCTATCTTGCTGTCAGTTGTTAAGTGAATCACTGCAGTTCTTAAGTTAGTAATACAGCTGTTAAGTGAATCTGGCTTCCCCATTAACTTTGCTTGTCAAAAGGTTGCAAAAGGTGATCACATGACCCTGGGACACAGCAATGATCATAAATATGAACAAGTTGCCAAGCATCCAAATTTTGATCACTTAACCATGGGGATACTGCAATGATTGTAAGTGAAAAACAGTCAGTCACTTTTTCAGTGCCATTGTAACTTTGAACAGTCACTAAAGGAACTGCTGTAAGGATCACTTGTACTAGAAATTGAGAGGGGAGGGAATTACCACTTTTCTTGTTCAGAAGATAACGATATAAATATTAAAAATTCAACAGCTTGATATAAGGTTTTATTATTCTGATTAACCTTTTCTGATTAACCAAATCTATTAAAAGGCTGCATCTCACAAAAGCTTATGACTTAGTAAAATTAGTCAGAACCAGGTCCCTTCTGATTTTTTGTTATCCAGACTAGCCCAGCTCTCATCCTACAGTTTTAAAAGCATCAGTAATCAATACAATGTGCATACTTCTTTTTTTGCTAGATTGTTCCTAGTGCTTGAAAATGTGGAATAAATGTTTGGTCTCAGTGAAATGCTTAAGGTCATGTTAAATAGGGTATGGTTAACAACAAAAGTATGTCTTAATTGAAAATCCATGATTTATTAACCACTTTCAAAGCGTTTATAGAGCTACTACGGGCATTATGACAGATTTTTCCCCACTTGCACCTAACAAGTATGGCTTTGCAATCACTTTAAAAAAATACCTTATCCACATGACACTACAAGGTATGCTAGCAAGACTTACCTGCTTTGTACTGGAAAGAAGGAGCACTAGTCCTATATCATGCTTCTTTGATATCTCTATATTTGTCCTAAAGGTGCTTTTTCTAAAAGGCAACTGGCCTTTCTTGCTTGTTTTTTTTTCCCTTTGAAAACATTTTGCTTCTTAACCAAGAAGCTTCTTCAGTGTATGAGAAGTGAAACATTTTACAAATAAGCAACAACAAAAAAACACAAGGAAGTCCAGTTGCTTTTTGGAAAAAAACACCTTTGGGACAACCATGACCTGGATGATTAAGCCTCTTCATAGACATACAGTATTGTATCTCCACATGAATAACCTTTTAAAAATTGTATTATTAATGCTTTTAGTAATTCTATGACTGTAATACACAATGGGGCTATATTCAACAATATGCAAGGTAATAAGTATTCTGATCTTTGAAGCTCCCAAACGCCCTCCCACCCCAGGTCCAAGTTATCAATTGAAAGTTGGAGGAGAGACGGTCTGCAGTATGCGCCCGTGAAATTTCCTGCAGTCACTGCTCAACACCTGCACATTTCTCTTGTCTAACAAAACAGTGGGGAATAATAGGATACTTATTACAATGTGCAGTTTTTACCGATAGAGCTTTCGTGTGAGACTCCTTCACCAACTTCTCCTTGTACTTAACAACTTCCCATTTGGCATGTCTACTACCGTAGCTGACTGGTTAAAGAAAGCAGAACCCCAGTTTTACCTGCCTGTGGTTTGACTTAGAAGGATAAATTGGTGGAATACTAATCACTTTGGCTCAATTTTTTTTTTTTAAATCACCAATTCATTATCTTGGGGCAGTCATTCATCAATCCTTGCTCAGTACTTCTTTTATGCCCTAACCACTGGTTGTTTGTGTGGTTAGGAACCAACGAGCCAGTGTTTCTGCTTGTTGAAGATGAAGAAATTGCCAAGCAGTGGAGACCTAGTTCACAAACCAAAGTGAACTTGTTCACACTACCACATTCTACTTCAGGACAGATATACCGAGGATTTGGGAATACAGGGTGCGATTTAGGGCTCCCTGGGGCAGAGGATGTGATGGCAGCTCCTTACATCCCCCAAAAGAACTGCTGTCATTGAGTTGAGTGAAAGCACAGCAGTGAAAGTGCAGGACTGGATTCATGTCAATCCAAGTTGGAAACACTTTCAAAGTGGAGCAGGAAAACCCAGTTCCAGGCTACTATCTCCACCTCCTCTGGATAGGAGCCAACTTCAGGTTAGGCAATTAGCTGGTCAGCAACCCTTCCCTTCTCTTCTGGGCAAGAGGATAGAATGTCTTCTGAATGACCTAAGGCAGGGGTGTCCAAACTTGGCAACTTTAAGACTTGTGGACTTCAACTCCCAGAAATAGCTGGAGATTCCGGGCTCTGGGCTCACCTTCGCAGCCAAAAGAGAGGAAGAGGACAGAGGAATCTGATGCTTGTTGACAGGAGATTGCAGAAATCTCAGGGGGACGAGCGGAGCTCTTTCCTTACGGAGGTTTCAAGCTGGGGGGGGGGGGCAGCGGTTAGAGCCGCCCTGAAAACCCTTGGGGCTGCAGGGAGCCGCTTTCCTAATAACAGCGGTGCTTTCTGCCACTCGGTCTTTTGGGAGCAAGCTGATTCTAGGGCCATTGCCTTACGGAGCACCCAACAGGTTAAGTTAAATGAAATGGTTAAAATTCAGAATAGAGCTGGAAGGGACCTTGGAGGTCTGTAATCCAACCCCCTGCTCAAGCAAGGCAGCCTCGCTCTCACCCTCTGTGAGGGAGGCGGGGGGCAAGAGCCCCAGCAGCAGAAACAACGGCCACAAAGAGAGGATGGACGAACGGATCATCTTCAATGCAGGAAGCAAATGGCGGCCGAGCCTCTGGACGGCTTCTTTTGCGGTTGTCCTTCTCGGGTGCCGCGGGTCTCGTGGGGCGAGTTTCACGTGGCGTGAGCGCTTCGCGGTTTCAGCACACGGGAACACGATTTTTATTTTATTTTATTTTATTTTATTTTCTTTCTTTCTTTCTTTCTTTCTTTCTTTCTTTCTTTCTTTCTTTCTTTCTTTCTTTCTTTCTTTCTTTCTTTCTTTCGTCGGGCTTTGCTCACCTGACCTCCCCTGGACACACACTGTTTAGATTTAAATTGTAAAGTCTAAAATGAATTACTTTTAGTTTTTAAAAAAATCTCACTTCAAGATATCTATGCTTTGTTGTTAGCCATACTATATTTAAAATGGTCTGGATGGGATGTTGCAGTTCAAAACTTTGGGAGGAAACCAAGTTCTCTATCCAGGCGGGGCAGTTCCGTGTCCTTGCAACTAAGCGTTATTTTCTTCCAAGTTCTGTTAGGGAGAAACCCACTTGTACTCGTTGGCAGTTAACTAGCCATAGGCACAAGCAATTGGAAATGCCTTAAGGTTGTTCTACCATAATCCGATTTTCTATACATTCAGAAAACTCAATAGCCCTTCCCCTATTTTGATATATAAAAATAAATGCCATTACATATCCTGATCTGATAATTCAAGAGAAAGTGGTTTGATAAATAGCTATTCAGATTCTTGAAATTCATAATTCCCCTCACATTAAAGCTAGAGTATGGAATGCTCTCAAGGTTAGGAAAGAAATGATTAAAGCCAAAAAATAATTCTGCTTGTTATATCCTCAGACACTTCCCTTGGTATGTATAATTTTGTGCATTAGAAAACCTGCACTGACTCCCAATAGACTTCTGGATGCAATATGGAACAGGGCCAATTTGTTTTTTTTGCAGGACATCCTTTCTTCTGCCTGTTGACTAGATAGTATAGCCTTTAGTTTCATTGTAGATCATGTATACAACGAAATTGGTTTTATCCTCAATGGTGCAATCCATGACAAAAAATACAAATAACATAAATAGTATAAAGTATACTCCCTATGCAAGTAATTAGATCAAGTAGAATGGGCCATGTTCTGTTTATTTAATGGTGTCATTGGATCTACGATTCTCAGAGAGACAGGAAAAACAGAAGAGGAACTTAAAGAAAACTTCAAAAGCTTCCCAAACATATTTAAGAGAAAATTGTAGCTGTAAGTAATCTTTAGCTTGTGTATAGTACATATCCTTTTTCAAGGGTCAGTTACACAACCCACAATATACCCCAGAACCACGAGATTTGATATTTGCATTTGCCATATTCAGAAAAAGTCATGAGACAAAGTTCACCAGAGAACAACAACAACAACAACAAAACCCCAAACCTTTTTTTATTGAAAAAAGCACAAGTAAAGCATAAGTAAAACAAAGAAATACACAATTCAGCAGTTAGCAAGCCTTGATACATTATCAGTGTCTACATTTTTAGCTTTCAGTCTAATTCCATACAACGCATGCAGAGTTTTACCCGCTCTACAACTATAGGGGATAAGAAGCAGAGAAAAATCTTTCTGCGTAGGCCTCTCCTAAAGGCCAACAAAGCCTTCTGCCTGAAGTTTTATTTAACCAAGATTCCCTGCTCTGCTAGTGCTTAAGTTAGAGCTTTGTCCATCCCCAGTTTGTTCTTAGAGAACTCCACACAGGTTGCGAGTGATACTCAAACACAGGCCTCCTCTAGCTTTCCTTCCCGGGAAGCTGACATGGTGGACTGAATGATGCCACAGCAAAATGGAGGTAGGCTTTTTTCACCCTCACATGGTCTTTTGCTAGTAGGATTGTTTTTCTTTTCTTTTATATTTTATATTAATTATTTTATATTAATATTCATTTATATTGATTTTACCAATTATTTGTCCTCCCTCCAAATCTGATCCAAGGTACCCATTTAGGTCAGAGGTGTAAAACTTAATTTCATTGAGGCCACATCAGGGTTGTGTTTGTTGGGGGGGCAGGAGGGGGTGGTGGCCAGGGGGGCATGGCCAGCTCGACGTCACTCATGTCGAGGGCTCCTGTGGTGGCTTGAGCGCTCTGCCAGCAAAAACAGGCTTCCGAGCCTCCTGCAACCCTCTGCCAAAGAAAATGGAGTTTGAGGAGGCCATGGGTGGCCCTCCCAAGCTCCATTTTTGCTGGCGAAGGCAGTACAGGCCAGTCCTTCGCTGTTTCCAGGCCAGATCTAAGCAGTCCATGGGCCGGATCCAGCCCCTGGGCTTTGAGTTTGACATCCCTGATTTAGGTTTAGTGCAGCCTGAACTTTTAGCAGCCTTTCTCCACTCCAAATTGTATAGAATAGAGAAAACACTTTTCTTATTGTAGCGTATGCATTGTTACTCTTAATTCCTTAAAGTCAAAAATCTGATTTTAAGAGAAAGATACTTTCTCTTAAATTACTTCACAGCATATCCATAAACATGGGGACTAACCATACTTAGGTACAACGAGGCTGTGAAGTGTTGCAAGTACAGTTTAGAAAACCCAGCATTCTCCAAATCCTTCCAGGTCTCTTTTAACAAGGAGCATCCGTCTGTCAAATATCTCCAAGTAGGGTTACAGACTTGTTGCAAGAAGGAGGTCCAGTTCGATCTGCTAGCTGCTACATGTTCCATGAAATAGAATGCACCACCCTGGAAAAAGTAAAATAATATTATATATATAAATCCATAAGGGTTTGCAACGTTGTAAGCATCACTGTGTATTTATTACATTTTTATGCCACCCATCTCCCTTACGAGATGATTTTGAGTTGCTTACAAGTTATGAAACAAATAAAAAGTAATTAAAATAGTAAAATTACATAGATTAAAATATTATTAAAAACTGTACTATATTTTACTAAAACTGAAACTAAAAGGGCTAAGAGATGGACAGGATGGGGATGAGGCCTTATCCCATCAGCCACCTCCAGCAGCAAGCTGGTGCATGGTGTTATTTTTCCTTTTTTGTTTTTTAAACATTATAGTGGAGATTTTGGTGGCAAGTTAATATATATATATTAAATTAGTCTTTGGTTGTTCGGGTTTTCTCCCGTGTAGAATTGGAAGTATCTTCACGACGTTTCGATGAAGTCTCATTCATCATCTTCAGGCTGCTGCTTCCGGCTTGGTGCTTCTGGCTTGGTGCTTCCAGGAGCAATGTGAGATCTCAGCCGGTTCCTCTTTTTAACTGCCAGTGGGGGTTTGTGCTGATTGGGTGGGAGCTTGGCTGCATTCTGATTGGGTGGAGGTGTATTCTGATTGGTAGGGGCCTTGGCAGTGCTCTGATTGGATGGGAGTTTGGCTGTGCTCTGATTGGATGGGGGCGTGTTCTGTTTGGGTGGGGGCCTGGTTGTGCTTGTGTTAGTCCAGCGGTTCTCAAATAGTGGGGCGCGCCCCCCTGGGGGGGCGCGAGGCTCCGTAAAGGGGGGCGTGAAGGCTCCCTTTCCATCGGTGCAACGGCGGCGGCGTGGGCGAGGCATAATATATCCCGCCTGGAAGTGGCAGCACTTCGGACTGTGGATTTTCATTGGAGCCGCAGGCTGGGGCTGTGCAAGAAGCCTGCTCGGGCGGGGGTGGGAGGGAGGGAAGCATGGCTGTCCCAGGCTTCCCTCCCTTCCCCCCCCCCCGGCCCAAGCAGACTTTTTGCACAGCTCCAGCCCGCGGCTCTGATGAGTCTCTGAGCAGTCCCCAGCGCTGCCACTTCAAGCCGGGATATATTCTGCCATGCCCTCGGCGGCGTCTTTATGCAGGTAGCTCGCCTCCCCGCCAGCAGCTCACCCGCAAGCATTCCGTCTGGAAGCGGAAGCGCAACAGCCGCTGTTGGGGAAGGGACAAAGGGGCGGCGGTCGCCCGATCTTGCCACCGCCACCCCTTCGCCCCTGGTGTGCTGCTGCTTCCAGCTGGGATGCTGGAGGAGCTGCTGGCAGGGAGGGAGGGAAGAAAGGGAGGAGGGAGTAAGGATAGACAAGCAAGAGGGAAATAGGAAAGAAGGCAAGCAGGCAGGAAGGAGGCAGAAGGAAGGAGGGAAGAATGGAACTGGAAGGGAGGCAGGGAAGGAGGGAGGGAGAAAGGAAGGATAGGAGGATAGGGAAAGAGGAAAGAAGGCAGGCAGGCAGGAAGGAGGCAGAAGGAAGGAGGGAAGAATGGAACTGGAAGGGAGGCAGGGAAGGAGGGAGGGAGAAAGGAAGGATAGGAGGATAGGGAAAGAGGAAAGAAGGCAGGCAGGCAGGGTGAAAGAGGAAGGAGGGAACTGGAAGGGAGGCAGGAAGGAAGGGAAGGAGGAAGGAAGGGTGGAAGGAAGGATAGACAAGCAAGAGGGAAAGAGGAAAGAAGGCAAGCAGGCAGGAAGGAGGCAGAAGGAAGGAGGGAAGAATGGAACTGGAAGGGAGGCAGGGAAGGAGGGAGGGAGAAAGGAAGGATAGGAGGATAGGGAAAGAGGAAAGAAGGCAGGCAGGCAGGGTGAAAGAGGAAGGAGGGAACTGGAAGGGAGGCAGGAAGGAAGGGAAGGAGGAAGGGAGGGTGGAAGGAAGGATAGACAAGCAAGAGGGAAAGAGGAAAGAAAGCATGTGACTACGGTGGGAGACGAGGAAAGACCGGTGTGCTATGTTATGCAGAGGTGTACTTATAACAATTTTATAGACAAATTATACTATTTACAGTCGCGCGCGGGGGGGGGGGCGCGAAATGTTTTCTTCTTCCTAGGGGGGGCATGACAGAAAATAATTGAGAAGCACTGTGTTAGTCTGAGTTGCAGAGAGATTTGAGCTGGTGAGCTGCGTTACTGTTGTTTGGCTTCGCGTTTGTGGTCGTGCCACATCTCCGTGGTGGGCAACAGTTTGCTTCACGTATGGATTGGAGGGGTTTAAAGTGGCTAATAATGCAGCTGTGGTCTGGCTTCTGGTTTGTGGTCGGGCTTCTGGTTTGTGGTCATTATCGGTGTGGGTTTGGGCTTGCTTTTTGCGTGGATGTGTGATAGTGATATCCTGTGTGGTTTTCGTGAGTGTGGGTCTGGTATCATTCTTAGTGTTAGGGACTCGTTTGTCAGTGAGGGCGGGTTTCCAAATGGCTGGTAGGCGGGAGGTATCATCTCGTTTATTCATGCTGTGTGGTCGTTTTTCTATCTCAATAGCTTCTCTGATTATTCTGTTGTTAAAGTGTTCAATTTTGGCAATAGTTCTGGTCTTTTTAAAGTCTATATCATGTCCTGTGGCTTTGAGGTGTTGGACCAGGGAAGAAGTTGGTTCCTCCTTTCTGACTGAGTTTTTGTGTTCTTCAATGCGTGCCTTTATTCTTCTGTTGGTTTGTCCGATGTATGTGGTGGGGCAGGTGGTGCATGGGATTTCATATACTCCTTGATTTTCTAACTCTATTTTGTCTTTGGGGTTTCTCAGGATGGTGGATATTTTTCGGTTTGTGTAGAATGCTGTCTTGATGTTGTGTTTGTGGAGGATCTTGCTGATTCTGTCTGTGGTGCCTTTTATGTATGGGAGGAGGGCTTTGCCGTTTTCTTGTTCACTGTCTTGGATTTTAGTGGGGTTTTCTTTTTGGATTAGGTTAGTGATATTGTTTCTTTGGAATCCGTTGGATGTTAGTACGTTGGTGAGAGTGTGTAGTTCGGTTTTGAGGTGTTGTTCGTCAGCTAAGCGTTTTGTTCTGGAGATGAGTGTCTTGGCTACAGAGTTGATCTGTGCTGGGTGGTGGTGTGAGAGTGCGTGCAAATAGCGGTTTGTGTGTGTTTTCTTCTGGTAGATGGTGTGTCCTAGGGATCCATCGGATTTCTTATAAACTAAGACATCCAGGAAGGGGAGTTGGTTATTGGCTTCTGTTTCCATGGTGAACTGTATTTTGGGGTGTAGGCTGTTGAGGTGTGGGAGGAAGTTGTCCAGTTTATCTTTCCCGTGTGGCCAGATTATGAAGGTGTCGTCTACGTATCTGAGCCAGAGTTTGGGTTTGTGATCGGATTTTTCTAGAGCTTGGGTTTCAAAGTGTTCCATGTAGAGGTTAGCAATGACAGGTGAGAGGGGTGATCCCATGGGTGCTCCTTCTGTTTGTTTGTATTTTTGTCCGTTATAGATGAAGTATGTGTTGGATAGGCAGTGGTTGGTCAGATCTAGGATATGTTTGGGGGGGTTGTATTTGTTTTGGATAGCTGTCAAAGCTTCTTTGATTGGTACTTGGGTGAAGAGTGATACAACATCGAAGCTCACGAGTAGGTCGCTGGGCTGTAAGTTTTGTTTCTTTATGATCTCTACGAACTGGAATGAGTTTTTTACGTGTGATCTTCATAGAGATCATAAAGAAACAAAACTTACAGCCCAGCGACCTACTCGTGAGCTTCGATGTTGTATCACTCTTCACCCAAGTACCAATCAAAGAAGCCTTGACAGCTATCCAAAACAAATACAACCCCCCCAAACATATCCTAGATCTGACCAACCACTGCCTATCCAACACATACTTCATCTATAACGGACAAAAATACAAACAAACAGAAGGAGCACCCATGGGATCACCCCTCTCACCTGTCATTGCTAACCTCTACATGGAACACTTTGAAACCCAAGCTCTAGAAAAATCCGATCACAAACCCAAACTCTGGCTCAGATACGTAGACGACACCTTCATAATCTGGCCACACGGGAAAGATAAACTGGACAACTTCCTCCCACACCTCAACAGCCTACACCCCAAAATACAGTTCACCATGGAAACAGAAGCCAATAACCAACTCCCCTTCCTGGATGTCTTAGTTTATAAGAAATCCGATGGATCCCTAGGACACACCATCTACCAGAAGAAAACACACACAAACCGCTATTTGCACGCACTCTCACACCACCACCCAGCACAGATCAACTCTGTAGCCAAGACACTCATCTCCAGAACAAAACGCTTAGCTGACGAACAACACCTCAAAACCGAACTACACACTCTCACCAACGTACTAACATCCAACGGATTCCAAAGAAACAATATCACTAACCTAATCCAAAAAGAAAACCCCACTAAAATCCAAGACAGTGAACAAGAAAACGGCAAAGCCCTCCTCCCATACATAAAAGGCACCACAGACAGAATCAGCAAGATCCTCCACAAACACAACATCAAGACAGCATTCTACACAAACCGAAAAATATCCACTATCCTGAGAAACCCCAAAGACAAAATAGAGTTAGAAAATCAAGGAGTATATGAAATCCCATGCACCACCTGCCCCATCACATACATCGGACAAACCAACAGAAGAATAAAGGCACGCATTGAAGAACACAAAAACTCAGTCAGAAAGGAGGAACCAACTTCTTCCCTGGTCCAACACCTCAAAGCCACAGGACATGATATAGACTTTAAAAAGACCAGAACTATTGCCAAAATTGAACACTTTAACAACAGAATAATCAGAGAAGCTATTGAGATAGAAAAACGACCACACAGCATGAATAAACGAGATGATACCTCCCGCCTACCAGCCATTTGGAAACCCGCCCTCACTGACAAACGAGTCCCTAACACTAAGAATGATACCAGACCCACACTCACGAAAACCACACAGGATATCACTATCACACATCCACGCAAAAAGCAAGCCCAAACCCACACCGATAATGACCACAAACCAGAAGCCCGACCACAAACCAGAAGCCAGACCACAGCTGCATTATTAGCCACTTTAAACCCCTCCAATCCATACATGAAGCAAACTGTTGCCCACCACGGAGATGTGGCACGACCACAAACGCGAAGCCAAACAACAGTAACGCAGCTCACCAGCTCAAATCTCTCTGCAACTCAGACTAACACAAGCACAACCAGGCCCCCACCCAAACAGAACACGTCCCCATCCAATCAGAGCACAGCCAAACTCCCATCCAATCAGAGCACAGCCAAGGCCCCTACCAATCAGAATACACCTCCACCCAATCAGAATGCAGCCAAGCTCCCACCCAATCAGCACAAACCCCCACTGGCAGTTAAAAAGAGGAACCGGCTGAGATCTCACATTGCTCCTGGAAGCACCAAGCCAGAAGCACCAAGCCGGAAGCAGCAGCCTGAAGATGATGAATGAGACTTCATCAAAACGTCGTGAAGATACTTCCAATTCTACGCGGGAGAAAACCCGAACAACCAAAGACATACATACAAACACCCGCGAAAACCTCAGAAAACATATATATATATATATGCTTTTTTATATCATAAAAATAAGCTTTGCAAGATAAT
Organism: Natrix helvetica; assembly: GCF_964273705.1. NCBI lineage: Eukaryota > Metazoa > Chordata > Lepidosauria > Squamata > Natricidae > Natrix > Natrix helvetica. Next base: position 223,491,681 of record NC_138548.1, read on the forward strand.
CCAGACAAGAAGCACATCCAGACGTTCTAGCTCTTGATTTATTGTAATGTTAAATTCACAGAAACTTGCCTCTCTGAAAGCACATATTTCCAGTATAAGAAACTAGGGAAGTTTGCCATGTCCCCAGTGCTTCTGGGGACTCATCTGCCTTTTGTCTAAACATTGTCTAATTTTTCTTTAACAGATTACCAGAGTTGGAAGAGACCTTGTAGGTCACCTAATCCAATACCCTCCACCCCCGCTGAAGCAGAAGACCCTACAACATTTCTGACAATTGGCAGTCCAATCTCTTCTCAAAAGTCTCAGATGAATCCCTACAACCTCCGAAGGGAACTTCCTTTTTCATTGGTTGATAGTTCTCATGTCAGAAAATTCCTCCTTATTTTTAGGTTGAATCTCTCCTTGATGAGTTTCCATCCATTATTCCTTGTCTGGCCTTAAGGTGCTTTGGAAAATAGCTTGACCCCCTCCTCTGTGTGGCAGCCCTTCAAACATTGGAACATTGCTATCGTGTCTCCCATGGTCCTTCTCTTCCCTAGACTAGCCATGCCCAGTTCCTGTATGTTTTAGTCTCCAGTACCCTAATGCATAGGTCTTGCTTAAATGGATGGAAGAGAACAGGAAGGTCTGGAGGAACGTTGTCCATGGAATCATGATGGGTCAAACACGACTTTGCAACTAACAACAACATTATTGTTAATTAAAGTTTTAAACAAAGTTTAAAGCCACCCAGAGTCATCTTGAATATTGAGATGGGCGGCTTATAGATTTTATAAATTTGTGTATTAAAGTTTTAAATACATTTTAAAACCACCCAGTCAATTTGAATTTCAAGATGGACAGCATTAAATTCTATAAATGAATAAATTGCTGTATTGTTAACTACAGTTTTAAATAAACCTTGGAGCTTATTTATATGTCCAGAATCACCTTGAGCCATGAACTGGATAGCATATAAATTTAATAAACTCTAGGAAAAAACACATTTGGAGTTAATAGATGCAAGAAAAATATATCCAAAACTATGGAGTAGCTCATCCCTTTGCATTCTGCTCACGTGTGCTTTGAATTTGTTCCCCAAAAGTGACAATTGGAAATATAAATAATAAATGTTGGGAACAAGATTTTGACAATGTATTGGGATTTTTATCCATTTTGCAGCAAGAAAAAAGTACTGGATGATGTTCGTTTGAAAGCTGAATTGCTAAATATAACTATTAGCTGGGCAGGGAAGACTCATTCACTTCACCCTCTGTGGAAATAAAAAGTACTGTATTTTTCAGAGTATATGATACTCCGAAGTATAAGATGCACCTAGATTTTGGGGAGGAAAACAAGGGGAAAATATCTGCCTCTGCCTCCCAGCAATTTGCCACCTGGAGCAAACAGCTAGTTTCACTTTCAGTTTCTCCCGATCATCAACTGTACAGGCTGCAGGGATTGCTATAGATCAGTGATGGCGAACCTTTTTTGGCTCGTGTGACACAAGAGGGGGGAGCGCAGGGGGGTCGAGTGTGGGCGTGCCGCACCCTTAATGCAACACGCGACCCCACCAGTGCGCATGCACGCAAAACGCGTGGACCCCCCCCCATTTTTACATTTTTTTTGCCCTCCCCATGCTCCAGGGGCTTTATAGGAGCCTGGGGAGGGCGAAAAGAGCCTCCCCCGATGCCCCGGAGGCCCTCCGGAGGCTTCAGGGACTGTCCAGAGGCTTCCCTGAAGCCTTCGGAGTGCTTAAAACCACCCTCCGAGCAAACTGGAAGTGACTTCCGGGTTGCTCGGAGGGTCGTTTTAAGCGCTCCGAAGGCATCAAGGAAGCCTCGGATGGTCCCTGAAGCCTTCGGAGCGCTTACAACCACCCTCCGAGCAAACCAGAAGTGACTTCCGGTTTGCTCGGAGGGTCGTTTTAAGCACTCCGAAGGCTTCAGGGACCGTCCGAGGCTTCCCTGATGCCTTCGGAGTGCTTAAAACCAGCCTCCGAGCAAACCGGAAGTCACTTCCGGTTTGCTCGGATGGTGGTTTTAAGCGCTCCGAAGGCTTCAGGGACCGTCTGAGGCTTCCCTGATGCCTTCGGAGGATCGTTTTAAGCACTCCGAAGGCATCAGGGAAGCCTCGGATGGTCCCTGAAGCCCTCGGAGTGCTTAAAACGACCCTCCAAGCAAACCGGAAGTGACTTCCTGGTTGCTCGGAGGGTCGTTTTAAGCACTCCGAAGGCTTCAGGGACCGTCCGAGGCTTCCCTGATGCCTTCGGAGTGCTTAAAACCAGCCTCCGAGCAAACCGGAAGTCACTTCCTGTTTGCTCGGATGGTGGTTTTAAGCGCTCCGAAGGCTTCAGGGACCGTCTGAGCTTCCCTGATGCCTTCGGAGGATCGTTTTAAGCGCTCCGAAGGCATCAGGGAAGCCTCGGATGGTCCCTGAAGCCCTCGGAGTGCTTAAAACGACCCTCCGAGCAAACCGGAAGTGACTTCCTGGTTGCTCGGAGGGTCGTTTTAAGTGCTCCGAAGGCATCAGGGAAGCCTCGGACAGTCCCTGAAGCCTTCGGAACGCTTAAAACCACCCTCTGAGCAACCCGGAACTTCCGGTTTGCTCGGAGGGTGGTTTTAAGCATTCCGAAGGCTTCAGGGACGGTCCCTGAAGCCTCCGGGGGGGGGGCGGGGACGTGGGAGGCTCTTTTCGCCCTCCCCAGGCTCCTATAAAGCCTCTGGAGCCTGGGGAAGGCGAAAAATAGCTTTTAAAAAGGTGAACTCAGCTGGCCAGCGCGTGCATGCCCTGACAAATGGCTCCGCGTGCCACTTGTGGCACGCGTGCCATAGGTTCGCCATCACGGCTATAGATTATTGAAGCCTCCGCAAGCCCCCATTTGCTGCAAAGAGGTAAATTGCTGGAAGGCAGAGGCAAAAAGGTTGAGGCCAGTGGGTGGGGGATACACTACACTCAGTGTATAAGATACACCCAAATTTTCACCCTCTTTTAGCGGAGGAAAAGGTGCATCTTATACTCCGAAAAATACGGTAATAGAAAGTTGTGCCTTAACTTTATGCATAACATTAGATACCATATCACCTTGAGAATCCCCTTTCTAGATCTTCTCTCATCCATTCTACTTTTGTTGTGTTAAAGAAAGATGTTATGTGATACCACCAAATCTTGTCATGCCGTAGAAACCCAATAAATCCTTGCCTATAGTATCTTGCAATTAAGTTGCTGACCTTTTTTGATTCTCAACAGCCAGATCTCACCAAAGACTTCAGATCACTCTGGTCAGGACACAGTTCTGTATGTGCCAATGACTCAAAGCAGAAGTACCAAATTTCAAGGGTGGCATATTGTGAATTACATCTTGCTTAGAACTATTGCTCTCAAATAGCAATATGCCTGAATTGTGACTTGGTTTATATGAAAGGTGGAACTTCTGGCATGCAATATTTTCCTGGGAAAAACCACCCAACCCCCAGGACATTGGAACATTGTGAGCTTTGTGATTCATTCTTGAACTTCTTGCCAGGATTGCTGCTATTATTATTATTTATTTATTATTTATTAGCGCTTATAGACCGCCCCCTCTCCCAAAAGGGACTCGGGGCGGTGTACAGTCCGTAGCAAAAATACAACAAGTTAAAATTATTAAATAAATAGATATGTGAGGAGGATAAAAGATATGCCAAACTGTACAGCTGAATAAATAAATCAGGATATACAAAATTTGAAATCCCAATATCCTGTAAAATTAAATTTAAAAGAGACAATCCCTCTAAAAACCAATAAAAGTGTGTATGCCAGGAGGAAAACATTATAATTATGCCAGACCAGCCAGTCAGAACAGGTGAGTCTTCAATTTCTGTCGGAAGGAGCGGAGGTCAGTAGTGGTTCTAATGTCGGGGGGGAGGTCATTCCAGAGGGTTGGGCCCATCACAGAGAAGGCCCTACTCCTCGGTGTCGCCCGTTGGCATTGCCTAGTGGACGGCACCAGGAGAAGCCCCTCCCTGTGAGAGCGAATTGGCCGCAGGGATGTGTGTGGGAGGATGCGATCCCGCAAGTAATTAGGCCCTGTGCCATGGAGCGCTTTAAAGATGGTAACCAAAACCTTGAAACGCACCTGAAAGACCACAGGCAGCCAGTGCAGCTCGCGCAGGAGAGGTGTTACATGGGAGTACCTGGTACTCCCCATGACTACCCGCGCGGCTGCGTTCTGAACTAGCTGCAGTCTTCAGGCGCGTCCCAAGGGGAGCCCCATGTAGAGAGCGTTACAGTAGTCCAGGCGAGACGTCACCAGTGCACGAGTGACCGTGCGTAGGGCATCCCGGTCCAGAAGGGGGCGCAATTGGCGCACCAGGCGAACCTGGTGGAACGCCCCCCTTGCCACGGCTGCCACATGGTCATCCATTGACAGCCGGGCATCTAGGAGGACGCCCAAATTGCGCGCCCGTTCCACAGGGGGCAATTGTTCGCCCCCTATGGCCAGTGATGGAGTTAACTGGCTGAACCGAGGTGCCGGTAGCCACAGCCACTCGGTCTTGGAGACGTCACCAGTGCATGAGTGACCGTGCGTAGGGCATCCTGGTCCAGAAGGGGGCGCAATTGGCGCACCAGGCGAACCTGGTGGAACGCCCCCCTTGCCACGGCTGCCACATGGTCATCCATTGACAGCCGGGCATCTAGGAGGACGCCCAAATTGCACGCCCGTTCCACAGGGGGCAATTGTTCGCCCCCTATGGCCAGTGATGGAGTTAACTGGCTGAACCGAGGTGCCGGTAGCCACAGCCACTCGGTCTTGGAGGGGTTGAGTTTGAGTCTGTTGTCCCCCATCCAGACCCCGACGGCTTCCAAACACCGGGACATCACATCAACAGCCTCGTTGGGGTGGCCTGGGGTTGAGATGTACAACTGAGTATCGTCAGCGTACAGATGGTACTCAACCCCAAAGCCACGGATGATCTCACCCAGCGGCTTCACATATGCGTTGAACAAAAGGGGCGAGAGGACCGACCCTTGCAGCACCCCACAAGAGAGTGGCCTCAGGGTCGACCTCTGCCCCCCAGTCAACACACATTGCATCCGGCCGGAGAGGTAGGAGCCGAACCACCATAAAACGGTGCCTCCGACTCCCATCCCCTCCAGCCAGCGCAATAGGATACCATGGTCGATGGTATCAAAAGCCGCTGAGAGGTCTAATAGGACCAGGATAGAGGAACAACCCCTATCTCTGGCCCTCCAGAGATCATCAACCAACGCGACCAAGGCTGTCTCTGTGCTGTGCCCGGGTCGGAAGCCAGACTGGCGTGGGTCTAGATATACGAATTCATCAAGGCGACGTGGAAATTGCTGGGCCACCACATTCTCAACAACCTTCGCTAAAAAGGGGAGGTTGGAGACTGGACGATAATTAGCTAGCTCCGTTGGGTCAAGTGAAGGCCTCTTGAGTAGGGGCCTCACCACCGCCTCTTTCAAGGCAGTCGGTAAGGAACCCTCACTCAATGAGGCGTTCACCAGGCCCAGGAGCCAGCCTCGCATCACCTCCCAGGATGCCAGTACCAACCAGGAGGGACACGGGTCCATTGAACATGTGGTGGGTCGCAGCCGTCCATGCAACACGTCTAAATCCTCGGGGGCAACAGAGTCAAACTCCTCCCAGAGTGGACTCACAAGACTCACTGTTGACGGCTCGTCCGGGCCACTGAGGGGGGCCCATCCGCTCCGGATCTGAGTGACTTTGTCTTGCAGATATTCCCCAAACTCCTCTGCTCTTCCCTGCAAGGGTGCCCCCCACGTCTCCTGCGACAAGAGAGAGCGGGTCACCCTAAACAGGGCGGCAGGGCGGTTATTCACAGACGCAATGAGAGCGGCACAATGTCTACGTTTGGCCGCTCTCAATGCCACAAGGTAGGTCCATAAATAGGCTCTTACCTGTGTTCGGTCAGACTCGGAGCGTGAGGACCTCCACCTGCTCTCTAGACGTCTCCTATGGCGCTTCATCACCCTTAGCTCCTCAGTGTACCAGGGAGCCCGGGTGAGTCGTTGCCGTAGGAGAGGTCGCAAAGGCGCAACCTGGCCCAAGGCCCCTGCCGTCGCCCTATTCCAGGCGTCGACTAGGTCCTCCGACCGAGCGCGGGTCAGGGCTACAGGTAGTGGCCCAAGCTCCGCCTGGAACCTATCCGGTTCCATCAAGTGCTTGGGGCGGTACCAGCTTGAACAAACTGGCTCCGCCTCCTCACGGTGGAGGGTAGCGCCAGGGAAGTCCAGCCGGAGACATGAGTGATCTGACCATGACAGGGGAGTAATATCTAAATCCCCTATTCCCAGATCACTCGTCCACTGCTCAGATACAAAGACAAGGTCCAGTGTGTGGCCACCTTCGTGTGTGGGGCCCTGAATTAATTGGGTCAGGCCCATGGCTGTCATGGAAGCCATGAACTCCCGAGCCGCCTCAGACGCTGCTCCCGTCGACGGCAGGTTGAAATCCCCCATAACCAAAAGTTTGGGGATCTCAACCGCCGTCTCTGAGACCAGCTCGAGGAGCTCGGGCAGGGCCGCTGACGTATAGCGAGGAGCCAAGTATACAATCAGCAGGCCCCACTGCCTCCCTGGGCCCCATTTCATACCTAGTGACTCACACCCGGGTATCTGAGGAACAGTGAACTCCCTCGGCTCTAGACAGTCCCATATAACCACCGCCACCCCACCACCCTTACCCAGGGCCCGAGGCTGATGGAATGCACGGAAACCCGGTGGGCACATTTCCACGAGGGGTAAACCACCCTCGTGGCCCAACCAGGTCTCCGTTATCCCTGCAAGGTCCAGCTCCCCCTCTGAGATCAACTCATTAATGAGGGGGGCCTTGTTGGTCACGGACCTTGCATTGCAGAGCATCAGCCTCAGGCCCTGGCTCTGTAGTTCCTGACCACCTAGGTTGTGGGGGTTGGTGCAAACGACCGGGCGTAGCCAGCAGCCACGGTCTCCCAACCGACCATGTGATCTTTTCTTGTCCTCGCATCCTCCCCTCCCCGCAACCGTTGTAATAAAACAACCCTCTGCTGGAATAACTTGTTCCCTCTCCCCCCTCACCCCGCTCACTTCCTTCCTGGACTCACCCGTTCGTCTGGCGCTGGCTTCCCTCCTGGCGTTGTTGTCCCCCCCCTTCCCAGAACCCCCTAAAAATAATAAAAAACATTTTGATAAAAAGCCCCTCAGCTTCCTTTTCTTCCACCTCTCGGGGTTCACAAACCTGTCATCAAGGCTGGCCCTTGAAAGAGCCAAGGGGCTTCTCGCAGGTGGAGCAGGTCTAACCTCGAGTAAATTGTTGAATGTTAAAAGTCTCTATAGGGTAAGGGTGCTGATGAAACACAGTTAACAGTTAATAGCCAGCAGGGCTAGAGTCTCAATGGAGGACCAAGAGTTTTAATGTCCAGATGTTAATTTGGTAATGTCCAGATGGTAATGTCCAGATGGTAATGCTTGATAATCCTCTTTCCAGAGGTGGTATTCAGCTGGTTCGCACAGGTTTGCGCCAAGCCCCCGAACTGTTCCTTCTGTCACTGGTTGCTCAGAGAACAAGCGGCTTCCATAAATATATAAGCCCTCTTGCTAAAAAAGATGCACGAAGCAAGCCTACCTTGGCTTACTTGTGAATAATGTTATCCATTGTGGGGATCAAAGGGGAAAAAAGGAGACTCCCCTGTTTGTGGGTCAGATTGTAATTTCAGTGGAATAATTTGGACATGGAGTAGAAAGTTTCCGCTCAATAAGAATAATTTTGGATACGAATAGAGTTTTGTTTAGAATTGGATATTTTTTGCAGGATTTGGTGCCATAACACTTTGTATCTTCATTGATTAAAAAGAGCTTGTTCTCTTATATTTCAGGAGTTGAAACTTTTCTGCTTCTTAAAGCGTTTTTTCCCTTTTTTTCAGGCAAACCGGCAGTGAAAAATGCTATAAAAACTAAAAAAAAGAGCTTCCAAAGATTGCGTAGCTCACAGCTGAGCTGCACGATCCTTGGAAGCTCTCCCCCCCCCCTTTTAAAAGCATTTTTTCCCTGCCGGTTTGGGTGAACTGGCAGGGAAAAAAATGCTTTAAAAAGTGAAAAAAGTTGGCCACGCCCACCCAGTCACATGACAACCCCCCCACCAAGCCACATTGCATTAAACATTGTTTAACACAAAAGATTTAAAAAAATAATATATGGATTTTAGTCACATTCCAGGTGCTAGGAACAATCCCACAGTTCCTATTTGGAAGATAATGCTGCAGAATAACTATTTCACCCATTGAAATGACTGCTACATTTCTCTGTACAAAAAGCGTCGACATCTCTGCTGTACCTGATTTTGTTGTTAGTTCCTCAAACCTCCATATCTTTAACCTTAAATTGTCCTCTGTGCACCTCACACGTTTCCTAAGAGGTCCCTAAGGGGGCGTGCATAAGCGCACCAGCATTCCTACCGTCCCTGTCCTACTGTCCCCTTTGATATGTGCACATTTTATGTGTTCATGTGATACTCATTTATATCCATTTATTTGTACCAATCTCATGCGATAATGTCCATGTCTATACTAATACCTGTTAGCTTGTACAAAATAAATAAATAAAAATAAATAAATAAGGGATCCGGTTTAGGTTAAGCCTGAAAATCAGCAGCATAAAGAGCAGCAGAGAGATGCTGTTTTTGTGGGATCTAAAGCCCTTGCTCCCATCCACACCTGCATAGTGTACATGTGCACCTACCTAGTGCCCATTATTCATTTGTCTGGACACCCCAGAATTAACTTTCTCTCTTTGCCCTTTGACTTACCGGTCTGAGCACTCGCAGGACCTCCTTCAAGGCAGCCTGGGTGCTCTTCACAGAGCAAAAAACGAGCGTGCAAACCACCACGTCCACAGAGTTGTCTGACACCGAAGGCATGTTCTCGGCGGAGGCGACCACAAAATTCTCGAACTGGAGGTGCGTGTTCTGAGCCATGCTTTTCAGGAGGTAATTTTGAAAGTTGGGGTTGTAGTCCAAGCAGGTCACGTAAGTTTGGGGGGGATAAAACTGAAGTTGGGGCCGGTGCCCACGCCAATCTCTAGCAAGTGGAGCTTTCCCGAGGCATCGGTGAATTCCCGCATGTTCTGGAACAGCTTCTCCTTTTCTTTGCCCAATTCTTTATTGTAGATTTTGTTGAACTGCGTCATGAAAAGTGGGAAAGTTCTTTTGCAAATTGGATCCCATAAGCCAAAATAGGCAAGCACATAGATGGGCAGGATGAGGATTTTAAGGCATTGTTGGAAGATGAGAACCAGCATTGTGTTTGATGGAAGAAAAGAAACCCTTCCTGCTTGACTACCTCAATGATTTGTTTTAAATACTCCTGGTTATTCCCTGTTCCTTTAATGATTTTTCGTAAGCAAAGCGTCTACATCAGGTCCTCAGTTTGAATCTGTTCCAGTTCTTCCTTAAAGCGACAGCGACTGTTTTAGTCATGTAAGAAAATCTTTCAGTTATACAATTTGGGATGAACACGCTTTGAATGGTGTAGGAGTAGGGATGGATTTCCAGAGAAAAAAAATGGAGATTACTGGAACCAGGACAGTTGTTGGGTTCTGGACTGTACGGCCTGGTACGGGCGTACCGGTAGTAGACAGGAGCAGCGTCCACCGTACCGGTACAGTGGCTCGTTTGGCCCACCCGGCCACCCTCATTCTATGACCGTTTATAACGCGACCGGCCAATTGCGCATGCGCTCACAGCGTGCCGTGCCTGCGCGACCATTTGCTGACAGTTAGAACAATTAATCAGTGAAACAACTTGCCTCCAGAAGTTGTAAATGCTCAAACACTGGAAGTTTTAAAGAAAAGACTGGATAATCGTTTGTCTGAAGTGGTGTAGAATTTCCTGCCTAAGCAAGGGGTTGGACTAGAAGACCTCCAAGATCCCTTCCAACTCTGTTATGGACTTTTTGTCCTGGAAGATGAGAGAGGCAGGAATGGGGGGCCCTGCAGTTTTCTGTCCCTTTTAACCATTCCTCCCTCTCTGCTTACTTGCACTGAGCTAGCTCCAGAAAAGGGGGCTAAATATCAATAGTATTTAGACTTATATACCACTTCACAGTGTCTTTACAGCTGTCTCTAAGCAGTTGCAGAGTCAGCATATTGCCCCCAATAAACTGGCTCCTCATTTTACTGACCTTGGAAGGAGGGAAGGCTGAGTCAACCTTGAGCCTGGTGGGATTTGAACTGCCAAATTGCAGGCAGCCAGCAGTCAGCAGAAGTAGCCTGCAGTACTGCACTCTAACCACTGTACCACCGAGACTCCTGTCACCGAGGTAAAGGGGTGACATTCCATACCTAGTCTTGTCTTTTACTGCTTTTCCCCCCCCAATTCTGTTACAATTTTGATTTTGCTTTTTTTCCTGGAAATCTTTGAGGTTTAAAATGCTTAATTAAACATATATATAAGAAATGATTTTGAAAAGGAGAAAGTGTTGAGGAAATTTCTAGGATTGACTGGATATTGTAGGCTGTGAATAGATAATTATGCTATTTTGAATAAAGACTGGTATGCAAAACTATCAGAAGAAGATCCTAGTGTTACACAGATAAGGGAATGGCTTTGAAGGTTTTATCCCAGAAGTGGGGAGGAAAGAGGCAACCAGTGGCATTTTTGTCTAAACTGTTAGACTCTCTCAAGGGTCACCAGACAGTGTTCAAGCGGCTGCGACTATGGCATTGTTAATGAGAGAAAGGAGAAGATTGACTTCTGAAGGAGCCCTTGTGCCCCACTTCATGTGAAGGTGATCTTCAACAACAACAACAACAACAACAACAACAACAACAGCTAGTCGATGGCTGACAGATTCAAGGATTTTGAAATATGAGAGTGTGCTTATGGAACAAAATGATTTAGCATTAACCACTGATCTTAGGGTGCATCCCTCTCAGTTTTAAGAGGAGATTTAGAAGGACGATTGGATGTTGTTGCTGAGAAGAGGTTAATTTGTTTGTAGATGGGAAGAGAACATGGTAGAAGGGAAGCGAAGGAATCTTGGAGGAAGCTAGAAAATTATGTCTTAAATCAAGTTGAATATTCCTTTGAAGCTCGAGGCAATAATTTTGCTGGCTTGGAAGCAGTGACGTGCAGTGAGGTTTATGGCTGGTGAGGCTGGTGTTGTCATCAGGAAGGCAGGGAATGGGACCACGTGTGCTGGAAGCTGAGGCTGTCATCTTGAAGAAGAAGAACAACAACAATAACAACAAATGCCAGTCAGTGGCTGACAGATTCAAGGATTTTGAAATATGAGAATGTGCTTATGGAACAAAATGATTTAGCCTTAACCACTGATCTTAGGTTGCTTCCCTCTCAGTTTTAAGAGGAGATTTAGAAGGACGATTGGATGGTGTTGCTGAAAAGAGGTTAATTTGTTTGTAGATGGGAAGAAAACGTAGTAGAAGGGAAGCGAAGGAATCTTGGAGGAAGCCAGAAAGTTCCGTCTTAAATGAAGCTTTGAATTCTTTTGAAGCTCGTGTGCAGTGATTTAGCTGACTTGTAAGACAGGATGGCAGTGGCAGAACAAACTGAATATTTAATATTCTGAGAAGAAGGAGTTAGAGAAAGTAGGAGCAGTAGAAACTGGAGGAGCTATGTGGGTAGTACCTGATGGAAGGGAAATGTTGATTTTGGGAAGACTATATCGGGGGACTAAGGTATGATGTGATTTGCTTTGGGAAGCTTATGGATGCTGTGGATTGTATACAGCACCTAAACAAATATGTGACAAATGTACAGTATGTAAAAGAGTTAATAAACAAGTTCTACAACATAAAGAAAAGGGAGAGTGACATTTAGTGTGAGACCATTTCAATGCATTCAAGTTGATTTTACTGAACTATTTCAAGTGAGGAGACTTAAATATTTATTGGTGAGAGTGGCTCACTTGACTGGATGAGCTGAAGCTTATCCAGCCATGAGGGCCACTGCATTAGTAGTCACCAAAATTGTATTGGAACAGATAATACCTAGGTATGGAATAATAGCAGTTATATACAGCAACCAAGGGACTTGTTTTACTGCAAAAGGGCTTCAATCAATCATGGGGGCAGTGGCAATTTAGTGGGAATTAGGAGGAATATCATGTATTGTGGAATGCAATGTACCATAGAATGAAAATTCTTTTATGCTATGAAGCGAATGTTTACCATTGGCCTTGCTCACAATTTGAACCTTCCCAAAACGGGATATTACCACCTTTGGGCAGAGTGGAGGTGATTCCACAATGTGGAAGCTAAGGATATGTTTGTAAAGAACTGTATACTTGGCCTGTCTTCTTCTTCACCTTACCTCAGGAACAAAGGACTGCTAGCTCAAATGCCTCCACTCTAATTTGCTGTCCATAAGTTCCACCCTGGTGTTTGGGTCCTGATAAAAAGCTGAGGTGGGGCAAAACTTAGCCAAGCCTGGGACAGGTTCTACCAAGTCCTGCTGACCACTGAAACAGCAGTTCAAACTAAAGACAAAGGGGGGGATGGGGACAATCCACTACACATGTGTAAAAGGACCAGTGGAAGAACTTCAAGAGTAGAATGTGATTCTGGAGAAGACTGACTGAGAATAAAAATTACCAAAAACTGATGTGGTTGTTGTGGTATGAATGGGTTTTGTTTGTGATTTTTCTCGTTGCAGGAGTAGTAATTTTGGTCTTTTGGGACTGAGTGGTAGCCTACGTTATTCCATCTGAAGATCCCAAAACAAGCTGTAGAACTTTTCACCCTACAAGATGTGTTGGTTCTGTGATAGTAACTGAACACAGTAGTCCTAGGACAGTGATGCGAAACTTTTGTGGCTCCCGTGCCAAAAGGAGGGGGAGTACAGGGTGGTACGCAGGTGTGCCACACCCATAATGCTATGCACATGACCCCAGCACGCCTGCGTGCCTGACCAGCGCTCCCCCCAATTTTTGGTGTGCCTTTTTTGCCCTCCCCAGGCTCCAGAGGTTTTATAGGAGCTTCTCTGAAGGCTCCAGAGCGTGAAAAACCGTCCGTTTGGGCAAACTGGAACTTCGGGAACGAACCTTCGGTTTGCTCATAGGGCCAGTTTTAGACCTCCGGAGCCTTTAGGGGCCTTCAGGAGGCTTTCCTGAAGGCTCTGGAGGGCTAAAACCATTTTGCCTCGCGTGCCCGGACAAATGGCTCCACGTTCCACCTGTGGCAAGCGTGCCATAGGTTCGCCATCATGATCCTAGGACAGTGGTTCTCATCCTTCCCAATGCTGCGACCCTTTAATACAGTTCTTTATGTTGTGGTGACCTCCAACCATAAAATTGGTGTCTCAATTCCTAAGACCATCGAAAATATGTGTTTTCCAATAGTCTTAGGTGACCCCTGTGAAAGGGTTGTTTGACCCCCAAAGGGGTCCCGACCCATAGGTTGAGAACCACTCTCCTAGGAGATAGTGATATAATGATCCCTGAAGATATAGAATGGATTGATTTAATGCAATGGTTAAATATTTCAGAATATTTTTTTTCATGGGAAAAGGAATAATAGGATGAGAATATAATACAGTGATAAGTGTGAAAAATCATATATTACAAGCAAGGATGTTTTCTTCACTTAATGTAATCTTTCAGGTAGATATTTGTTCCATAATACCATGCTCAGATAATGAGAAGCAATATTCTATTGACCACAAGTATATTAGTATGCTGCAACAATGGAAATGAGCTTGTGAAGGAGGGGAGCAGTGCCCTGGGTGGACTCAGGGTAGACCCAGTAATTGGGCACTGAAAAAACATCTAGAGTAGGGCATATACTGTATTTTTAGGACTATTAAGACCCACCAGTGTATAAGACGTACCAAGTTTTTTTTTTTTATTAAAAGAGTTTTGTACAAACAAATTTTCCCCCTTTTCACCCCCCCTCCACACAATATAAATCTCATACAAATGCTATACCCCCCCAACCCCCCCCGCAAAAATTCACATTCAAATATTATACCAAACACTTTACCCCCTCCTCTCCCCCCATCTTAAAATAGATTACTCATAACCCCTCTCCTCCCAACAAAAACTATATAAATTACTCTTAAATTAATAATAACACATTGATCATTTTCTAAGCTAATTTAACATCTATAACTCTTAATATAAATTTCTCCTAGCCTAACAATGTTTCATTAGTCCCATCTTCTAATTTATTCATACATATATATTGCCCCACCCTCCACCCTAACCCTCCCCCACCTCCCACACAAACCCACCCCCCTGACTTCCGCTGTATACCACTCTAACAATTCCAAACATCCCATATACTATTTACTCAGATCATCTATCGGTCTAAACATTCTTACCTAAAGGCTAGGTAATAACTCCTAGTCTGGTATTTATTCTGTATATAATCAATCCATTTTGCCCATTCCTGTGTGTAATCCTCCTGTTTCTGAGCTTTTAAGAAAGCTGAAATTTTTGCCATTTCAGCGAACCCCGCCACCTTCTGAATCCATTGATCAATTGTCGGCAAAAAATCTTTTTTCCAATGTTGCGCAATCAACAACCTAGCTGCTGTAACCATATACAAGGCCAATTTTGTTTCCCCTTTGGTAAAATCCTTAACTATACCCAATAAAAACATTTGTGGAGTGAATTGTATTCTTTTCTTAAATACATTCTGCATAACCCACCATATTTTTATCCAAAAAGCTTTAACCTTGTTACAAGTCCACCATACATGAAAAAAGGTAGCATCTTGACACCCGCATCTCCAACATTTTGGTTGAACATTTGGGTACATGCATGATAATTTTTTAGGATCTAAATACCATCTGTAAAACATTTTATAAAAATTCTCCCTTAAATTCTGTGACTGTGTAAATTTAACATTCTGAACCCATATTTTTTCCCACGTTTCCAACATAACCACTTCACCAAAATTCTGAGCCCATTTAATCATACAATCCTTAACCAATTCACTTTCTGAGTCTCTTTCTAACAGTACATTATATATTCTTTTAACTTGTTTTGGACCAGTCTCTTTTATCTGCTTAATCAGTTCCACTTCTTTATCCATAAAGCCGACCCTGCGATCTTCTTCCCATCTCTTCTGAAGCTGTATGTAATGTAACCAATTTAAAGTAATTCCTTCTTCCAACAGCTGTTCCAAAGTTTTTAACTTCCATTCGCCCCCATCAGCAATAAGCACATCTTTATATAAACACCCCCCGAGTGACTTAATATTCATAATCCCCATGGTGTCTGCAAGATCCAACCAAAGCGGTATTTTATAATCCCAATTGGGCCGGTGCTTCTTCCATATTCTCATCAAGGCACTACGGAGAACATGGTTGTTGAACACTTTATCCACCCTGTCTTCATAAAAAAGATATGCATGCCATCCCAGAACAAGATCATGGCCTTCTATATTGAGCAATTCCATTTTTGTTTTCCCGAACCAATCTGCTACATGCGTTAATACCGCAGCTTCATAATACAATCGAAGGTTTGGGAGTCTAAGGCCGCCTCTTTCACGTGTATCTTGCATAATCTTCATCTTTACTCTCGGTTTTTTCTCCTTCCAAACAAATTTATTTAATGTTGTTTGCCAATTTAACAAGGTTTTATCTGACTTGAGCACCGGAATCATCTGGAATAGAAAGATAAATCTAGGTAGAATGTTCATTTTAATTGCTGAGATCCTTCCAAGCAAAGACAATTGTAACTTTTTCCACGCTTCAAGATCTTTCTGTATCTTTTGCCACAACACTTCATAGTTATTTGAGAAAAGTTTTGTGTTTGATTCTGAAATTTGTATTCCTAAATATTTAACTTTAGAAACTATTTCAAAACCTGCTAAACTTACAAGTCTCTTTCTTTGAGTCTCTGTCATGTTTTTAACCATCATTTTCGTTTTGTTTTGATTTAGTCTAAACCCAGACACCATGCCAAATTCTATTATGATATTTTTCATCTGGATTATTGATTTCAAAGGATGTGAAAGGGTAACAACCAGATCATCGGCGAATGCTCTAGTTCTGTATTCCTTTTGCCTGATAGCTATGCCATCTAAGGATTTTGAGTCCCGAATTGCGTTCAACAAGACTTCCAAAGTTAAAATAAATAACAATGGGGATAATGGGCAACCTTGTCTTGTGCCTTTTTGTATCTCGAATGTTGTTGACAAATTTCCATTAATAATAAGTTGTGCATTTTGTTGCTGATAAATTGCTCCAATCGCCTGCCGCAATCGTGGTCCCATATCCATCTTTTCCAAAGTCTTGGTTAGAAAGTTCCAATTCACTCGATCGAAGGCCTTCTCTGCATCCAAGAAAACCAGCACTGCAGAGATCTGCTTATTCTTATCAAGATAGTCAATTAAATCTATGAGTTGCCTTACATTCTCCTTCATATGTCTGCCTTCAATAAATCCTGCTTGATCATGATGAATAATCTCTTGAATAACCGGCATCAATCTGTTGGCTAATACTTTAGCAAATATTTTATAATCTGTGTTCAGAAGAGATATCGGCCTGTAATCCTCTGGTTTACAATACAATACAATACAATACAATACAATACAATACAATACAATACAATACAATACAATACAATAGTAGAGTTGGAAGGGACCTTGGAGGTCTTCTAGTCCAACCCCCTGCCTAGGCAGGAAACCCTATACCGTTTCAGACAAATAGCTATCCAACATCTTCTTAAAGACTTCCAGTGTTGGGGCATTCACAACTTCTGGAGGCAAGCTGTTCCACTGATTAATTGTTCTCACTGTCAGGAAATTTCTCCTCAGTTCTAAGTTGCTTCTCTCCTTGATTAGTTTCCACCCATTGCTTCTTGTTCTACCCTCAGGTGCTTTGGAGAATAGTTTGACTCCCTCTTCTTTGTGGCAACCTCTGAGATATTGGAATAATGCTATCATGTCTCCCCTAGTCCTTCTTTCTCTTAAGCTAAACATACCCAGTTCCTGCAACCGTTCTTCATATGTTTTAGTCTCCAGTCCCCTAATCATCTTTGTTGCTCTTCTCTGCACTCTTTCTAGAGTCTCCACATCTTTTTTACATCGTGGCGACCAGAACTGAATGCAGTATTCCAAGTGTGGCCTTACCAAGGCATTATAAAGTGGTATTAACACTTCACGTGATCTTGATTCTATCCCTCTGTTGATGCAGCCTAGAACTGTGTTGGCTTTTTTGGCAGCTGCTGCACACTGCTGGCTCATATTTAAATGGTTGTCCACTAGGACTCCAAGATCCCTTTCACAGTTACTACTACTGAGTAAGGTATCACCTATACTGTACCTGTGCATTCCGTTTTTGTTGCCTAAATGTAGAACCTTACTCTTTTCACCATTGAATTTCATTTTATTAGATAGTGCCCAATGTTCAAGTTTGTCAAGATCCTTCTGTATCTTAAGCCTATCTTCTGGAGTGTTGGCTATTCCTGCCAGCTTGGTATCATCTGCAAATTTGATGAGTTCCCCATTTATTCCCTCATCCAAATCATTGATGAAGATGTTGAAGAGTACTGGGCCTAAAACAGAGCCTTGGGGTACTCCACTGCATACTTCCCTCCATGTAGATGCAGTTCCATTGAGAACTACACGTTGAGTGCGGTTGGTCAGCCAGTTACCAATCCATCTGGTGGTGATGCTGTCTAACCCACATTCTTCTACTTTATCTAGTAGTAGGTTATGGTCTACCTTATCAAAAGCCTTACTGAAGTCCAAGTAAACTATATCAACGGCATTCCTCTGGTCCACTAATTTTGTCACATTATCAAAGAATGCAATAAGATTAGTCTGGCATGATCTGTTTTTGACAAATCCATGTTGGCTTTTGGCTATTACTTTGTTTGCTTCTAGGTGTTCGCAAATTCGTTGCTTGATTATTTTTTCCAGAATCTTTCCTGGTATTGAGGTTAGGCTGATAGGTCTGTAGTTTCCTGGATCTAATTTTTTCCCTTTTTTGAAGATGGGAACCACATCAGCTCTTTTCCAGTCCTCTGGTAGTTCCCCGGTGTTCCAGGATCTCTGAAAGATATAATTCAGTGGTTCTGAGATCATCATGATAATCTCCTTATCCATCCTCTGCATATTCCCCTCCATTTCAACAAATTTCAAATCTGTTTCCTTCGTTTTAGTTTCCAAATCCAAAGCCAGATGATCAACTTTGCTGTCCACCTTAAGAACAACTTCTGACAGACCTGTGGCTAAAGTGTGTAGTTTTTTATCAAGTTGATCATGTTTTTTAATGGTATCCTGAACCATTTCTTTAACCTCCTTAATTTCTTTGCGTAAAAAAGCATTTTCTTCCCTTATAAAGTCCTTGAAATCCTGATAATTTATTGTGGCACCCGGTGAGGCTTTTTTTTCCGTTGCCATAATTAATAATTCTTACAGCCGCCTCTAGCTGTCACCATTCAATTAACTTTCGTTTTCCTTAGGTATTCAGCTGTAAATTAATACTTGCAAATGTTTCTTTCTAAGTTGCTCGAAATTAAAACTTTGACATTTAAGTAGTTCAGGTTATGTAAACTGGCTTAAAATTGTTAATAGTTAGGGTTGTTTCAGCCGTTCCGCCTTTACTGCCCCGGCTATCAGCAGGTAATTAGCTTTCGTTTTCTGTAGGTTTTCAGCTATAAATCAACGCCATTTTGAGTCCTTTGTTCTAAGCCCCCGCCTCTCGAACTCAGCAGTAGCGTTCTTTTTAAAGAGTTTTTTTTTTCTTCCCCCAATTAAAACTTAAAATACTTGCAAAAGTCTTGCTTCCTTCTTGGGATGTTAAGATGTTAAGATGTTAAGGCTGCTCCCGGCGACTGGCTCTGCTTTTTATAGCAGAGGTTATCAAAAAGGCAGGAGAATACAACAACTGCGAAGGGGGGCAAACCTCGTCTGACTCCGGACTCCGGAGGGTACACGAGGGCTCAACGCAGCAGCTGAATCTCTCCCTCATAAATTCCAAGAATTTACGAGTGTCCGAGGTGTTAAAGATCGTAAAAAAACACCTCTAACTGTCTCTTGATCTGACAGGCTCAAAGAAAAGCCTGCCATCGGCACCAGGAACAACCGGAAGTCCCTAGACGTACCAAGTTTTTGAAGAGGTGAGTAAGAAAAGCTTTTCTCCTCCCCGTACCCCAGGAGCACTTTGCAAACTTCAGCAGGGCTGGGGGAAGGCAAAAACACCCCCATTTATGTGGAAAATGGGTGGAAAACAGGCTGTTTTTCACAAAAACTGAGGTGTTTTTGCTTTCTCCCAGCCCTGCTGAAGCCTGCAGAGTGCTGTTGGGGGATGGTGGGAAGGCAAAAATGCCTCCGTTTTTGTGAAAAATGACCTGTTTTTCACCCGCTTTTTGCAAATGTATGGTTATAGAACTCCCATTAATGTTCTGAATAGAATGATAAGGTTATAGGCAGTGCTTGACGTAATAACTAATGAAACCACTATTGCTTTAAATTTAATACCTAAAAAGCATACTCAGTTTGTGTGAGAATCGGAATGAAATCCTAGTTATTTGAGTAAATTGCTTGAGATTATTTGAGGAACTGATATACTCCATCTTGAATACCTGACTAGCTAGTAAGCTACTCTGGATAATCACAGCTTGGAGCAAAATCAGAAAGTTACAGTGTCTTGACCAAAAATAGCCTGATGGGTTGGAACAGGAGATGTTTTGGAGGAAGCCAGTAATGATCTTATTGTTTAGCTCTGGGAAAGCGAGATCTTTGGGGGCTTTCTGAACACGTATGTTACTGGAATTTACCTGGGTTTTTCGGAACATTTGTGGAATTTCCATGTATTTTTCACATTGTACTTTTTGCACGCAACTGTATTTTTGTATCCAAGTTATGATGCATTTTATACGTCATTTTGTGTATTTAAGGTGCGCCTATGAACATGATGGTGGAAGGCAACATGAACATGTGGAACCACCTATAAGGGGACAAGAGCCACATGTTGTTATATATGCAGATGCATATCCTGTAAGATGAAAGATAACACCAGTGAATGTTACCAGACTTGTGGTATAGGGGGATATGTTTATGATACTGGATATAATAATAAAGTGATATTGTAGATAAAGTGCAGGCTGGGATCTTGAGAATAATCCCCTTGGGGTATCCCCAACACAATCGTGCCCAGCTTGGTCATCTTGCTTGTGCCTTGGCTGAGGGCACCAATGAAACTTCCTCAGCGATAGCTGCTGATGAGATGGATGTGTGAGAGACTTTGTTGTTTCAAAGTTGGAGATCGTTTCAATTCCTTGAGGCTAAGCTGAAGGCTTTGCACAATATAATTGCACATTTCCCTCATGCTACTGAAAGCTCTGCTTTTAGGATTGTTTGGAATCTCTTGACTTCCTGGTTGCCAGACTTTTCTTGGTTGAAGGAAGGAAGCGTTTGCGAGAGTTATGCCTCCATGTGTCAGATGTGCTCCTTTATGCTTAGAATGTATTGAATGTAGCCAGTGCTGTTTGATTTGTCTAGCTGGTAATTAATCAATTTACTCCCTTTGTTCAAATTACCCAAATAAACTTTCCTGAAAGGAAAAGGATGAATTGTGAGAATAGGGGTGAAATCCTAGTTATTAATTGGTTGAGGTTATTTGAGGAACCTGATAGACTCCATCTTGAATATGTGACTAGCTAGTAAGCTACTCTGGAAAATCACAGCTTTGAGCAAAATCAAAAAGTTATAGTGACTTGACCAGAAATAACCTGATGGGTTGGAATAGGAGATGTTTTTCAGGAAGCCGGTAATGATCTTATTGTTTAGCTCTGGGAAAGCGAGGTCTTTTGTGCTTTCTGAACACATATGATACTGGAATTTACCTGGGTTTTTCGGAACATTTGGGGAATTTCCATGTATTTTTCACATTGTACTTTTTGCACGCAACTGTATTATTGTATCCAAGTTATGATGCATTTTATATGTCATTTTGTGTATTTAAGGTGCGCCTATGCACCTTGTTGTTATTCTCATTTGTTTGGGAATCCACTTGCGCAAGTGTAATAAAATAGATGCTTTTTGTTGATCATACTCTTGACCATTTTTTTGAGATGTAGAAAATATATCTGGGATATTTTTTCTCACAGTTTGTAACAGCAATGTATCAGAATAAACTTGCTTTACACTATTTGTTAGCAAAAGAAGGTGTCTGTGGAAAATTTAATCTCACAAATTGTGATTTGTAAATAGATGATCAAGGACAAGCTATAGAGGAGAAAACTGCCAAAGTGGGGAAAGTCATTCACGTCCCAGTACAGACTTGGACTGGGGCAGTCGACTTCTCCTAGTTTCTCTGCCTAGAAAAGGATTGGGTTTCTAGTGTTCTTAGCCTTTGGTGGTCCTCTTCTCCTCCCGTTTCATCCCTTTGATCCAGCACATAGTTAAGTCAACCATTGCTGGGATGAAAGTCATAGACTCATCTGTGTCTGCTAACCCTCCTGATAAACCAAAAAATATCATGGTTTTCAAGACCACCCCCAAGAAATATGCTTCCCTAGTCTATCATTGACAGGAAGCAAGCTGTCCTAAAAGAAAAGGGAGCAAATGAAGATGTCACGGAGGGATATAACAATAATAGAATAAGTAGAATTAGAGAGAGGGAGGGAGGGATGCAGTGGTGGGATTCAAAATTTGTTAGTACCAATTGTGTGGGCATGGCAAGGCTTGGTGGGCATAGCTTGGTGGGTGTGGCAGGGGAAGGATACTGCAAAATCCCCATTCCCTCCTAGTCAGGTGGGACTAGGGAGGCAGAGAATAGATGGGGGCAGAGCCAGTCAGAGGTGGTATTTACTAGTTCTCCGAACTACGCAAAATTTCTGCTACCGGTTCTCCAGAACTGGTGAGAACCCGCTGAATACCACCTCTGGTAGTATGCAACTTATGGCCATAATGGAACCTATGAATCCAGACCATAAGTGTGGATTTTTTTTTTTTGGTTATTAAGCAATTGCCATGGTCATTGAAACAAACCGGCCTGGCCTGTTAATTTTAACTCCTTTTAAATGTATTGTCTTTTAAATTCGGTTTGTTTTTTTGGATATGGATTTAATCTTCTTTTTAACTTTTGGGATGTGTGTTTTTTAATGTTGTATGCCGCCCTGAGTCCTTTGGGAGAAGGGCGGAATATAAATCCAAACAAACAAACAAACAAACCAATAATTCATCTGAAACTGCTGGCTTTTGTTAAAACTGTTGTAAAATGATGTCACATGACCTCAGGACACTATCCACAGCCACAGGTATGGTGTGGTTGCCGAGCTGAGCTCGCAAAGTTTGGTCATTTTCCCATGGATGGGATGGGATTGTCCTAACTTCTAATCTAGGTCATAAGTAGCCCTTAGGTGGATCCATGTAACCTTGAACAGTTGCTAAGTTACCACTCATCAATCAAGGATTACCTGGATAGTGCCCGTGTATGAAAATAATAGTTTAGCTTTCTAATGGTAGGGCTACTAGTATTACAATAACTCACATAACTAGCATGGCAAAGAGTTCCAAAGGCTTATTTTTTGATCTGCCAGAAAGGCTTAATCCTAGAAAATGGGACACCCAAGAACAAGGACTAAATGCAGCTGTGCTGACAAACCCTTGAATTGTGGTCACGTGACTGTGATGTGTGGCCAACCATTGGAACTTCAGATCTGGATTGCAAGTCCCCTTTGTCCTGTAATATTCTGTATGTTTTTTAAACCTTGTGCTTTACATCCATCCTTCCTCTTTTCCTTCTAAACACTTTGTTTTGTTCCATATAAGTCTTTTATCATAATAAATTTTAAAAATGAAAAAAAGCACTAGGCTGAGGGCATATAAAGCTATGATTTTGGAAATCTGGAATCTCTCAGAGGCCATCAACAGGGAAGATTCTTTGTGCTGCAACCACTGCTTTCCATTAATTGGCCACAAACCTGGGACCTTTTGTAAATAATAGAAATAGGATGGGGTAGCACTAAACAAATGTGCCAAATTGATTTCCCAAAATGTTTCTATAAATGTGGTAGAATCAGGTTAAAGTTTAACAACATGCCTCTTCTTATTATTCCATGGTTACTTAAACAACCCACAATATACCTCAGGAGTCCTGATATTTGCATTTCCCATATTCAGAAAAAGTCACCAGGCAAGGTTTGCCAGAGAGCAAAATAATAATAATAAAATATTCTTTTATATATTATATTAATTATTTTATACTAATATTTTATATCAATTTTACCATTTATTTGTTTGTTTATTTATTATTTTTGGCTGCAATGGCTTCCTGCAACCCTCTGCCAGCAAAGACTGAGCTCGAGGAGACCGCGCGCAGCCCTTCCAAGCTTCATTTTTGTTGGCAAAGGCACCACAGGCCAGTCCTTCTCTGTTTCCAGGGTGGCCCTGTGGGCCATATCTAAGCACTCTGGGGGCTGGGGCTGGCCCCCAGGCCTTGAGTTTGACACCCCTGATTTCGGTTTAGTGCGGCCTGAACTTTTTGGAGCCTTCCTCCACTCTGAATTGTAAAGAATAGAAGAAACACTTTTCTTATTGCTGTGTATGCATTTTAATGATTAATTCTTTAAAGTCAGAAATCTGATTTTCAGAGAAATATGCTTTCTCTTAAATTACTTCACAGCGTATCCATTAATATGGGAACGAATTAGACAGGGGAAGAACGGGACTATGATGTGTTGCAAGTTCAGTTTAGAAAACCCCGCGTTCTCCATATCTTTCCAGGTCTCTCTTAACAAGGTGCACCCATCTCCTATATATCTCCAAGTAGGGTCACAGACTTGTTGCCAGAAGTAGGTCCAGGTTGATCTGCCAGCTGCTACATGTTCCATGAAATAGAATGCACCACCCTGGAAAAAGTAAAATAATACAAAAAAGAATAATATAAAACAGAATGCTTTGAAATTACATAAAAATTCACACTGTAATCAAGATTGTTGTTATATAAATTCCTGGGGACATGAACTCTTAGGGGTAGCCTAAGCACATCCACAAATCACATCCCTGGGTAGTGAATTGACACCCCCCCCCCCCAGTATGGATTTTGTGCTCTAATGGTGGGTTCGAGGGAATCAAATACCTAAATAGTTCTTTAGTTTTTTTGGTGTTAAGTGTAAGATTATTTTCTTTGCACCACAATGTCAGCCCTTGTACTTCCTTCCTATAAGGAGACTCATGGTTTTTATTAATGAGCCCCACCACTGTCATGTCATCTGCAAATTTAATAATTGTTTTGGTGTTATACAATGGGGTAGAGTCATGTGTGTACAAAGAATAAAGGAGGGGGCTTAGCACACAACCTTGGGGGGCTCCTGTGCTTAATATCAGAGTAGAAGAATGGTGAGATCCCATCCTTACTGACTGTGGCCTATCCCTATCCAATATGGGGATTGGCATAAAAACAATACATAGAATTACTGACTAAACAAAAAATGAAAAATGATAATTCAGTATGAATATGCAAATGTATGCTAAATGTAACAAATATGTTTAATAATGTCTCAGTTGTATTATGTAGAATATGGTGATTGGTATAAAAACAATATATTGAAATATTGAATAACCAAATAAAATGTTGAATAAGCAATAGTGGAAGATCTTAATGTAATATAAATGTTGGTATTAATATTAGTTATATAAGTTTGTTACATGTAACAAATATGATTGATAATATTTTATTCATATCAAAAGGTATGATAATTAAGATAGGGTGATCGATATAATAATAATATATTGAAATATTGAATAAGTAAACAATGAAAGATTAAAATGTAATATAAAGATGTCCATTACTACTACTAGTATTATATAAGCTTGTTAAATGAAACAAATATGATTAATATAAATTTTCTTGTATAAAACTTATGATACCCAGGCACCACACTGTTCAAACACTGATATGTAAAACATAAAAAATAAAAAACTTGAGGGGAAAAAAAATAAACCTAGAACTATGAATTGGAACATGGAATCCAGGGACGTGCGATCAGGGGAGGCAAGGGAGGCAGAGCCTCACCTCTCTTCATGAAATAATATTATTAATATTATATACTATATATATATATAATATTATAATATTATATACATCCGCCCGGCCGGGCCCGGGAGCTGCAGAGGCAGAAATGTTGTCAGTGCTCCCAGATGACGAAGCCACGAAAGCGACTGGGGGACGTTCCCCAGTCGCTTTCGTGGCTTTGTCATCTGGGAGCGCCGGCAATATTTCTGCCTCCGCAGCTCCCAGCTGCGGCCGGACGGATGTAGCAGAGCAGCGCCAAGGCGGTCCGGGCGGACGAAAGAGCGAGCGAGCGATCGATTGATGGAGGTCCTCGGTCGCTCGCCCGCCAGACTGCCTTGGCGCCACTCTGGCTACATCCGTCCGTCCGCGCCTGCGAGCTGCGGAGGCAGAAATGTTGTCGGCGCTCCCGGATGACGAAGCCACGAAAGCGACTGGGGAATGACGAGAACCTTCTTTCACTCAACATCATGAGTGAACTGGGGTGGTTGGCGGTGAAAGGAGAATGGAGAGTGTCAGCGGCTGCTGGCGTGGGTGTGGTCAGCAGCTGCGGCGGGACACCTGGCCTTGGGTCTCTGCAGCTGACGCTCCCCACACCGTGGTATTATCCCGGTTGCTTCCCCCCTCCACCTTGCTTATGGAGATGATAAATTGGATCAGCAGGGAGCAGTGGCGTAGCGTGGGTTGTCAGCACCCGGGGCAAGGCAAGTAATTTGCGCCCCCTAACCCATGGCAACCCACGCTACGCCACTGGACTCGGGACATGAAGGGAGCTCTGAAGCAGCCGTCCACTTTAGCAAAGCTCGCAGCACCCTCTATAGGCCCGAAGCAGAATCATTTTCTTCCCTCGGTTCTGGGAAAATAGGAAAAGGAAAGCCGCCCGAGGTCTTCACTTGCTCTAATTTAAACGTATCGCGTTATTAAAGTCCCTCGCCCTGCCCAGCAGTCTTCAAGAGACCCAGATCTGCAGAAGAAAACTTTGACCCTCTTTCGTGCTCTCGACCCCGGGGAAGACCTGCTCGCGTCTCTTTTGTATTAAACGTGGGAAGCATTCCTCGGCTTCATTCAATTCAAATTCAGCCTTGAAATACATGCAAGTCAACAGCAGAGAGCTGCGAGTGCGAGCGCCCCCCCAGATGTTGCGCCCGGTGCGGCTGGCCCCCCCTGCACCCCCCACGCTACGCCACTGGCAGGGAGTGACTGAGGCAGCTGGCATGGATATTAACGCCAGCAGAAGATGGCTTCGGTAGTTGGTGTGGGCGCAGTTGGTGTGTGGGGTCCTTCATTGTGCACCCCGGTATCACCGCCGTTGTCTGGGCCACCGTACTGTGCCATTTGGCCATTTGGCCCCTCCTCCTGTGATATTATGGACTGGTCAACAGAGTGCAGCCTTGGCGTGGGTGGAGCTTAGCTGTTGGAGTCGGAGTTGGATCAGCCGCCGATGTCCTCATTGCCGCATTAGTGGCTGCTTCACCACCTTGCAAGTTAGCATCTGCTGCCATTTTAACAGCTGGCCGTTACTCTTCCATATTGTCCTCAACACCGACTATTTTTATGATGGACATAAGCTTCCCACTACCCCCTTGAACACTGCCGGCTGCCCCCACCCCTGGACATGTCATCTCCTCATTCCATCTCCCCATGATGTCATCCCGTTTGGTTGATGCCACACTCTCCTCTATGTTATTCTGCAACAGAACTTTATTCCCTCTGGGAACTCCCCCTTTCCCTGGCCTTCTGGCCTATCAAGACGCTTCCTTAATGATGGATCTTGGGATTCCGAGAGGTGGCATGCAAAGAAGAGATTTCTTAGGGGTTTTTTACAGGGTTTTTTAAACCAAATTTTAAGGGGGGGAGGGGTGGATTGATTCGGATGGCTCAGACAGGCTTGGGGGGGGAGTCTGCCAGAGCACAGACCAGAACTAACTAATGGGCGTGGGTTGGGAGTGCTGGGAAGGGTTGGGATTCCGGGGGAGACATTAAGCCATTCCATTGGGGGGTTCACCATCTCTACTGTTTGTGGGAGAGGCAGATATGGTGGGGGCCGTGGGCCAAATTATGTTCGGAGGACGCAGGTTTGCTGTTTAAGAGTGATCGTACGTTCTGACCCTCATCGCCCTTCTCGCACCCCCAGGTGCTCGGGATTACAGGACCCTGGTCTCTGGCTGGTGTCGCTTAACGCCAGGTCCGTGGTAAATAAGGCTCCCCTCATTTACGACCTCATACAAGAGGGTAGAGCGGACCTGGCGGGCATTACGGAGACCTGGTTGGGCCATGAGGGGGGGTGTTCCCCTTAGTGAACTATGCCCACCAGGCTTCCGGGCGCTTCACCAGCCAAGAGCCCAGGGCAGGGGTGGGGTGGTGGTGGTGGTGGTTATTAGGGAAAGTCTCAGACCTCAGGAGGTCACTGTGCCTCAGATAGGTGGTGTGAGTCCCTTTTTGTGAAGTGGGGCCTTGGAGCTCAGGTGGGCCTTTTTGTTACGTACCTGTCTTCCTGCTACGTTTCATCGGCCCTGCTGGAGTTGCTGGATGTGTTAGTTGGATTGGCGGTTGATTTCCTCAGGCTTATGGTCCTGGGGGATTTCAATCTGCCTTCCATTGGTGAGACATCCGAGTCAGCTCGGGAGTTCATGGCTTCCATGATGGCTATGTACCTAACTTAGTTAATTCAAGACCCCACCCATAATGGAGGACACAAGCTTGACCTGATTTTTGTCTCTGGACAGTGGATGAATGATCTAGATTTAGGGGATATTTCTATTCAACCCTTGTCATGGCCTGATCATTTCCTCATCAGGCTTGACTTCCATACCGCTACCGCTTGCCACAGGGAGGCGGAACCAACTAGATGGTTCCACCCCAGGCGCCTGATGGACCCTGAAAGGTTCCTGATGGAGTTTGGGACTTTTCCTGAATCCCTTGCTCACAACTCGACTGAAGCTCTAGTGGAAGCCTGGGATAGGGCGGCCACTGGGGCCTTGGATCGCATTGTGCCTTTGCGGCCTCTGACCTGGTGTCGATCCTGGGTGGCTCCCTGGTTTGCTGAAGAGCTCCAGGAGATGAAACGCTGGAAAAGATGCCTAGAGAGTGGCTGGAGGGCCAGCCGGTCCGAATCTGATCAAACACTAGTAAGAATTCATATTAAATCCTACTTAGTGGCGATAAAAGTTACAAAACAGCAACATTTTTCCGGTCTTATCGCATCCACAGATAACTGCCCAGCCACCCTGTTTAGGGTGACCCGCTCCTTACTTAACCAAGGAACTGGGGAAGACCCCTTGCAGGGTAGGGCTGAAGAATTTGTTCAGTATCTGCAGGATAAAATCGCTCAGATCCGGACAGGCTTGGACTCTGACTGGGTAGATTTGGGTGAGCCGATGGGGATGAATCTTGTGGAGACAATTTGGGATGAGTTTGACCCTGTGACCCCTGAGGGCATGGACAGGATTATTGGGAGACTCAGTGCTGCCACTTGTGTGCTGGACCCATGTCCCTCTTGGTTAGTTTCGGCTTCCCGGGAGGTGACACAGGCTGGCTCCAGGCGATTACCAATGCTTCATTGAGAGAGGGGTTCTTTCCCATCGCCTTGAAGGAGGCGGTGGTGAGGCCCCTCCTTAAGAAGCCTTCCCTGGACCCAGCTTCTTTAGCCAACTATTGTCCGGTCTCCAACCTTTGCTTTGTAGAAAGGTTGTCGAGAGTGTGGTAGCACGCCAGCTTCCCCAGTACCTAGATGAAGCTGTCTACTTGGATCCATTTCAGTTGGGTTTCAGGCTCAGGTACAGCACGGAGACGGCATTGGTCGCATTGGTCGATGATCTCTGGTGGGCCCGGGACATTGGCTGCTCCTCTGTCCTGGTCCTATTAGACCTCTCGGCGGCTTTCAATACCATCGACCATGGTATCGTACTGCGACGACTTGGGGGTTGGGAGTGGGGGGCACCATTTTACAGTGGTTCTCCTCCTACCTGTCGGATCGGTCACAGTTTGTGTTGACTGGAGGGCAGAGATCGACCCCCCCAGGGGGTTGGTTCTCTCACCCCTCCTGTTCTACATATATATGAAACTGCTGGGCGAGATCATCCGTGGTTTTGGGGTACGGTATCATCAATATGCTGATGATACCCAACTTTTCATCTCTACCCCAAACCACCCAAACGATGCCCTCGATGTGATGTCCCGATGCCTGGAGGCTGTGCGGATCTGGATGGGGAGGAACAGGTTCAAGCTCAATCCCTCCAAGACTGAGTGGCTGTGGTTTCTGTCCTCCCGATTTGTGCATCTTGTCCCATCTTTGATGGTAGGTGGAGAAATTTTAGCCCCTTCAGAGTGGGCCCGCAATCTGGGAGTCCTCCTGGATACATGGCTTAGTTTAGATAGAAGAACACCTGATGGCCGTGACCAGGGGGGCCTTTTACCAGGTTCACCTGGTACGTCAGTTGCGCCCCTTCCTGGATCGGGATGCTCTGTGCACAATCACTCATGCCCTCGTCCTTTCTCGCCTGGACTACTGCAATGCTCTCTACATGGGGCTTCCCTTGAAGAGCAACCGGAGGCTTCAACTGGTCCAGAATGCGGCCGCGCAGGTTATCATGGGGGTACCTAGGTACTCCCATGTTACACACCTTTTAGGTGGCCTGCACTGGTTGCCGGTTGTTTTCCGGGTGCGATTCAAGGTATTAATTATGACCTTTAAAGTGCTCCATGGCTTAGGCCCAGGATACCTGCGAGACCACCTACTGCCACCAGTATCCTCCCACTGTCCAGTACGATCCCACAGAGTTGGCCTCCTCAGGGTGCCGTCGGCCAGACAATGTCGTCTGGTGACCCCCAGGGGGAGAGCCTTCTCTGTTGGAGCGCCTTCCCTCTGGAATGAGCTGCCCCCAGAGCTTCGCATAATCCATGACCTCCGGTCCTTCCAATGCGCCCTAAAAAGTTGGCTTTTCCAGCAAGCTGGCCTGGCCTGTTAATTTTATCTAGTTTTTAAAATGTTATTGTCATATTAATTGGATTTGTTTTTTTGGATATTTATTTAATTTCCTTTTAACTTTTGTAATATGTGTTTTTTAATGTTATACGCTGCCCTGAGTCCTTTGGGAGAAGGGTGGCATATAAATCCAATAAAACTAAACTAAACTAAACTAAACTGTTCCTTTAATGTTCTTTCATAAGCAAGGCAACTACATCAGGTCCTCAGTTTGGATCTGTTGCGATTCTTCCTTAAAGCGACAGTGACCCTTTCAGTTACTTTAAAAAAATATTTTAGCTATGCAATTTGGGATGAACACCCTTTGAATGGTGTAGGTGTAGGAATGGATTTCTAGAGGAAAATTGAAGACTATAGGAACCAGCAGCAATACTCAAATGACCCTGAGGACACAGATAAATCTCCAAGTTCTTCAATGACCCTCGGATGCAAATGACCAGCTGTCTGCAAGGACTATAAATCCTTCCATTCCCCACTATCTGTCAGAGCTGAAGAAGCTTCTTGGATGAGAAGTGAAATGTCTTTAAAGAAAAAAACAAGAAAAGTCCAGTTGCCTCCTGAAAAAGCACCTTTGGCACAACTATGACCTGGATGACTGAGAATCTCCATGGACTTTTAGATCGATGACTTCCGGTAGCCGAGGGCGACGGACGCTTGCGTCCGCTGTTCGCTGCCTCGGTGGGTTCCCCTGAAATCTAGGGGGAGCACAGGGTGCCTTGGAGGGGTGCCCTGCCGTAGGGGCGGCTTGCTGGGACCCCCTGGAATGGCGGCAGCCGCGGGGGGGGGGCCTCCAGCTTTGCCCCAGGAGCCGAGGAGCGTAGGGGGAGCATGCCTTCACCGAATGGAGCCTGGAAGGAAACGAGCAATTTTAAAGATACAGCTGAAGTGCGGTGAGGTGGGAGGTCTCCCCAAGACTTTTATTGCTTTATTCAATTGACCGAATTGCAGTTTTTCTAAGACTTTGTTTCAACCTTTGGAAGAGTTGAGATTGGAGGGGGGGGGGAATTCCCACCCCTCTCGGAAAAGCGGCACTGGCAAAATCTCTCCCTCTCATAGGAGAGAGAGAGAGAGTTAAAAACTTATTTTCACTTCCCTTAAACAATGGGAAAAATTTTCTTTGACCACAATTGCAAGAGAAAGGATAGTTGAACTGACTCTTCTTTAAACTATGTATGGAAACTTTGTTCTTGTTGTTTCCTGTCCACCTGTAAAGGCTGAGCCAAGATGGCCAACTTCCTCTTTCTTCATTGTCTTTATGAATGAGACTCCTCCCTTGGAAGATTTTATGGTTCTGAAGTAGTTTCCACCCCAGAGATCTCCAGGAGCCTCTCTAAATGCGCTTTTCCCTTGGATTTGGAATATTTTGATCTACTTATTTGATCTATCTCTGTATTAGAAGATTTTTCCCTCTTGGATTTACCTGCCTTGTGATCTCTACCAGCTGTGCTTCTCTACAGACACCATTTCTTTGTACAGATTAATAACTATTTCTGAGCTTCATGATGGGTCCAAAAAAGTTACCACCTGGCAAGGCTTCGTCGGCCCCGAAATCTTCTACGTCAAGTCCAATTGCGCAGCAGTCACAACTGGGGTCATTTCTACAACCTAAAGCCCCTGAGGAGAGTGCAAGGGATTTGTCTACTCACCAGATGCTCCAATCTATTTTAAAGGGACAGGACGAAATAAAAAAACAACTACAAGATTTAAATGATCAGCTCAGAGAAACGAAACAACAAGCCACACGGAATGAACAGAGAATAGGTGTACTGGAAGAGGGTGTGGTTGGGATTAGGGACAAGGTGAAGACAATTCAAAGGGGGAATGTAGAATTTGAAAACCACATGATAAAAATGGAATTTGAAAGGATGTCTTTTTTCCTTAGGTTCCAAAACCTGCCAGAAGTTGAGAATGAAGATCTTAAGGAGATTATGACCACAATATTAGCAGAATACATTAATAGAGATAAACAACAGCTGTGGTGGGACATTGACCTGATCTATAGGATTAACTCAGCCTATGCAAGAACACACAATGTTCCAAGGGAAGTTCATATTAAATTTCTTAGAAAGACCACAAGAGATGAGGTCATAGGAGCTCAAAGGGGAGAACCACTAAAATATAAAGATAAAGAAATAACCATTTTTAAGCAGATCCCAAAGAAAGCAAGAGATAAGAGGAAGAAATATTCCTCTTTAGCAAAAAAAATATATAACAAAGGGGTCTGGTTCAGGTGGCTATTACCAGAGGGCATGTTGATTTTCTGGGAGGGCAGCAGAATAAGAATCAACACAGTTGTGGAGGCGGAGGCTTTCACTAAAAAACATAATGCTCTCCTAGATGAAATGGGGGATAATACACAAGAGATGAGGGAGGGA
Source organism: Natrix helvetica (assembly GCF_964273705.1). Lineage (NCBI taxonomy): Eukaryota > Metazoa > Chordata > Lepidosauria > Squamata > Natricidae > Natrix > Natrix helvetica. The sequence continues at coordinate 223,524,010 of NC_138548.1, forward strand.
GAGGCTGAGGCTCTGCCAGCAGGCGGGGGTGGGGGAGGATGCAACAATTAGAAGACTCAGGTCACAAAAGTGATTTGAAACATTATTGCAATTGTTATTACAATGTACCTTTATGGAAGTGATACAAAACAAAATGATTGAAACATACTGATGATTTAGTGTTAAACTCAAAACTTCTAATATATATTCAAATGTTGAGGTTTTTCTTTTAACTCTTGTTTGTAAAAGTTGTGAGACTTGGGGGGACTGCTCTCCCCCACACGATGTGGCTGTCAAAATGTTATCACACCCCTTTGAGCCCTTTTCCTTGGAAAATTTGTAAAAGTCCATGGACTTTTAGATCAATGTAGTAGGTAAGGCATCAGACTAGAAACTGGGAAACCCTGAGTTCTAGTCTTGCCTTAGGTATAAAGCCAGTTGGGTGACCTTGAGCCAATTCCTCTCTCCCAGCACTAGAAGGAGGCAAGAGGCAATCACTTCCAAAAAAAACCTTGCCATGAAAACTGCAGGGACAAATCCAGGCAATCAGGAGTCAAAACTGCCATGAAGATACCAAAATGCCAAAAATAAAACACATCATATTTAATGTTCAGGGCTAATAATGATCGCCATAATCAACCAAGGCCTGACGCTTTGGGGGAAACACCTGTAATATTGAAACAATGTGCTAATTGTTGCTCCTACAGTGGCTTGTGGTGATTTTGTCATACAGACAAAACTGACTATATAGGGTTATAATGGCTTCCTGCTGAGCTTATGAGTAACGCAGCGAATAAAAAGAAGCAGTTACCAAGCAATTAACTGAGATAATGATACCGGACAAGATTTTTAATGGATTATTCAAGTTAACAAAATAACCTTAACCTTAACTCTGTCTTGAAATCAGAATATTTTAACAATCCTAATATGCATGTGTATTCTACTTTTCTTTTGGTAGATAACTTATAAGGTTATTTATCTCATTCTATTGTGCACCATTTCTGCATTGATTCTTCTTTCGTTTATTTTACACCATTACTAATTAGGAAATCCCCCACGTAATTTGTTAAACCTTCTCAACATCATTTAAAGCGGCATCTCAAATGGTATTGTTACTACAAAAATCTTAGCTCCTCAATAGAAAAGGAAGCCAACTCTTTTAGTATCATTGTCCAGGTAATCCTTGTTTAAAGACCACTTGTTCAGCTAACATTTGAAATTACAACAGAGCTGAATGGGTGGTACTTACTTTAGAATGGGTAGCCAGTTTTGAATCTTTCTCCAGTATTTCATGGCCTCAATACATGACCACCAAATGTGGTAGAGTGTGCCATCCCTTCTTCCACATTTCCAGCACAGTGGGGATATCCCAGGAAACATTTTGACTAACCTCATTGGGGAAAATGCCATCAATAAGCCATCTTATATATATTTTCTTTAAAAGCTGAAGATATCGTGAGTTTAATAGTCTTGCTCCATAGATCCCACCATTTACCCATTTCAATCCCATGGCCAAAATTTATCTCCCATGCTATTAAAGTGCCTTTATCCATCTCTTCTTTAACACCTTGACAAGTCAAAAATTGATAGATCTTCGACAATAATTTCTTATCTCCGCCGAATAAAATCTTATCCAGCTCCTGAGGGTTTGTGTAGATTACAAACCATTCCTTATCGCTTTTAAGCCTATTTCTAATCTGTAAATATTCCCACCATTCCAGATTCCTACTCTGCTGCTCTAATTCCACCTTTGTTTTCATGTTACCATCTTCTGTGATAATGTCTTTATAGATTATATTTCTTGTCTAGTTAAATACACTGGGATGCGTTAAGGCCTCCAAAGGTAGCCAACCAGCATGGAACCTTAAGATAATACTTTTTCCTCACCTTTTCTCACACCACCATCAAAATCTTCCGAATATAATGTCCCATAAAATACCTGTGGGGGGTATCTTTTTCTTGCCAGAGGGAGGCATGCCATCCCTGTGGGAGGTCATGTCCCTCTATAGCCAATAAGCGCCTTCTACTCAACGTCACCCAATCTTTCACCCATGTCATAATTGCTGCACTATAATATGCTTCCCAGTTGGGTACTCCGAAGCCTCCCAATTCTTTACGTTTTTGCAACATTTGGGCTTTTATTTGTGCTTTCTTGCCTTGCCATATAAATTGGGTCACTATTATCTCCAAGGATCTAAAAATTTTTTTGTCCAATTTAGTTGGTGCTGTTTGAAACAAAAACAGAAATTGCGGTAGTACATGTGTCTTAACGATGAATATGAGAAAGATACTATTAGTGGCAATATACGCTCCAAACGACAAACAAGAATAATTTTTTGGGAAACTACACAAAAAGATAACAGAGTATGATTATGAAAATATGTTTATACCAAGAGACTTTACTGCAATCATAAATAATGAAATAGACTATAACTTTACAAAGATGAACAAGAAGCCCAAAAAAATTCTACCCATACATTTTTCACGATGGTGGAAGAATTAAACTTGCAAGATGTTTGGAGAATAAGACACTCGAAAGAAAGATAATATACATTCTACTCAAATAGACATATATTGTGGTCAAGAATTGATATTATGTGGTTGTCAACAGAGATAACGCTCAAAACAATTAAGATAGACATAGATATAAGCACATGGGCAGATCATAATCCAACAACAATGACATGGAAGGGACAGAGGAAAAAGGGGAGATGGACTTTAAATTCAAGAATATTGAAAGAAAAAAGTTTCCAGCAATATATGGAAAAAGAATTGACATATTACTTCCAGGAAAATAGAAAGGAAGACACATCATTACAGAACATATGGGACAAAGCATATTTCAGAGGCCTTGTAATGACATACTTAGGGAAAAAGAATAGACAAATTCAAAAAAAGTTGGAATCAGAGTACAAAAGTCTGGAGATGGAGCTACAGAAAAACCCACAAAATAAAAAAGTAAAAAAATATGATGGAACTGCAAAAACATAAATTGAATCTCGTAGAAAATGAGGACTTGGCAAATAAAATAAAATCGGTAAAACAAAACTTTTTTGAAAATGCAAATAAACCAGGACATTGGCTGGCATACAAGATGAAAAAGGAAAGAGAAAAAAAGCTGAAAAGTCAACTGGTGGATGAAGAAGGGAATATACAACATTGAAATGAAAAAAGAGAACAATAATTGAAAACGTCTATAATAAGTTGTATCAGCACGAGAGAGTTCCAGAAGGGAAAATAAGACAATATTTAGAGAAAACTAGAATAACCAAAATCCCAGAAAAATTTAAGAAGGCACTAGAAGAAAGAATTACAATGATGGAGGTAACAGAAGGCATCAAAAGACATATATAATGCTTATACTAAAAGAAGAGTCAGATCCACAACAAGTAAAGAACTACAGACCTATTTCACTATTAAATGTGGATTATAAAATTTTTGCATCAATATTGGCAGAAAGAATGAAGAGACTTTTAAATGAATTTATATACATAGACCAAAATGGATTTCTTCCCAAGAGACAGATCAGAGACAATATGTGGATTGTATTGAATACTCTAGAGTACTATGAAGCCTACCCAAAAAAACAAATGGTGTTGTTGTTTCTAGACTCTCAAAAGGCCTTTGATAATGTGAACTGGCAATTCATGATAATGCAACTTCAAATGATGGGATTTGGTGAGGGATTTATAAATATGATTAAAACTAAATATAATAACCAATCGGCAAAGGTAATGATAAATGGTGATATGACAGGAAATATAGCAATTACAAAGGGAACTAGACAAGGATGTCCACTATCGCCATTATTATTTATACTGACACTAGAGATTTTGAAAAGAGAAATACGAGAGTCAAGAAAGAAGAGTATAAATTACAAGCATTTACAGATGATTTGGTGTTTATTATGGAGGATCCAATAGAAACAGGGCCAAAACTAGTTAAAATAATAGAAGAATATGGAGAAGTAGTGGGCTTGAAGATTAATAAAGATAAAACAAAAATTCTGGTGAAAAACATGACAGAAAACAGAAAAGAGAGTTGATGGGGAAACTGGACATACAAGTGGTGAAAAAAGTGAAATATTTGGGTATTCAATTGACATCAAGATGTGGAACACTAAAGGAAGATAACTATTATAAGGTGAGAAAACAAATAGAAATAGACTGGGAAAGATGAAAAAGCCTACAATTATCACTGATGGGAAGAATAGCAGTAGTAGGGACCCTCCGGAGGCTTCGGAACGCTTACGGGTTGCTCAGAGGATGGTTTTAAGCATTCCGAAGGCTTCAGGGACCGTCCGGAGGCTTCCCTGATGCCTTTGGAGCGCTTTAAACCACCCTCCGAGCAAACCGGAAGTCACTTCCGGTTTGCTCGGAGGGTGGTTTTAAGCGTTCCGAAGGCTTCAGGAAAGCCTCTGGACGGTCCCTGAAGCCTCTGGAGGGCCTCGGGGGGCGGGGGAGCCTCTTTTCACCCTCCTCAGGCTCCTATAAAGCCTATGTAGCCTGGGGAGGGTGAAAAAAGCATGTAAAAAGGGGGTGGTGGTTCACGCCTTTTGCGCGCATGCACACTGGGGGGGTTCGTGTGTTGCATTATGGGTGCGGCATGCCCACACACAACCCCCCTGCGTTCCCCCCACTTGTGGCACGCGAGCCAAAAAAGGTTTGCCATCGCTGGTGTAGCCTTTATTGTCATTGTAGATCATGTATACAATGAAATTGGTTTTATCCTCAATGGTACAATCCATGACAAAAAATGCAACTAACATAAATAGTATAAAGTATACCCCCTATGCAAGAAATTAGATCAAGTAGAATGGGCCATGTCTTATTTATTTAATGGTGTCATTGGATCTACGATTCTCAGAGAGACAGGAAAAACAGAAGAGGAACTTAAAGAAAACTTTGAAACAATTAGCAAAAGAGGGGGGAGTATAGAAGATATGTTTACTGTCTGTTCACCTAATTTGATTCCACAAGGTCATGAAGTAATTGGCTTAAAAGTTTGTTCTTCCTCTATCCCTAATATTAATATTCAAATTTTTATTGGTTTTTAAAAAATTTTTACAAGGAAAAAGGTTATAGGGTTATAAAACATTTTGGCAGCTACATCATGCGGGGGGGGGGGGAGCCCCCCAGGTCTTGCAACTTGTACACACACTGATAAAGAGAAAAATCAACATTTACCTATGTATTAGCAGTTTTAAATTTAACACATAATCATCAGTTTGTTTCAATCATTTGTTTAGTATCACTTCCAACAGAGTACATTGTAGCAACAATTGCAATAGTATTCCAAGTCACTTTTGTGATCTGAGTATTCTAGCTGTTGCATCCTCTCTCCCATCCGCCAGCTGTGCCTCAGCTCCTCCCTCCTTTGTTTTTTGTGTAGCATCCCCCACTTCACCTAGAAGAGCTGCATGTTTTTTAGCGAAAGCCTCTGCTTCCAGTAGTGTATGAATTCTGATTCTGCTGCCCTCCCAAAAGATCAACATGCCTTCTGGAAATAGCCATTTGAACCAAATCCCATTATTGTATAATTTTTTTGCTAAGAAGGAATATTTCCTTCTATTATCTCTTACTTTCTTTGGGATCTGTTTGAGAATGGTTATTTCTTTATCTTTATATTTTAATGGACCTCCCCTTTGAGCTCCTAGAACCTCATCTCTTGTAGCTTTTCTAAGAAATTTGATATGAACTTCCCTTGGAACATTGTGTGTTCTTGCATAGTCCGAATTGGCCCTATAAATCAGGTCAATATCCCACCAGAGCTGTTGTTTATCTCTATTGATATAGTCTGCTAGTGCTGTGGTCATAATCTCCTTGAGATCTTCATTCTCCGCCTCTGGCAAATTTTGAAACCTAAGAAAAAAAGACATCCTTTCAAAGTCCATTTTTAGCATCTGGTGCCCAAATTCTGTGTTCCCCCTCTGGATTGTCTTCATCTCATCTCTAATCCCAACCTCCCCCTCCTCCAGCACACCAATCCTCTGTTCATTCCATGTGGTTTGCTGCTTCGTCTCTCTGAGCTCTTCCTTGAAATCCTGCAATTGTTTTTAAATTTCTTCCTGTCCCTTTAAGATGTTTTGAAGCATCTGCTGAGTAGACAAGTCTTTTACACTCTCTTCAGAGGGTTTAGATTGTAGGAAAGATCCCATTTGTAACTGGTGTGCAGGGCTGGATGTTGAATATGTTGGGACCGACGAAGCCTTGCCAGGTGGCAATTTCTTCGGGCCCATCTTGAAGCTCAGAGGTAAATGTCGTCTGTAGAAAGAGATGGCGTCTGTGGGAGAGCACGGCCGGCAAGGATCACCAAACAAACAAGTCCAAAGGGGAACAAATCCTCTAGCAAAAAAGTTAAAGCAGATAGGTGGGTCAAAGTATTCCAAATCCAGGGGAAAAACGTGTTTAAAGAGGTTCCTGGAAGTCTCTGGGGTGAAAGTTAGTTGAAAGGCATAAAATTTTCCATGGGAGGAGTCTCATTCATAAAGACAAAGAAGAAGGAAGTTGGCCATCTTGGCTCAGCCAGCATAGGTGATCAGGAAACAACAATGTCAAAGTTTCCATAAGCACTTTAAAAAGGAATCAGGTCATCCATCCTTTCTCTCGCAATTGTAACCAGCAAAAAGGATTTCCCCCCCATTATTTAAGGGAAGTGAAAGTAGTTTTCAAACTTTCTTTCTCTCCCTTGAAGGGAGGGAATTTTTCAAGCGCCGCTTTTCCGAGGGGGGTGGAATTCCCCCCCTCTAGTCAAAACTTCTCCAAAGGTTCAATTTCAATTTCAATTTCAATTTTATTAGATTTATAGACCGCCCCCTCTCCCCGAAGGGACTTGGGGTGGTGTACAGGCACCACATTAAAAACCATATACAAAGAATAAATACACTTAAAATCAAATTAAACCTTAAAGCTGTACAGGATGATAAAAATTAAAAATCAACTTAAAACCATCCCCTAAAAATTTAAAAGTGCAGAATTGAGGGACTAAACTGGGATTAGGCCAGGCCAGCTAAACTAAACAGGTGGGTTTTAAGCTTCTTACGGAAGGAGCGGAGATCGGTGGTTGTTCTGATGTCAGGGGGAGGTCATTCCAGAGGGTCGGGCCCATCACAGAGAAGGCCCTACTCCTGGGCGTCGCCCGCTGGCACTGCCTAGTGGACGGCACCCGGAGGAGTCCCTCTCTGTGAGAGCGGATCGGCCGAAGGGATGTATGGGGCAGGATACGATCCCGCAAGTACCTAGGTCCTGTGCCATGGAGTGCTTTAAAGATGATAATCAACACCTTGAAATGCACCCGAAAAGCCACAGGTAGCCAGTGCAGCCCGCGCAGGAGAGGTGTTACGTGGGAGTACCTAGAGACTCCCGCAATTGCCCGCGCGGCCGCATTCTGAACCAACTGCAGCCTTCGGGCGCATCTCAAGGGGAGCCCCATGTAGAGAGCATTACAGAAGTCCAGCCGGGACGTCACAAGTGCATGGGTGACTGTGCGGAGGGCGTCCCGGTCCAATAGGGGACGCAATTGGCGCACCAGGCGAACCTGGTGAAACGCCCCCCTTGCCACGGCCGTCACATGGTCATCCATTGACAGCCGGGCATCTAGGAGGACACCCAGATTGCGTACCCGATCCACGGGGGCCAGCTGTTTGCCCCCAATGGCCAGTGATGGAAGCAACTGGTTGAACCAGGGTGCCGGTAGCCACAGCCACTCCGTCTTGGACGGGTTGAGCTTGAGTCTGTTACTTCCCATCCAGATCCGTATGGCTTCCAGACACCGGGACATCACTTCAACGGCATCGTTGGGGTGGTTCGGGGTAGAAATGTACAGCTGGGTGTCATCCGCGTACAGATGGTAATCCACCCCGAACCCACGAATGATCTCGCCCAGCGGCTTCATATATGTGTTGAACAGGAGAGGCGAGAGGACCGCCCCCTGCAGTACCCCGCAAGTGAGCGGCCTCAGGGTCGACCTCTGCCCCCCTGTCAACACACATTGCGCTCGGCCAGAGAGGTAGGAGGAGAACCACCGCAAAACGGTGCCCCTCACCCCCAGCCCCTCCAGACGATGCAATAGGATACCATGATCGATGGTATCAAAAGCCACCGAGAGGTCTAATAGGACCAAGATGGAGGAACAACCCCCATCTCTGGCCCTCCAGAGATCATCCACCAACGCGACCAAAGCCGTCTCCGTGCTATGGCCGGGCCGGAAACCGGACTGGCGCGGGTCCAGATAATCAATTTCCTCCAGGTGACGTGGGAACTGTTGTGCCACCACACTCTCTACAACCTTCGCCAGGAAGCAAAGGTTGGAGACGGGACGATAGTTAGCTAACATAGCCGGGTCCAGGGAAGGCTTCTTGAGTAGGGGCCTCACCACCGCCTCTTTTAAGACGGCCGGCAAGAACCCCTCTCTCAAAGAAGCGTTGACTAACTCCTGGAGCCAGCCTCTCCCAACCGGTTATAGGATCTCTGTCTACCCTCGTACCTACCCCTCCCCGCGACCGTTGGGATAGAAAGACCCTCATCTGGAATGTCGCTATTCCCCCTCCCCTTAATAGCTCCGCTCACTCCCTTGCTAACCCCACCCGTCGGCCTGGCACTAGTCCCTCCCTCAACCTGACTAACCCCACCCCCCACCCTGGGACCCCCTAAAATACGGATAAAAAAATTAATTAAAAACCCCCTGACACTGCGCTTCGTCCACCTCTCTGGATTAATAAATCCCTCATCAAGGTGGGCCCTCGAAAGGGTGGAGGGCCATACTTGCGAGAGGGGGGACTCCCGCAGTAGGATCAGGTCTGTCCTCGAGTATTTGATGGATTATATTACCGGCAGGGCATCAATTTGATTATAGGGATGTTACAGATGTTAAAATGCATAGTTAAAAATAATTAAAAATTCACTAATTCCAGTAAGGTACGAACAGGCCAAAATCTTGGATAGGGTGGTAAGATGGTCAGATGGTCAGCAGATGGTCATATAAAGTGCACGTAGTCATATAGGTGGTCCCATAGTCATATAGATGGTCTCATAAATGGTCTCATAAAGTGCACATAGTCATAGTCCGGCGCCTAAGAGCCTCCTACCTCCTGCCAGGCCTCTGACGCTAAAAGCCTCCTGCCAGGCCACCTGGCTTCCTGCCAGGCCACCGGCGCTCCTCCGACGCTCCTGCCAGGCCTCCTGCCAGCCACCGATGCTCCTCCTGCAGCCCAACGACGCAAGCCGACATCCGACACTCCTGCCAGGCCTCCGACGCAAGCCGACATCGGTTGAAACAAATAGAGCTAAGAGAGCTAAGAAAGCTGCAGAACCATTAAAGCTGGAAAAGTAGTAAAAGACCTGGGGAGACCCCTCCGCTCACCGCTCTTCAGCTGCTTCGTTCCGATTCTTTATTGCTTCAGACTGCTTTCGGAGAAGCGCGTGGTAGCATGCCGTACGCTCCCTATGCTCCCCGGCTCCTGGGGCAAAACTGGAGACCCCCCCATGGCTGCCGCCATTCCAGGGGGTCCCAGTAAGCCGCCCCTAAGGCAGGGCGCTCTTCCCGGGCACCCTGTGCCCCCCCAGACTTCGGGGGAGCCCACCGGAGCAGTGACAAGGCAGACGTGAACGTCCGTCTCCATTGGCTGCCGTAAGTCGTTTCAGTATCCTGATTTTCTTAACAGACTGCAGGATGCTTTAAGATGACAGATAGACCATTCTGAGGCTCAGATGGATTTGTTGATGAAATTAGCAAAGGAAAACGCTATTTTCGAATGCCAAAGAGCAATTATTGGTCTTCGGAACGATCCTGATTTGGCAGATATGATTAAAGCATGTCAAGATATAGGAACAGCCTCTTGTCAAACTAATTCATTGGCGGCTGCTTTATCGCAAGGCAGCAAGCCTCAAGGAAAGTTTTACAACTGTGGTAAAGTTGGTCATTTTAAAAGGGAATGATGAAATCCAGGGGTGTGTGTGTGTAATTTTCCATTATTAATTATCAATCCATGTGGTCATTAAGTATTTCAATCTATATTTATATCCATTATTCATTACATCATCATTATTCCATTTTATATTATAAAATAGTCACCACCTACAATCATACCTAACAATTTAAATCATCTCACTCTTATACATTAAGTACATTATTATTCTTATATCGTATAAGTAAGTAGTCTGTTTCATAGTAAAAAATTAACATAAATAAAAGGAGAAAAAAAAGAATTTTTTTTTTCACAACATTAAGTATAGCTTTCTATTATTATTACATATAAGATAAGATAAAGGAAAAAAAAATCATTTCCAGGTTTTTTTATCCAGCCATTGATAAAACAAATTCCATACTTTATAGAATTGCTCATCCTCTAGTTCTCTAATTTCAAATGTAAGTTTACTCATTTCAGCACAGTCCATTATTTTCCGAATGATTGGTTGGTAATTTCTCATTTTTCCAGTTTTTGGCAAATACAATTCTAGCAGCTGTTAACACATTTATGATCAAATATTTCAAGTCCTTATTGTATATTTCTGGTATTATTCCCAATAAAAAGAGTTCTGGTTTCAAGTCTATATATTTATGTATCATTTTCTCCAACCACATGTGTATTTTAGTCCAGTATCTTTTAGCTTCAGGACAAGTCCACCACAGGTGGTAGAATGTGCCTGGCGTATGTTGACATTTCCAGCATTTTTCAGACTTATTCTTAGACATTCTTGCTATTCTCGATGGGGATAAGTGCCATCTATAAAACATCTTATACAAATTCTCTTTATATGCAGTTGACATTGTCATTTTATAGTTTTGAGTCCACAGTTTTTGCCATTTTTCTAAGTCAATCCCATGTCCAAAGTTTTTTCCCCAGGCTAACATAGTTCCTTTAACTTGTTCTTCATATAATTTCACCTCTAGTAAATAGGCGTAAAATTTTTGGATTACTTTTTCGTCATTACCTGTTAAAATTTTATCTAATTCAGTCATTTTATCATAAAAGCCCTCATTTTTCCGATCTTCATTATATCTAGAATGTATTTGCACATATGAATACCAATTGAGTTCAATACCTTCCTGTTTCAATTTTTGTATGGATTTGAGTTCACCCTCTGTATTCAATAATTCAGCATATCTAACTGTTTCTTCCCTTTTATATATTATTGGGTATGAAAAAACTTCAATAGTTGATATCCAGACTGGAATTTTCAAGTAGTGCAACTCAAATTCAAATTCAAATTTTTAATTTGTTAGCCGCTCCCTCTCCGCAAGGGACTCGGGGCGGCGTACAATAAAAATATACATACATACATATAGACATACAGATACACACATATACATACATATACATACATGGAGGAGGTAGTAATCAAACATATATCACATTAATAATAATAATAGAAAATTGAAATTAGCCATTAAAATATCCCATGATAAAATACAATTTAAAAAGGACTGTCAGGAGGAGGATAAACTACGGTTGAGCCAGGCCAGATAATTGAAAGAGGTGGGTCTTGAGCTTTACACGGAAGGAGCGGAGATCGGAAGTAATCCTGATGTCAAGGGGGAGGTCATTCCACAGGGCTGGGCCCATCACAGAGAAGGCCCTGCTCCTGGGTGTCGCCCCCCGACACTGTTTAGCGGACGGCACCTGGAGAAGTCCCTCTCTGTGTGAGCGGATTGGTGGTAGGGATGTATGGGGCAGGATGCGATCCCACAAATAACTAGGTCCTATGCCATGGAGCGCTTTAAAGATCGTAATCAAAACCTTGAAACGTACCCGATAGACCACAGGAAGCCAGTGCAGCTCGCGCAGGAGAGGTGTTACATGAGAGAACCTAGTCCTCCCCATAATCACCCGCGCGGCCGCATTCTGAACCAACTGTAGTCTCCGAGTGCATCTCAAGGGAAGCCCCATGTAGAGAGCATTGCAGTAGTCCAGGCGAGATGTCACTAGCGCATGGGTGACTGTGCGTAGGGCATCCCGGTCCAATAAGGGGCGCAATTGGCGCACCAGGCGAACCTGGTGGAACGGCCCCCTTGCCAAGGCTGTTACATGGTCATCCATGGACAGCCGGGCATCTGGGAGGACGCCCAAATTGCGTGCCCATTCCATGGGGGCCAGTTGTTCGCCCCCAATGGCCAGAGATGGAAGCAACTGGTTGAACCGGGGGGCCGGAAGCCACAGCCACTCCGTCTTGGAGGGGTTGAGTTTAAGTCGGTTGTCATCCATCCAGACCCGTACGGCTTCCAAACACCGGGACATCATTTCGACGGCCTCGTTGGGGTGGTTCGGGGTTGAGATGTACAGCTGAGTGTCATCAGCATACAGATGGTATCCCACCCCAAAGCTACGGATGATCTCGCCCAGCGGTTTCATGTATGTGTTGAACAGGAGTGGCGAGAGAACCGACCCCTGTGGCACCCCGCAAGTGAGGGGGCTCAGGGTCGATCTCTGCTCCCCTGCCAACACACGTTGTGTCCGGCCGGAGAGGTAGGAGCCAAACCACCGTAAAACGGTGCCCCTGACTCCCAACCCCCATAGCCGGTGCAACAGGATACCATGGTCGATGGTATCGAAAGCCGCCGAGAGATCTAATAGGACCAGGACAGAGGAATAACCCCTATCTCTGGCCCTCCAGAGATCATCAACCAACGCGACCAAGGCCGTCTCCGTGCTGTGCCCGGGTCGGAAGCCGGACTGGCACGGGTCTAGATAATCATTCTCCTCCAAGTGACGTGGAAACTGTTGGGCCACCACACTCTCTACAACCTTCGCTAAAAAGGGAAGGTTGGAGACTGGACGATAATTAGCTAGCTCCGTTGGGTCCAGGGAAGGCCTCTTGAGTAGGGGTCTCACAACCGCCTCTTTCAAGGCGGCCGGCAGAGACCCCTCGCCCAACGAAGCATTCACTAGGCCCAGGAGCCAGTCGCGTGTAACCTCCCAGGATGCCAGTACAAGCCAGGAGGGGCACGGGTCCAATAAACATGTGGTAGGTCGCAGACGTCCACGTAACTTGTCCAAATCCTCAATGGCAACCGAGTCAAACTCCTCCCAGAATGGTCTCTCAAGACTCGCCACGGGCGTCTCCACTGGACCACTGAAAGGGACCCATCCCATCCGGATTTGAGCGACTTTGTCCTGCAGATATTTCCCAAACTCCTCTGCTCTGCCCTGTAAAGGGGCTTCCCGCGGCCTCTGAAACAAGAGGGAGCGGGTCACCCGGAACAGGGCAGCAGGGCGGTTATCTGCAGACGCAATAAGAGCGGCACAATGATGACGTTTGGCCGCTCTTAATGCCACAAGGTACGTCCTTAAGTAGGTTCGTGCCTGTGCTCGGTCAAATTCGGAGCGGGAGGATCTCCAACGACTCTCTAGGCATCTCTTGTGGCGTTTCATCACCCTTAGCTCCTTGGTAAACCAAGGAGCCAGGGTGGTTCGTTGCCGCAGGAGAGGCCGCAAAGGCGCCACCCGGTCAAGGGCCCCGGCAGTCGCACTATTCCATGCGGCTACCAGGTCCTCCACCCAGGGGTGGGTCGGGTCTACAGGAGGTGGCCCAAGCTCCGTCTGGAACTTATCTGGTTCCATCAGGCGCTTGGGGCGGAACCATCTAATGCCTTCCGGCTCCGCCTCCCCGCAGCGGGGGGTAGCAGCAGGGAAGTCAAGTCAGAGAAGTGAGTGATCCGACCATGACAGGGGACTGATAGTTAAATCCCCTATTCCCAGATCACTCGTCCACTGGCCAGAGACAAAGACAAGGTCCAACGTGTGGCCCCCCTCGTGGGTAGGGCCCTGAATTAATTGGGCCAGGTCCATGGCTGTCATGGAAGCCATGAACTCCCAAACCCCCTCAGACGCTTCTCCCATCGAAGGCAAGTTGAAATCCCCCATCACTAAAAGTTTGGGGGTCTCAACCGCCACCGATGCCATCAGCTCAAGGAGTTCAGGTAGGGCCGCTGATGTATAGCGAGGAGCCAGGTACACTATCAGCAGGCCCCACTGCCTCCCTGGGCCCCATCTCACGACAAGGGACTCACACCCGGATGTCTGCGGCACAGTGAACTCTCTCGGCTCTAAGTCTTCCCAGATAATCACTGCTACCCCACCGCCCCTTCCCTGGGCCCGAGGCTGGTGAAATGCTCGATAACCTGGCGGGCACATTTCCACGAGGGGAGACCTCCCTCATGACCCAACCAGGTCTCAGTTATTCCTGCGAGGTCCGGCTCCCCCTCCAGAATTAGATCGCTGATGACAGCCAGCCAACCTCTTAACCTTCTCCCAATTTGATAACAGAGCCTCTCTTATAAGATGCCTTCTGAAATAACCATGCGTTTTAGTTCCCTTATACCAGTGGTGGGTTTCTACCGGATCGCACCGGATCGCGCGATCCGGTTGAAGAATGAACCCGGAAGTAATTTCCGGCCCTGCCCCCTTGGCGTTTTTTTGCATCAGGGCTGACTCCCCGCCGCCACTGCTGTTCCTTGTCTTCTGGCCGCGGCCCCACGCCGTGGAAAACATAGGCGCAATTACAGCCCGGAGCAGGAGCAAAGCCCCTTTCCCAACTGGCCTTTCCTCGCTTGGAGGGCTTTGGAGGGAAGCTTCTGCAGAAGCCCGGGTGAGTGACAACAAGTTCCCGCCGTTACGAAGTCTCGGAGGCTGTAATTTTCTGAGCTGTGCACGCACGCCTGTTTTCCACGGTGTGGAGCAGCGGCGAGATACTGCGTGGCCGGCAATGACTCAGGATGCCATCCGGGAAGACGAGGAACGTGAGGGGGGACCGTTGACAGCCTCCGCAATCATCGCTCGCCTCGCAGAGCCTCGCTGCTGCTCCACGCCGTGGAAAACAGGCGTGCGCGCACAGCTCAGAAAATTACAGCCTCCGAGGCTCAGAACGCCGAAGGGAAGCTTCTGCATAAGCCCGGCCGAGTGACAACAAGTTCCCGCCGTTACGAAGTCTCGGAGGCTGTAATTTTCTGAGCTGTGCGCCCGCGCCTGTTTTCCAAGGGGTGGAGCAGCAGCGAGGCTCTGCGAGGCGAGCGATGATTGCGGAGGCCGTCAACGGTCCCCCCTCACGTTCCTCGTCTTCCCGGATGGCATTTGGAGTGATTGCCGGCCACACAAACCTCGCTGCTGCTCCACGCCGTGGAAAACAGGCGGGCACGCACAGCTCAGAAAATTACAGCCTCCGAGGCTTCGTAACGGTGGGAACTTGTTGTCACTCGGCCGGGCTTATGCAGAAGCTTCCCTCCAAAGCCCTCCAAGCGAGGAAAGGCCAGTTGGAAAAGGGGCTTTGCTCCTGCTCCGGGCTGGAGGCTTCCCTCCGAAGTCTTGGGATGTTCTGAGGAGCCCCCCAAGGAAAAACGCCACTGCCAGGTAATTAAAAGTACCTCTCTGATTCTGTCAGACTCTGTCAGTCTCTCTCTGATTCCCTCTCTCACTCCCTCTCTGTTCCTCTCTCTCTCTGTCTGTCTGTCTCACTCACACACACACACACACACTGTGGTCACCTTGTTGAGTGTTCCAATCACATTTGAAACACTCAACAACTGGCCTGCATTTATGGTATTTTGCAGCATTCTGCAGTCATAGGACCAAAATATATGGTTAAAAGCATATATTTTGGTCCTATGACTGCAGAATGCTGCAAAATACCATAAATGCAAGCCAGTTGTTGAGTGTTTCAAATGTGATTGGAACACTCAACAAGGTGACCACAGTGTGTGTGTGTGAGTGAGACAGACAGACAGACAGAGAGAGGGAGTGAGGGAGGGAATCAGAGAGACTGACAGACAGACACACACACACACACACAGAGACAGAGAGGGGGAGGGAGGGAGAGAAAGATAGAGAGACACACACAGAGTGAGTGATTAAGTGAATGAGTGAGAGACAGACACACCCACATACACAGAGTGACAGAGAGAGAGGAAGGGAGGGGAGAGAGACAGAGGGAGAGACAGAGACAGACAGACAGACACACACACAGAGTGAGTGAGAGACAGACAGACACACACACACAGAGTGACAGAGATGGGGGAAGGAGGAGAGAGAGACAGAGATACAGAGAGAGAGACAGACAGATAGACACCCAGAGAAAATGACAGAGGGAGACAGAGAGGGAGAGAGAGACAAAGAGCCAGAGAGAGAGAGAAAAGAAAAAGAAAAAAAGAAAGTGGGAGATAGAGATGAAAGAAAGAAAGAAAAAGAACTTATGACCACAATTGAGCCCAAAATTTTGGTTGCTAAGCAAGAGCATCGTTAAGTGAGTTTCACCACATTTTCCAAGTTAGCCATGCCCACCTGGTCACATGACTGCCAAGCCACTCCCACCAGGTCACATGGCCGGCAAGCCACTCCCACAAAGGAGGCCACACCCACAGAGTAGGTTCCAAAAAAATTTGAAACCCACCACTGCCTTATACCATAAGTATGCATGCCATCCCAACAACAGGTCATGACCCTCTAGATTCAAAAGCCTAGCATTTCTTAACATTATCCATTCCTTAATCCACATCAGGCTAGCTGCCTGATAATATAACTCCCAATCGGGTAGGCCCCACCCTCGTCTTGATTTAGCATCTTGTAACAATTTACATTTTATTCTTGCTTTTTTCCCTTGCCATATGAATTTCAACACCATTTTATTTAATTCTTTAAAATAGTCTTTCCCCGGCTTAATTGGAATGGTCTGGAACAAATATAGCATTCTAGGTAGGATATTCATTTTGATTGTTGGGATTCTCCCAATCATTGATAATTGAAGATTCTCCCATTTCGCCAGATCTATTGCAATTTGTTGCTTCAATCTAAGATAATTATCTTCTTTAAGAGTGCTACATCTGGCTGTTAGGTAGATCCCCAAATATTTAACTTTATTTGTAATTTGCATTTCCAAAATTTCCGCCAATTCTTCTTTTTGTTTTGAAGGTATATTTTTTGTCAAGATCTTTGTTTTGTCTTTATTTATTTTCAAACCTGCAACTTCTCCATACGCCTCAATTTTTCCTATCAATTTAGGTGCAGATTGAAGTGGCTCCTCAAGAATAAAGACGAGATCATCTGCAAATGCTTGCAGCTTATATTCTTCCTTTCTAATAGTCATTCCCTTTATTTCTTCCTCTTCTCTAATCTTTCTGTTTAGTACTTCTAATGTTAAAACAAAGAGTAGTGGTGATAGTGGACAGCCTTGTCTCGTGCCTCTTTTAATTTCGATTGGATCCGTCAGTTCTCCATTTATCATTATCTTAGCTGTTTGCTTGTAGTATATTGTTTGTATGGCTTGAATAAAGTTCTTACCAAAGTTCATTTGTTCCATTTATTGTATCATAAACATCCAATTCACATTATCAAAGGCTTTCTGCGCATCCAAAAACATCAAAGCCATTTGCTTCCCAGAGTGGGCCTCATAATATTCCAAGGTATCTAAAATTGTCCTTATATTGTCTCTAATTTGCCTCTTTGGTAAAAAGCCATTTTGGTCCGGGTAAATAAACCCATTTAAATAATTTATCTCTTCAGTGTGCTTTAACTGACTACGTGAGCTGTATTGCATATCATTTGCCTAAAGATCCTCGGCTTGCGTGTTTAATGACTTCTTCTTTTCCTGTTCGTCTATTGCTTTCATTTTCTCCTCTTTCACAAGCTGTCACTGTGTTTTCAGATGGAGGGCAAACAAGAGGAGTGATTGCTTACAAGGACTCTCATTATGAAAGTTTCCTGCCCTGCAAAACAGTTGTCCCTGCAACACTTAGAATTGTTTTTTGCTATTTTAGCTTTCTAAATCTTTTCTCGACAGCCGTTTAATCTAATTTCTGACTTTTATTATGTGTGTCAATTTATTTTTAATCTTCCAGGTGCTTACATCGCACCCAGGATTGATTCTAATCTTATGGCTTTGTTCTGCAGCAATTATTACAAGACCAAAAGCATTTATATTTCGTTTCTCATATACATAGTCATTCATCTCTTCCTGGACCTCTCTCTGAAGGTACCATTCAAGCAGATACAGCTGTTCATGTTTTACCTACTCTTTTTTCAGATCCATTCTTTAATAATTCTTTTATCCACCAGAATGCCGGGGGGGGGGGGGGCTGGCACAAGCTTGCCATATTCCACTTGACCAGGCCAAGCAGAGTTAATCCCCATGGTGTTGCCTCTAATCAACTATGGCAAATGGATGTCACCTATGTTCCCTCTCTGGCTCCCTGGAAATATATTTATGTTTCTATTATTACCTATTCAGGAGTGTTTTGGGCCACACCTCAACGAGGAGAAACAGCTAATCATGTTATTTCTCATCTTTTTTCACCCATTACTGCCATGAGCAAACCCTTCTCTTTAAAAACTGATAATGGCCCAGCCTATTTTTCATTGGCCTTTTTGCAATTTTGTACAACTTGGAACATTGTTTTAATTCATGGGCTATCCTACAATTCCACAGGTCAAGCCATTGTGGAACATGCTAATTGGTCCTTTAAGGACTGTTTTCCAAAACAAATAAAAAAGGAGGGCTCTTGGGTACCCAATTTGGCGTACCTCAATTTGGCGTGGGTAACACAACAGGTTAAAAAAGTTTGTTTGCCTCCCCCTCTAGGGGGACGAGGATATGCTGTGTTGCTTCTACAGGTCTTTGTGGATTCTAGCACGTAGTGTTTGTCCAGCTAAGGATATTCTGGTACCAATCTCCAAATCCAGTTCTAGAGATGACCAAGGTGACTTTACAGACAGCGCAGTGACCAAAATGATCTTGTCGGACCAGCCGTCCAGTGATGTGAAAAACCCTGACCATCAAAGGGAAAGCAGTGCTGCAACAACAACACGTGGAACAAATGCCCGAGAACTTATGCACTGCCATCTTTGCAGTTTTAACTGCCAATTCCTTAGTCATCATTTGTTTATGTTTAATTGTTAATTGCTTCCCTTTAGCAATAGCTGCTGTCATCTCACCCAAAAACTCATTTGAACAGAGACTGAAGCAAAACCTATAGGTGCAACTAGCTAATATTACACACTGATGCCTCTTGCTTATTTGAATCGTATGATATGGAAAATTTGCTTTCTACATATTTGATTCCTGTTTGTGTCCTGCCTGCAGTAATCCAAAACTTCATTGGTTTAGTAGATTGCTATTGAATGAAAATTTTGACTATAAGACTATATCTATTTAGGGGTTGGTTGCCTATCATCCACCTCCTGATGCAATTGCTTTGTATACCCCAATAGTAGCAGTTCCTGAGAATATAATGTGTGCAAAAATAGTTAATTGTACATCTTCAACTAAAAAACCTCACTGTCTTCATATTAGTTCACCTGCTTTAAATGTACAGCTTTTGAGGAGATTTCCTTTCACTTTGCTCATGTTTGGCTCTTGCAAAGATGGTTTTTTATATATAGTCAAGAAACCTTTAATTATGTTCCTGCTAATATTAGTGAAGCATAGTGTTACTTCAGCCAGTTAATTCCTGTTTGGCTTTCCAAACAGCAACTTCATTCCAGCCGTTCTCGACGTGGAGTCACGCTGGACAGAACTTGTGACTCTGAGATAGCTTTGCTTAATAAAGTAGAATATGTAGCATTGGCTATATTTATAGTGGGTGTGCCAGGGCTTGTTGCTTGCGCTCATTTTAATATTAATGCTGTTGTATGTAATTTGGCAAAAATAATTAATGCTACTTTTTAGTTAGTTTAGTAATTAAGGTGTTGTTTTAATCTTTTAGGTGAATCAAGAACCATCTAGCACCAGTTCAATATTTTACACAATTTGGCCTCTGATTTGAAAATTGATACTTTAGGATCTTGGTGGGAAAGCTTTTGGGCTTGGTTGCCACAGGTTTATTGGGAAATGTTCTATATAATTTAGTCATCATTTGTGTTATTTTGATTGGTGGTTGCTGTTTTATTCAGTGTCTTCCCTCCCTGGCAAAATATATGTATCATAGCTTTTTGCCCTAAACCCTCTCCTGCATTGCCTCAGTGTCAAGTATATGCCCTGTATAAGCAATTGTAAGGATGCTCCACTTTTGATTATGATTCCTTTACTAACCCCTCTTACGATACCTTGTCTAACAAAATAAAAAAGAGTGAGATGTAGAGGTTATACAAAGGTTATGTACAGACATGCGCAGCAAACTGCCATGATCTCAATGACCAGTTACCTCAACATCTATGACCTCACCTAATTAGTAGAATCAGTCAGTACCAGGAATTATTGTGTTATGTGAAGCCTCTACCCTGGCTGGGATAGTCTTAGAGATTGACAAAGGAGAATGTACCAATAAGATGCTGTTGCTACCCCTGCTTTTGCTTTGCTTGTTAAATAAAAGCCAAATAAACTCTGTGTAAGGCAGACGGACATTTTGGATACAACCTGCTGTGATAGATTTCTGAGATCAACAAAAAAGTACTGAATGATGTTAGTTTCAAATCTGATCAAAAGGGGGAAAAAGGAGACTCCCCTGCTTGTGGGTCAGATTGTAATTTCAGTGGAATAATTTGGACATGAAGTAGAAAGTTTCCACTCAATAAGAATGATTTTGGATACAAATAGAGTTTTGTATAGAATTGGATATTTTTTGCAGGATTTGGTGCCATAACACCTTGTATCTTCATTGATTAAAAAGAGCTTGTTCTCTTATATTTCAGGAGTTGAAACTTTTCTGCTTCTTAAAGCATTTTTTCCCTTTTTTCAGGCAAACCGGCAGCGGAAAATGCTATAAAAACTAAAAAAAAGAGCTTCCAAAGATTGCGTAGCTCACAGCTGAGCTGCACGATCCTCGGAAGCTCCCCCCCCCCCGCACTTTTAAAGCAATTTTTCCCTGCCGGTTTGGGTGAACTGGCATTGAAAAAATGCTTTAAAAAGTGAAAAAAGTTGGCCACGCCCACCCAGTCACACGACACCCCCCCACCAAGCCACATTGCATTAAACATTGTTTAACACGAAACATTAAAAAAATAATATCTGGATTTTAGTCTCATTCCAGGTGCTAGGAACAACCCCATAGTTCCCATTTGGAAGATAATGCTGCAGAATAACTATTTCACCCATTGAAATGACTGCTACATTTCTCTGTACAGGTGGGGGTTGCGCACACATGCACAGGTGGGTGGGACGCATTCCATTGTGTTGTGGGCATGTGAGCACGTGCCCAATAGTGAACCCACACACAATTTTGGGATGCCTTTACAAAAAGCCTCGACATCTCTGCTCTACCTGACTTTGTTGTTAGTTCCTCAAACCTCCATATCTTTAACCTTAAATTGTCCTCTGTGCACCTCACACGTTTCCTAAGAGGTCCCTAAGGGGGTGTGCATAAGCGCACCAGCATTCCTACCGTCCCTGTCCTACTGTGCCCTTTGATATGTGCACATTTTATTTGTTCGTGTGATACTCATTTATATCCATTTATTTGTACCAATCTCATGCGATAATGTCCATGTCTATACTAATACCTATTACCTTGTACAAAATAAATAAATAAAAATAAATAAATAAGGGATCCGGTTTAGGTTAAGCCCGAAAATGAGCAGCATAAAGAGCAGCAGAGAGATGCTGTTTTTGTGGGATCTAAAACCCTTGCTCCCATGCACACCTGCCTAGTGTACAACTGCGCCTACCTATTGGCCATTATTCATTTGTCTGGACACCCCAGAATTAACTTTCTTTGTTTGCCCTGTGCCTTACCGGTCTGAGCACTCGCAGGACCTCCTTCAAGGCAGCCTGGGTGCTCTTCACAGAGCAAAGCATGGTTGTGCAAACCACCACGTACACAGAGTTGTCTGACACCGAAGGCATGTTCTCGGCAGAGGCGACCACAAAATTCTTGAACTAGAGGTGCGTGTTCTGAGCCAAGTTCCATATGTTCTGGAACAGTGTCTCCTTTTCCTTTAATCATGTTTCGTAAGCAAAGAGTCTACATCAGGTCCTCAGTTTGAATCTGTTCCAGTTCTTCCTTAAAGTGACAGCGACTGTTTTAGTCATGTAAGAAAATCTTTCAGTTATACAATTTGGGGTGAACACGCCTTGAATGGTGTAGGAGTAGGGGTGGATTTCCAGAGAAAAAAATGGAGACTACTGGAACCAGGACAGTGATGGGTTCTGGGTGGTACGGCCCAGTAATGGGCGTATCGGTAGTAGACAGTAGCAGAGGCCACCATACCAGTATAGTAGCTCGTTTGGCCCACCTGGCTGCTCTCGTTCTATGACCGTTTACAACGCAACTGTCCAATTGCGCATGCGCTCACAGCATGCTGCCCCGGGCGAGCAGTTGTGTGTCACAGGGCACTATCTGTCAGAAAGTCCAGTTTCCTCCTGAAAAAAGCACCTTTGGAACTTTCACTCACTTGTTGGGAAACAAAAAAGAAAGACCCAGTGGGTGTTTTAATTTACAACATTTGAATTTGATTTAAAATACAGATTGTACCCATGGAATCGGAGGGATGGAAGTGACCTTGGAAGTCTCCTAGTCCAACCTCCAATTTTAAACTGTCTCAGGTAATAAATTGCCTCCCAAATTGTCTACAGCGTTGGCAGGCAAGTAAACCTAGAAAAGACATTTTTATATGTTTCTGAGGAAACCTCAGGGATTATGCTTGAAATTGGAAAAAAACCAAAACGTTGATTTTAGGTTTTGATGATTAGAATCATTTTGTTGTTCTAGAAACAGCTTGAAATGTTTAGAAATGTAAAGCAAAAAGTTGAGATCATAATTCTTTTTTTAAAATAGTTTATTGCTCTGAAAAAAGTCAGCTGTCACTTTTTCCCCCCTATGTCTCTGGACCCTTATTTCCCTTTGCTTTCTAACTTTTGTTTCTTTATTGTATTTTTATTTTATAATCAACTTTAATGGCATAAAAATCCATATCAAATAGAAAGAATGTAGGTTTCTTTAAGCTCAATAGCTCTTATTGCAGATTTTTTCCAGAAACTTTTCTGCTTCTTAAAGCGTTTCCCCCCCTTTTTTCAGGCAAACCGGCAGTGAAAAATGCTATAAAAACTAAAAAAAGAGCTTCCAAAGATTGCGTAACTCACAGCTGAGCTGCACGATCCTCGGAAGCTCCCCCCCCCCGCTTTTAAAGCATTTTTCCCCTGCCGGTTTGGGTGAACTGGCAGGGAAAAAAATGCTTTAAAAAGTGAAAAAAGTTGGCCACGCCCACCCAGTCACACGACACCCCCCCCCACCAAGCCACATTGCATTAAACATTGTTTAACACAAAACATTTAAAAAAATAATATCTGGATTTTAGTCACTAAAATCCAGGTGCTAGGAACAATCCCACAGTTCCTATTGGGAAGATAATGCTGCAGAATAACTATTTCACCCATTGAAATGACTGCTACATTTCTCTGTACAGGTGGGGGTTGCGCACACATACGCAGGTGGGTGGGA
Source organism: Natrix helvetica (assembly GCF_964273705.1). Classification (NCBI taxonomy): domain Eukaryota; kingdom Metazoa; phylum Chordata; class Lepidosauria; order Squamata; family Natricidae; genus Natrix; species Natrix helvetica. The sequence goes on from NC_138548.1 coordinate 223,547,344, forward strand.
TGCATTCTATTGTGTTGTGGGCATGTGCGCATGTGCCCAATAGTGAACGCACGTACAATTTTGGGATGCCTTTACAAAAAGCGTTGCCATCTCTGCTCTACCTGATTTTGTTGTTAGTTCATCAAACCTCCATATCTTTAACCTTAAATTGTCCTCTGTGCACCTCACACGTTTCCTAAGAGGTCCCTAAGGGGGTGTGCATAAGCGCACCAGCATTCCTACCATCCCTGTCCTACTGTGCCCTTTGATATGTGCACATTTTATTTGTTCATGTAATACTCATTTATATCCATTTATTTGTACTAATCTCATGCGATAATGTCCATGTCTATACTAATACCTGTTAGCTTGTACAAAATAAATAAATAAAAATAAATAAATAAGGGATCCGGTTTAGGTTAAGCCTGAAAATGAGCAGCATAAAGAGCAGCAGAGAGATGCTGTTTTTGTGGGATCTAAAGCCCTTGCTCCCATCCACACCTGCATAGTGTACATGTGCACCTGCCTAGTACCCATTATTCATTTGTCTGGACACCCCAGAATTAACTTTCTCTCTTTGCCCTTTGACTTACCGGTCTGAGCACTCGCAGGACCTCCTTCAAGACAGCCTGGGTGCTCTTCACAGAGCAAAACGCAAACGTGCAAACCACCACGTCCACAGAGTTGTCCAACACTGAAGGCATGTTCTCGGCGGAGGCGACCACAAAATTCTCGAACTGCAGGTGCGTGTTCTGAGCCATGCTCTCCAGGAGGTAATTTTGAAAGTTGGGGTTGTAGTCCATGCAGGTCACGCAAGTTTGGGGGGGATAAAACTGAAAGTTGGGGCCAGAGCCCACGCCAATCTCTAGCAAGTGGAGTTTTCCCGAGGCATCGGTGAATTCTCGCATGTTCTGGAACAGCTTCTCCTTTTCTTTGCCCATTTCTTTATTGTAGATTTTGTTGAACTGAGTCATGAAAAGTGGGAAAGTTCTTTTGCAAATTGGATCCCATAAGCCAAAATAGGCAAGCACACAGATGGGCAGGGTGAGGATTTTCAGGCATTGTTGGAAGATGAGAACCAGCATCGTCTTTGATGGAAGAAAAGAAACCCTTCCTGCTTGACTACCTCAATGATTTGTTTTAAATACTCCTGCTTATTCCCTGTTCCTTTAATGATTTTTCGTAAGCAAAGCGTCTACATCAGGTCCTCAGTTTGAATCTGTTCCAGTTCTTCCTTAAAGCGACAGTGACTGTTTTAGTCATGTAAAAAAATCTTTCAGTTATACAATTTGGGATGAACACGCTTTGAATGGTGTAGGAGTAGGAATGGATTTCCAGAGAAAAAAATGGAGATTACTGGAACCAGGACAGTTGTTGGGTTCTGGATTGTACGGCCTGGTACGGGCGTACCAGTAGTAGACAGGAGCAGCATCCACCGTACCGGTACAGTGGCTCGTTTGGCCCACCCGGCCACCCTCATTCTATGACCGTTTATAACGCGACCGGCCAATTGCGCATGTGCTCACAGCGTGCCGTGCCTGTGCGACCATTTGCTGACAGTTAGAACAATTAATCAGTGCAACAATTTGCCTCCAGAAGTTGTAAATGCTCAAACACTGGAAGTTTTAAAGAAAAGATTGGATAATCGTTTGTCTGAAGTGGTGTAGAATTTCCTGCCTAAGCAAGGGGTTGGACTAGAAGACCTCCAAGATCCCTTCCAACTCTGTTATGGACTTTTTGTCCTGGAAGATGAGAGAGGCAGGAATGGGGGGCCCTGCAGTTTTCTGTCCCTTTTAACCATTCCTCCCTCTCTGCTTACTTGCACTGAGCTAGCTCCAGAAAAGGGGGCTAAATATCAATAGTATTTAGACTTATATACCACTTCACAGTGTCTTTACAGCTGTCTCTAAGCAGTTGCAGAGTCAGCATATTGCCCCCAATAAACTGGCTCCTCATTTTACTGACCTTGGAAGGAGGGAAGGCTGAGTCAACCTTGAGCCTGATGGGATTTGAACTGCCAAATTGCAGGCAGCCAGCAGTCAGCAGAAGTAGCCTGCAGTACTGCACTCTAACCACTGTACCACCGAGACTCCTGTCACCGAGGTAAAGGGGTGACATTCCATACCTAGTCTTGTCTTTTACTGCTTTTCCCCCCCCAATTCTGTTACAATTTTGATTTTGCTTTTTTTCCTGGAAATCTTTGAGGTTTAAAATGCTTAATTAAACATATATATAAGAAATGATTTTGAAAAGGAGAAAGTGTTGAGGAAATTTCTAGGATTGACTGGATATTGTAGGCTGTGAATAGATAATTATGCTATTTTGAATAAAGACTGGTATGCAAAACTATCAGAAGAAGATCCTAGTGTTACACAGATAAGGGAATGGCTTTGAAGGTTTTATCCCAGAAGTGGGGAGGAAAGAGGCAACCAGTGGCATTTTTGTCTAAACTGTTAGACTCTCTCTAGGGTCACCAGACAGTGTTCAAGCGGCTGCGACTATGGCATTGTTAATGAGAGAAAGGAGAAAATTGACTTCTGAAGGAGCCCTTGTGCCCCACTTCATGTGAAGGTGATCTTCAACAACAACAACAACAACAACAACAACAACAACAGCTAGTCGATGGCTGACAGATTCAAGGATTTTGAAATATGAGAGTGTGCTTATGGAACAAAATGATTTAGCATTAACCACTGATCTTAGGGTGCATCCCTCTCAGTTTTAAGAGGAGATTTAGAAGGACGATTGGATGTTGTTGCTGAGAAGAGGTTAATTTGTTTGTAGATGGGAAGAGAACGTGGTAGAAGGGAAGCGAAGGAATCTTGGAGGAAGCTAGAAAATTATGTCTTAAATCAAGTTGAATATTCCTTTGAAGCTCGAGGCAATAATTTTGCTGGCTTGGAAGCAGTGACGTGCAGTGAGGTTTATGGCTGGTGAGGCTGGTGATGTCATCAGGAAGGCAGGGAATGGGACCACGTGTGCTGGAAGCTGAGGCTGTCATCTTGAAGAAGAACAACAACAACAATAACAACAAATGCCAGTCAGTGGCTGACAGATTCAAGGATTTTGAAATATGAGAATGTGCTTATGGAACAAAATGATTTAGCCTTAACCACTGATCTTAGGTTGCATCCCTCTCAGTTTTAAGAGGAGATTTAGAAGGACGATTGGATGGTGTTGCTGAAAAGAGGTTAATTTGTTTGTAGATGGGAAGAGAACGTAGTAGAAGGGAAGCGAAGGAATCTTGGAGGAAGCCAGAAAGTTCCGTCTTAAATGAAGCTTTGAATTCTTTTGAAGCTCGTGTGCAGTGATTTAGCTGACTTGTAAGACAGGATGGCAGTGGCAGAACAAACTGAATATTTAATATTCTGAGAAGAAGGAGTTAGAGAAAGTAGGAGCAGTAGAAACTGGAGGAGCTATGTGGGTAGTACCTGATGGAAGGGAAATGTTGATTTTGGGAAGACTATATCGGGGGACTAAGGTATGATGTGATTTGCTTTGGGAAGCTTATGGATGCTGTGGATTGTATACAGCACCTAAACAAATATGTGACAAATGTACAGTATGTAAAAGAGTTAATAAACAAGTTCTACAACATAAAGAAAAGGGAGAGTGACATTTAGTGTGAGACCATTTCAATGCATTCAAGTTGATTTTACTGAACTATTTCAAGTGAGGAGACTTAAATATTTATTGGTGAGAGTGGCTCACTTGACTGGATGAGCTGAAGCTTATCCAGCCATGAGGGCCACTGCATTAGTAGTCACCAAAATTGTATTGGAACAGATAATACCTAGGTATGGAATAATAGCAGTTATATACAGCAACCAAGGGACTTGTTTTACTGCAAAAGGGCTTCAATCAATCATGGGGGCAGTGGCAATTTAGTGGGAATTAGGAGGAATATCATGTATTGTGGAATGCAATGTACCATAGAATGAAAATTCTTTTATGCTATGAAGCGAATGTTTACCATTGGCCTTGCTCACAATTTGAACCTTCCCAAAACGGGATATTACCACCTTTGGGCAGAGTGGAGGTGATTCCACAATGTGGAAGCTAAGGATATGTTTGTAAAGAACTGTATACTTGGCCTGTCTTCTTCTTCACCTTACCTCAGGAACAAAGGACTGCTAGCTCAAATGCCTCCACTCTAATTTGCTGTCCATAAGTTCCACCCTGGTGTTTGGGTCCTGATAAAAAGCTGAGGTGGGACAAAACTTAGCCAAGCCTGGGACAGGTTCTACCAAGTCCTGCTGACCACTGAAACAGCAGTTCAAACTAAAGACAAAGTGGGGGATGGGGACGATCCACTACACATGTGTAAAAGGACCAGTGGAAGAACTTCAAGAGTAGAATGTGATTCTGGAGAAGACTGACTGAGAATAAAAATTACCAAAAACTGATGTGGTTGTTGTGGTATGAATGGGTTTTGTTTGTGATTTTTCTCGTTGCAGGAGTAGTAATTTTGGTCTTTTGGGACTGAGTGGTAGCCTACGTTATTCCATCTGAAGATCCCAAAACAAGCTGTAGAACTTTTCACCCTACAAGATGTGTTGGTTCTGTGATAGTAACTGAACACAGTAGTCCTAGGATAGTGATGCGAAACTTTTGTGGCTCCCGTGCCAAAAGGAGGGGGAGTACAGGGTGGTACGCAGGTGTGCCACACCCATAATGCTATGCACATGACCCCAGCACGCCTGCGTGCCTGACCAGCGCTCCCCCCAATTTTTGGTGTGCCTTTTTTGCCCTCCCCAGGCTCCAGAGGTTTTATAGGAGCTTCTCTGAAGGCTCCAGAGCGTGAAAAACCGTCCGTTTGGGCAAACTGGAACTTCGGGAACGAAACTTCGGTTTGCTCATAGGGCCAGTTTTAGACCTCCGGAGCCTTTAGGGGCCTTCAGGAGGCTTTCCTGAAGGCTCTGGAGGGCTAAAACCATTTTGCCTCGCATGCCCGGACAAATGGCTCCACGTTCCACCTGTGGCAAGCGTGCCATAGGTTCGCCATCATGATCCTAGGACAGTGGTTCTCATCCTTCCCAATGCTGCGACCCTTTAATACAGTTCTTTATGTTGTGGTGACCTCCAACCATAAAATTGGTGTCTCAATTCCTAAGACCATCGAAAATATGTGTTTTCCAATAGTCTTAGGCGACCCCTGTGAAAGGGTTGTTCGACCCCCAAAGGGGTCCCGACCCATAGGTTGAGAACCACTCTCCTAGGAGATAGTGATATAATGATCCCTGAAGATATAGAATGGATTGATTTAATGCAATGGTTAAATATTTCAGAATATTTTTTTTCATGGGAAAAGGAATAATAGGATGAGAATATAATACAGTGATAAGTGTGAAAAATCATATATTACAAGCAAGGATGTTTTCTTCACTTAATGTAATCTTTCAGGTAGATATTTGTTCCATAATACCATGCTCAGATAATGAGAAGCAATATTCTATTGACCACAAGTATATTAGTATGCTGCAACAATGGAAATGAGCTTGTGAAGGAGGGGAGCAGTGCCCTGGGTGGACTCAGGGTAGACCCAGTAATTGGGCACTGAAAAAACATCTAGAGTAGGGCATATACTGTATTTTTAGGACTATTAAGACCCACCAGTGTATAAGACGTACCAAGTTTTTGAAGAGGTGAGTAAGAAAAGCTTTTCTCCTCCCCGTACCCCAGGAGCACTTTGCAAACTTCAGCAGGGCTGGGGGAAGGCAAAAACACCCCCATTTATGTGGAAAATGGGTGGAAAACAGGATGTTTTTCACAAAAACTGAGGTGTTTTTGCTTTCTCCCAGCCCTGCTGAAGCCTGCAGAGTGCTGTTGGGGGATGGTGGGAAGGCAAAAATGCCTCCGTTTTTGTGAAAAATGACCTGTTTTTCACCCGCTTTTTGCAAATGTATGGTTATAGAACTCCCATTAATGTTCTGAATAGAATGATAAGGTTATAGGCAGTGCTTGACGTAATAACTAATGAAACCACTATTGCTTTAAATTTAATACCTAAAAAGCATACTCAGTTTGTGTGAGAATCGGAATGAAATCCTAGTTATTTGAGTAAATTGCTTGAGATTATTTGAGGAACTGATATACTCCATCTTGAATACCTGACTAGCTAGTAAGCTACTCTGGATAATCACAGCTTGGAGCAAAATCAGAAAGTTACAGTGTCTTGACCAAAAATAGCCTGATGGGTTGGAACAGGAGATGTTTTGGAGGAAGCCAGTAATGATCTTATTGTTTAGCTCTGGGAAAGCGAGATCTTTGGGGGCTTTCTGAACACGTATGTTACTGGAATTTACCTGGGTTTTTCGGAACATTTGTGGAATTTCCATGTATTTTTCACATTGTACTTTTTGCACGCAACTGTATTTTTGTATCCAAGTTATGATGCATTTTATACGTCATTTTGTGTATTTAAGGTGCGCCTATGAACATGATGGTGGAAGGCAACATGAACATGTGGAACCACCTATAAGGGGACAAGAGCCACATGTTGTTATATATGCAGATGCATATCCTGTAAGATGAAAGATAACACCAGTGAATGTTACCAGACTTGTGGTATAGGGGGATATGTTTATGATACTGGATATAATAATAAAGTGATATTGTAGATAAAGTGCAGGCTGGGATCTTGAGAATAATCCCCTTGGGGTATCCCCAACACAATCGTGCCCAGCTCGGTCATCTTGCTTGTGCCTTGGCTGAGGGCACCAATGAAACTTGCTCAGCGATAGCTGCTGATGAGATGGATGTGTGAGAGACTTTGTTGTTTCAAAGTTGGAGATCGTTTCAATTCCTTGAGGCTAAGCTGAAGGCTTTGCACAATATAATTGCACATTTCCCTCATGCTACTGAAAGCTCTGCTTTTAGGATTGTTTGGAATCTCTTGACTTCCTGGTTGCCAGACTTTTCTTGGTTGAAGGAAGGAAGCGTTTGCGAGAGTTATGCCTCCATGTGTCAGATGTGCTCCTTTATGCTTAGAATGTATTGAATGTAGCCAGTGCTGTTTGATTTGTCTAGCTGGTAATTAATCAATTTACTCCCTTTGTTCAAATTGCCCAAATAAACTTTCCTGAAAGGAAAAGGATGAATTGTGAGAATAGGGGTGAAATCCTAGTTATTAATTGGTTGAGGTTATTTGAGGAACCTGATAGACTCCATCTTAAATATGTGACTAGCTAGTAAGCTACTCTGGAAAATCACAGCTTTGAGCAAAATCAAAAAGTTATAGTGACTTGACCAGAAATAACCTGATGGGTTGGAATAGGAGATGTTTTTCAGGAAGCCGGTAATGATCTTATTGTTTAGCTCTGGGAAAGCGAGGTCTTTTGTGCTTTCTGAACACATATGATACTGGAATTTACCTGGGTTTTTCGGAACATTTGTGGAATTTCCATGTATTTTTCACATTGTACTTTTTGCACGCAACTGTATTATTGTATCCAAGTTATGATGCATTTTATATGTCATTTTGTGTATTTAAGGTGCGCCTATGCACCTTGTTGTTATTCTCATTTGTTTGGGAATCCACTTGCGCAAGTGTAATAAAATAGATGCTTTTTGTTGATCATACTCTTGACCATTTTTTTGAGATGTAGAAAATATATCTGGGATATTTTTTCTCACAGTTTGTAACAGCAATGTATCAGAATAAACTTGCTTTACACTATTTGTTAGCAAAAGAAGGTGTCTGTGGAAAATTTAATCTCACAAATTGTGATTTGTAAATAGATGATCAAAGACAAGCTATAGAGGAGAAAACTGCCAAAGTGGGGAAAGTCATTCACGTCCCAGTACAAACTTGGACTGGGGCAGTCGACTTCTCCTAGTTTCTCTGCCTAGAAAAGGATTGGGTTTCTAGTGTTCTTAGCCTTTGGTGGTCCTCTTCTCCTCCTGTTTCATCCCTTTGATCCAGCACATAGTTAAGTCAACCATTGCTGGGATGAAAGTCATAGACTCATCTGTGTCTGCTAACCCTCCTGATAAACCAAAAAATATCATGGTTTTCAAGACCATCCCCAAGAAATATGCTTCCCTAGTCTATCATTGACAGGAAGCAAGCTGTCCTAAAAGAAAAGGGAGCAAATGAAGATGTCACGGAGGGATATAACAATAATAGAATAAGTAGAATTAGAGAGAGGGAGGGAGGGATGCAGTGGTGGGATTCAAAATTTGTTAGTACCAATTGTGTGGGCATGGCAAGGCTTGGTGGGCATAGCTTGGTGGGTGTGGCAGGGGAAGGATACTGCAAAATCCCCATTCCCTCCTAGTCAGGTGGGACTAGGGAGGCAGAGAATAGATGGGGGCAGAGCCAGTCAGAGGTGGTATTTACTAGTTCTCCGAACTACGCAAAATTTCTGCTACCGGTTCTCCAGAACTGGTGAGAACCCGCTGAACACCATCTCTGGTAGTATGCAACTTACGGCCATAATGGAACCTATGAATCCAGACCATAAAGTGTGGATTTTTTTTTTGGTTATTAAGCAATTGCCATGGTCATTAAAACAAACCGGCCTGGCCTGTTAATTTTAACTCCTTTTAAATGTATTGTCTTTTAAATTCGGTTTGTTTTTTTGGATATGGATTTAATCTTCTTTTTAACTTTTGGGATGTGTGTTTTTTAATGTTGTACGCCGCCCTGAGTCCTTTGGGAGAAGGGCGGAATATAAATCCAAACAAACAAACAAACAAACAAACAAACAAACAAACCAATAATTCATCTGAAAACTGCTGGCTTTTGTTAAAACTGTTGTAAAATGATGTCACATGACCTCAGGACACTATCCACAGCCACAGGTATGGTGTGGTTGCCGAGCTGAGCTCGCAAAGTTTGGTCATTTTCCCATGGATGGGATGGGACTGTCCTAACTTCTAATCTAGGTCATAAGTAGCCCTTAGGTGGATCCATGGTAACTTTGAACAGTTGCTAAGTTACCACTCATCAATCAAGGATTACCTGGATAGTGCCCCTATATGAAAATAATAGTTTAGCTTTCTAATGGTAGGGCTACTAGTATTACAATAACTCACATAACTAGCATGGCAAAGAGTTCCAAAGGCTTATTTTTTGATCTGCCAGAAAGGCTTAATCCTAGAAAATGGGACACCCAAGAACAAGGACTAAATGCAGCTGTGCTGACAAACCCCTGAATTGTGGTCACGTGACTGTGATGTGTGGCCAACCATTGGAACTTCAGATCTGGATTGCAAGTCCCCTTTGTCCTGTAATATTCTGTATGTTTTTTAAACCTTGTGCTTTACATCCATCCTTCCTCTTTTCCTTCTAAACACTTTGTTTTGTTCCATATAAGTCTTTTATCATAATAAATTTTAAAAATGAAAAAAAGCACTAGGCTGAGGGCATATAAAGCTATGATTTTGGAAATCTGGAATCTCCCAGAGGCCATCAACAGGGAAGATTCTTTGTGCTGCAACCACTGCTTTCCATTAATTGGCCACAAACCTGGGACCTTTTGTAAATAATAGAAATAGGATGGGGTAGCACTAAACAAATGTGCCAAATTGATTTCCCAAAATGTTTCTATAAATGTGGTAGAATCAGGTTAAAGTTTAACAACATGCCTCTTCTTATTATTCCATGGTTACTTAAACAACCCACAATATACCTCAGGAGTCCTGATATTTGCATTTCCCATATTCAGAAAAAGTCACCAGGCAAGGTTTGCCAGAGAGCAAAATAATAATAATAAAATATTCTTTTATATATTATATTAATTATTTTATACTAATATTTTATATCAATTTTACCATTTATTTGTTTGTTTATTTATTATTTTTGGCTGCAATGGCTTCCTGCAAACCTCTGCCAGCAAAGACTGAGCTCGAGGAGACCGCGCGCAGCCCTTCCAAGCTTCATTTTTGTTGGCAAAGGCACCACAGGCCAGTCCTTCTCTGTTTCCAGGGTGGCCCTGTGGGCCATATCTAAGCACTCTGGGGGCTGGGGCTGGCCCCCAGGCCTTGAGTTTGACACCCCTGATTAAGGTTTAGTGCGGCCTGAATTTTTTGGAGCCTTCCTCCACTCTGAATTGTAAAGAATAGAGGAAACACTTTTCTTATTGCAGTGTATGCATTTTAATGATTAATTCTTTAAAGTCAGAAATCTGATTTTCAAAGAAATATGCTTTCTCTTAAATTACTTCACAGCGTATCCACTAATATGGGGACGAATTAGAAAGGGGAACAACGGGACTATGATGTGTTGCAAGTTCAGTTTAGAAAACCCCATGTTCTCCAAATCTTTCCAGGTCTCTCTTAACAAGGTGCACCCATCTCCTATATATCTCCAAGTAGGGTCACAGACTTGTTGCCAGAAGTAGGTCCAGGTTGATCTGCCAGCTGCTACATGTTCCATGAAATAGAATGCACCACCCTGGAAAAAGTAAAATAATACAAAAAAGAATAATATAAAACAGAATGCTTTGAAATTACATAAAAATTCACACTGTAATCAAGATTGTTGTTATATAACTTCCTGGGGACATGAACTCTTAGGGGTAGCCTAAGCACATCCACAAATCACATCCCTGGGTGGTGAATTGACACCCCCCCCCACCCAGTATGGATTTTGTGCTCTAATGGTGGGTTCGAGGGAATCAAATACCTAAATAGTTCTTTAATTTTTTTGGTGTTAAGTGTAAGATTAAATAAATAAATAAAGATTATTTTCTTTGCACCACAATGTCAGCCCTTGTACTTCCTTCCTATAAGGAGACTCATGGTTCTTATTAATGAGCCCCACCACTGTCATGTCATCTGCAAATTTAATAATTGCTTTCGTGTTATACAATGGGGTAGAGTCATGTGTGTACAAAGAATAAAGGAAGGGGCTTAGCACACAACCTTGGGGGGCTCCTGTGCTTAATATCAGAGTAGAAGAATGGTGAGATCCCATCCTTATTGACTGTGGCCTATCCCTATCCAATATGGGGATTGGCATAAAAACAATACATAGAATTCCTGACTAAACAAAAAATGAAAAATGATAATTCAGTATGAATATGCAAATGTATGCTAAATGTAACAAATATGTTTAATAATGTCTCAGTTGTATTATGTAGAATATGGTGATTGGTATAAAAACAATATATTGAAATATTGAATAACCAAATAAAATGTTGAATAAGCAATAATGGAAGATCTTAATGTAATATAAATGTTGGTATTAATATTAGTTATATAAGTTTGTTACATGTAACAAATATGATTGATAATATTTTATTCATATCAAAAGGTATGATAATTAAGATCGGGTGATCGGTATAATAATAATATATTGAAATGTTGAATAACTAAACAATGAAAGATTGAAATGTAATATAAAGATGTCCATTACTACTAGTAGTATTATATAAGCTTGTTAAATGAAACAAATATGATTAATATAAATTTTCTTGTATAAAACATATGATACCCAGGCACCACATTTGATCACTGTTCAAACACTGATATGTAAAACATAAAAAATAAAAAACTTGAGGGAAAAAAAGATAAACCTAAAACTATGAATTGGAACATGGAATCTGAGAAGCCTATATGAATCTGGGAAAACACACAACAGTATCAAAGAAATGTCAAAATACAATATCTCTATATTCGGAGTGAGTGAAATGTGCTGGCCTGAAAATGTAATGTGTAGAATAGGAGATTATACTATCTACTGCTATGGTGAACATTTTAAACATCATCTAAATGGAGTAGCTATCATTGTAAACATTCTTGTAAATAAATGCATCAAGTCCTTTATTGCTGTATCTGATAGTGTGATGATGATCCAAATAAATAGTACTCCAGTAAATATTAATGTTATACATGTTTATGCTCCCACAGCTGACAGTGATGAGGAGGATTTAGAAAGCTTCTATGAAGGTATAAGCAGTGTACTGAAAACCCTAAAAAGTAACATCTCAATACTCATGGGAGACTTCAGTGCAAAAGTGGGAGAAGGAAGTAGTTGGAAACTTTGGCTTAGGAATCAGAAATGGTAGAGATGACAAATTTGTAGAGTTCTGCAAGGAACATAGGTAATGTGTGATGAATAGTTTTTTCAAGTTACAAAAAAGATGCCTCTACACTTGGACATCACCGGCAGATTAACAAAATAATACAGTAAGGAACCAAATTCACTATTTTACAATAAACAAAAGATTCAGAAACTCAGTAAAATCAGTAAAGACATACCCAGGTGCAGATGTAATCTACGACTTACCAAAATCCAGCTCAAACTAAAACGGATGAAAAACCCAAATCCTCCTAAACCAAGATTTGACAGTGACTTCATCATTCAACATGGAGATAAGATAAAAGAAGAACTAGGAATTCATTTAAGAGAAACCAACATTCTAAATAAGGAAGATGTAGAAGTGAACTGAAATAAATTAAATAATGCAATAATAGAGGTAACAAACTCAAAACAGAGAGAGGGGTACCACAAGAAACAACAGTGGATGACAGATGAAATTCTTCATGTCATGGATGAAAGAAGCTCTTATAAAAATAAAAACAAAGAGAAATATAATGAATTGTAAAAAACAATTAGAAGAAAAATTAGACTGGCAAAAGAAAAGTGGCTTGCAAAGAGATACAAAGAAGTAGAAGAGATGGAACATAAATATGATAATTTTAACTTAAACAAAAAGTGAAAGAAGCAGGAGGCTCTACAAAAAGAAAACCAACAACTTAGTTGACGATGGGAAAATAATCTTGGATGAGGATGAAAAACTAAAAAGTTGGAAGGGACACATTGAAGAACTTTTTGAGGACACTAGGGATGATATTGATATGGAAAGAATAACAACTGGACCAAACATCATTATGGAGGAGGTTGAACATGCAATAAAAATAGCAACAACAAGAAAAGCCACAGGAACTGATGATATCCCAGTAGAAATTTTAAAATTGCTGGAAGACAATGGGAGGAAATTTTTACTGCAGCTCTTCAATCAAATATATGAAATAGGAAAGATGACCTAAAAGTAAACGGTGCTCAGATCAACATTTTAAGATATGCTGATGATACAATTCTGGTTGCCAGTAAGCATGAAGACCTTCAGCTCCTTATCAAAATCATAGAAATATCTGAAAAATATGGTTTGAAGCTTAACACCTGAAAAACCAAGATCATGGTCATCAGCAAACAACCCATTAATTTACCACTGATAAAGTCGGAAGATATACCACTAGAAAAAGTTGAATGGATCACATACCTCAATTCTAATTTAGCTGGGACATGACCACTGAAGTTAAGACAAGAATAGAGAAAGCACGAACAGCAATGTTCAAAACGAAAAAGGTCCTCTGCATGACATAAGCCTAAGATTGGAAATCAGGCTTGTCAGATGCTACACCTTTTCTATCCTGCTCTATGGTGAGGGGCAAATAACATGGGTTGTTAACTAACATAGTTTGTATTTTAATCTGATTTGTGTTCTTTCTTTTAAAGTGAATGAGGAATCCCTTTTGTTTGAATATTCTGATAAATTGTAATAAAGTGATCTTCCAGTCTCGGTTTGTCTCATTGGAAAATATACACAACGAGGCACGAGCCTGCAAAAGCCATGTTTGGCCATTAATTTTGGTGAATTGCTAGCCAGCAGAATCCCGGTTAAGGGTAAGGAATAGGCAGGTGAACCCCTGGACTTTTTTCAGGGTCTTTTTTTTGTTTTTGACACATTGCCTCAAACATGATTTTTTTAAAAGAGAAGATTATTGAGTGGTAGGGATCTGAGAGGGAACGAAGCAGCCATCTATCCTTCCCGGGACAGAACAATTGGTGAGTGAATTTATTGTATTTCTTTTTTTTTGCAGAATTTTTTTTTTCAAAACAAACATAAAAATCCTCCTTCTTTACATACTGTAGAAAGTGTATCAGTTGGTTACAAAAGGCTTTTGTGCATCTCTTCCACCGTCATCAAGTGTAATTCACATTAACTCTAATATCTTAACTCAGATGTTTATACCTGTTACTATCATCATACCTCCACTTTTATTTGACTATGATTGTTTAAACGTCCTTCATCATAAAATACACCAGAATTTAATACATAACCACATACTGGCATTTTATTTATTTACTCATAAAATCCTCCATTGACACTAAATCCTTATATCCTATTCCAGCCAAACATCCATAATATTTAATGACAAAATTTTCTAATCCTCCTTTCCAAATCACTGTTTACAATTTACATCCAGTTTCCTTATGTTATACCCATACATATATATATTATTATCATTATCCTTTCTTTATTTGACTATATCCTTTATCATAACATTTCCCCCCTAATAATCAAGACTTAAATGTGTCTGATCTAGTTCTTTTTTATTGTTATTATTATTATTAACCTTTATATATAATCCAAAAGGATTTCTAACCTTCTCTTCACAGGTATTATTCAATATTCATATCCAATTATTGCTTATCATAACACTACACATTGTATACATTACTATCATTATCAATTTTTCATTTAGCTGTACCTATTTATCACTAACTTTAGCTAGATTTAGCTAGTTTTAAATTATACTCTTCCATCTATTAACCTGTATCTTTCCAATAACAAAACAATCTCATATTCTGCCATCTGTGGAGCCAGTCCACCAAACATCTTCTTAATCAAGTCTGTATGGACTCCTCTTAGCAACCTCTTGCTAGTAAAATCTCTTATGAATTCTTGAAGCCCTCTTTCTGCTTCCTTATTCAGCTTATCTTTGATTATCAACAGTGTTGTCAAATATTTTGCAGATAGGATTTCATAATCCATAGATTCTTTAATTTTTTCTTCTTCTTCTCTATCTTGCCCTTTGAAATAAATTTCCTCTCCATTTAATTCCTCTTTCAATATTCCATTCTTTCTTTTTTCAGAAATATACCAATTGCCATAGATATCAACAAGTTTAATTTCTTTATCTTCATCTTCTATTTCGGTTTTTGGAGTTTCAATCCCCTCATTTTGCATTTGAAGAATATCCTCCGTTTTTCCATGTTTTATTGTTGAATACACCAAGAATTCCAATTTTCTCTCAATTTTTTCCTTCGTTTTAATAATTTTTGCAGTTCTAAAAATATTCCTTGCAAATTCAAATCCTCCACGTTGTTTTGAGATGCCATATTCATACACAGTTGCTTTCGCTTACAAGGTCTGTTAAGATTAAAGCATGTGTTCACAAAGACCGCTGTTTTTCACAAATAATGCTGCTCTCACCTCTCTGTGAACAAAAACAGACTTGAAAGGGACAGCTGTGGACTCTTAAGATAGCCAAACAGCCAGGCAGTAAAGCCTTGAAATGCCAAAGTCAAAACCATCCATGAGAGAGAAAAAAGTACGTTCCATTCCGTCTTTGAATTCACAAAGACTTCGATCAGCCTCCGGGGTGGGGATTTTTTTTTGGGTATCTCTTTTATATATCAAATTATACAAAGAAACCCAATTTAAATGAGTTAGAAAAAAGTTCCCACAACAATAAAAGAGGAAAAAGTTAATCTGTAGCTTACAGAGAGTCACACAGACAAGTTAGAAGAAGAAAAGCTTGATCCATCCATTTCAAAAAGTTTGCACAGATTCAATCCATGTAAATAACATTTTAAAAATATGATAACCATTGTCCAAGACCATTCCAAAGATCAAATTAGCCGCTAAATTCTTCTATTCTTTAATTTGAATTGGTTTTTAAATTTTTATAGGCAATCTTTTTTTTTTAAACAATAAAAATTCCTCACCAGCTGGAAACACTTTCTCTTTCCACATCGTTTCGTTTGGAGCTGCCCTGACTTTGTCAGCCTTGGCTGGATTTTTTGTCACTGGCTTGAAGATCTTCTCTTGCTTCCTTCAGAGATTTTGCGATATCCCGGAGATCAGCAAGACGTAATCTTCCTATTCACCATCTCTTTGGGATGGTTTAGGTCCAAATTCGGACCCCCCAATGGCAAAAGTATCGGCTGCAATCTCAGAGCATTGAGATTGCACGTCATTCTGTCACGACTTCAGCTCCTCTTCTCGAATTTATTGCATTTCTAAGAAGCCTCAAATTCCCTTTTTCCTGTATGTGATGTATAAGCAGCTTCTCAGTTAATTACTTCCTTTGCGAAAAGGAGGTGTACAGGCCTTTAGAAGGACCGTAGTTGTAAAGTACCGGTATTAAAAAGAGAAAGAAAAAAAAGGCTGAATACACATTGTTTCAGCCCCCCTCCCCCCCCCGCAAGTTAGCAAGTAGGTTGAAATGGGGAATGTAAGAGACTCACAAGAAATGGATATGGAAATGCTTGTACTCCTCTCAGATGTCTATACCATATTTTTTTTAGCAGCCAGCAGAATAGAATTGGAAAAATAAAAGCCCTGTTAAAATTTGTAAGCATATCTGTCCAAAAAATTTAAAACTCCCAAAGAATTATTCATGGCCTTCTGAAGATATCTTTGAACAACCAATTATACTTGCTCTTATGACTGAATTATGGGAGTAGAAAATGTGAACACTGGTAAGCTCAGCTGCTTTTTTAAATGTCAGTAGTAATACAGAGTTATTGAACAAATGCCATCATATTATGTATAATGGACCCCTCCCCAACAAAGGAAATTCTTTTCTAATGAACCCATCTTTGAGAGCAATTGCACCATATTTAAATCACTCAAATATTTTATCAGATGCCCACATGGAATTTCTCCCACTAATATATAGCTTTCCTAATGGGGCAGCCCCAGTTCCAGATGGGGCAGCCCAAGCCCAAATAGTCCCACAATGGGAGGTCCCTAGATTACTCCAGTTTATAGTGAAAATCCTACAAAAATAGCTGGGTTGTTTAAAAGCATTATTTCTACTCATAATCCTACATAGAATGAATTACAAACTATGTTTAATGTTTTTCTGACTGAGGAGGAAAAATGGATGGTTGTGGGTAACGGTAGATTAAATATACTAGAGAATGCTACAGATGTTTTGTTTCCCTTTCAAGATTCGGTGTGGGATCCAAGCATCCCAGCAGATTTGAGAGAGTTGTGAGAAAACAGCAACTGTGTAGTTGCAGTTTTAATGATTACAAAGAAGAAAACTTTAGGGAAGATTTATCGGAACCTCTTCCTGAATTTTTCTCACTACATGGAGATGAAACAAAATTGCCTCAGGAAAAAAAGTGGAAATTTAAAGGGGTGTGGGAACCCTCCACAGGTCTGGAAATGTTTAATTGTATGTGTGTATGAGGGTTTGTGCAAGTCATTTCTAAGACCTGGGGGCAATGTTCCCTCTAATTTTTTTTCAGTGTGAGCAGAAAAGTATAGTGTTTGAGCGGCACATTTTCATGCCTGAGCACCTGAATTTTTTTCACAGATGTCACCTAAGACAACAACGAAATCAGTATTATTTGAAACTCAAAGTTATGTTTCTTCAAGGTACCCACTTAATTAAAAGTGTTATATAATATCAATATCACTTAACAACGCTCCTGCTTAGCAACCAAAATGTTGGCTCAGAAACTCTGGCATTTGAAGCATGCAAGTCTTAAAGCTGTCAAGTTACAAGACCCTTGCACCCCTAACCCTTTAGAAAAAACCCAGGGGTCTTCAAACCTGACAGCTTTAAGACTTGTGGACTTCAACTCCCAGAATTCCTCCTCCAGTCATGTTGACTCAGGAACTATGGCATTGAAGCATGCAAGTCTTAATGATGTCAAGTTACAAGACCCTTGCATCCCTAACCCTTTAGAAAAAAACCCAGGGGTCTTCAAACCTGACAGCTTTAAGACTTGTGGACTTCAACTCCCAGAATTCCTCTTCCAGTCACGTTGCAGCGACGTCATCTGCATGGATCTGCTCCATCTTTGGTTTCTTCATCGTGGGCAGGGCTGCTGCTGAAGATGCCGATGAGCCCCCGCCACCACCAGAATAACTGCTGCCACCTCCTCCTCCTCCTTCTCCAAGAGCGCCACCACATTTGCTGCCCGGCGCTGCGGCTGAGGTGAAGCCGGCAAAACTCCTTTTGGCACCCCCACCCATGACAGCGGTGCCTCCCCCTCTGTTTGGAGCACCTAAGCTGGGCCCAGCATTACCCCTCCCCCCTCCTCCTCCGCCGTGCTTTTGAGGAGCCATGAGGCCTTTTTTCCCCTGCTCACACCCCCTCCGTCGCCTTCCTACTGGCTCCCGCAGCCTCATGGCTCCTCAAAAGCACAGCGTAGGAGGAGGGGGCAGAGGTAACATGGGGCCCAGCTCAGGTGCTCTGAGTGGAGGGGAGGCGCCGCTGTCACGCGTGGGGATGCTGGCTGGAGCTTTGGCGGCTTCACCTTAGCCGCAGCGCTGGGCGGCAAATCTGGCAGTGCTGTTAGAGAAGGAGGAGGTGGCAGCAGTTATTCCCTTGGCGGTGGGGCTTTGGGGCTTCACAACTACCGTCAGTCGCCTCGTGCTCATCAAAACAAGTCCGGGGAGGTCCTTTGCGGGTGGCCAGTTCTAGCCGCCTGCAAAGGACCTCCCCAGCTTCCCGAGCCTGTGTCAGTAGAAATCACTACACGGCAGTTGAAAACTACTGCACGGTGTTTTCTTGCCACGTGCACGGCCGCGCAGCCGCGCACCTTAGAGGGAACATTGCCTGGGGGGGAGGGTTAGTTAGCATTTTCTTAGTAATTGGAAGGACAGTGGAATGTGTTAAACAGAATGGAGATGATCCTATAGGATGGAAAAGTTGTTGGTATATGTAAGTGGAGAGAGGGGGGGTGGAGGGAGGTGTTTTATGCTTGACCAGGTTGAAAGGTGAGAACTTTTGATTTTTTAAAAAAAATTTGTGTTTTAAAAAAACTTATGTTGAGAGTTGATCTGTAGAAAACTCACAGAAAGTTACGTATTTCTCTAAGTTCCAAAAATTTGGAGAGAGAAAAAAACCATTTTTAAGATTACTACTCTCCTGGAGTGTGTGAGACAAAGAAAGAATGAAAAGTGAATGTAAAAAAATCTGCTATTAGAACAAAAGTTTGTTTTGAAAAAAATTCTGTGTGTCTGTCTGTAATTTCTTTTGCTAACTCACTGGCTGAGATCTTTTCTGAAGGAATTATTTTCTATTCTTCGTTTCTTAAATTAAAAAAAAACATCTGCATTGTGTTTTTGTGTGATGGCTTTAGAGATTTTCTTTTCTACACCTTAGTAAAGTCTGAGTGTGATTTCGTTCTTTCTACCAAAGACTGAAGAAATGTAGTTAAGATTAACTGCTTGACAGCAGATTCCAGGTAATGCAAATTTGAAACAGTATCTGAGTAGGAAATGGGGGAGCGTTTTTTTTTTTCTATGGTGCACTAAGCAATAGCTGGAAACTACTCAGGGAGAGAACTAAACTAGAACTAAGGAAGATTTCCTGATTGTGAGACTTCTTAATCTGGATGATTGTCTCCATGAGCTGTGGGTGCTTCATTATCTGGAGGTTTTTAAGAGGAAATTGAATAACTTTTTTGTCAGAAGGGGGTTAGACCAAAAGACCTTTAAGGTTCCATTCAACTCTGATATTCTGTTTTTGGTATTGTGTGTGAGTTTGTAAACTTAAAGTGATTTTCCTTTGCATTTTATTTTGAATATATTCTACATAATGCATTGGAGGGCATTCTTGTCAAAGGAATAATCCTATGTGATTTTATGTACAGCATGTGTTTTTGGAACTCCTTGCTACTGCAAAGAGATGATTAATTGCTGTATACTCTGTGTGCTTAATTTGTTTTCCTTTTCCTTGGAGTCAAGGAGGAGGAGGGAAAGCTTTATAGAGAACAAATTTGGTCTCATGTTTATGGCCACAGGCTATAGAGCTGGAGAACTGTGAATTCAAATCCTGCTTTAGCCATGGTGGCCGGCTGGGTGATTTTGGTCTGGTTGTTTTTCCCCCCCTTCATCCCTAGGAGGGAGGCATTGAGTAACCATGTCTGTATCTGTTGCCAAAGAACAACTTTTGGCCCCACCAAGGCACTTGTTTGCAACATGCTTTCCCTAGTATAGGTTACAACCCCTAATTTAATTTTTCAGGAAAATGTTATTGCAATTTTCCTCCTGTTTTCTGTTTTGAAGGCTGTTCTACTCCTTTACAAGCAAAAGTAAGAAAAAGTAGCAGGTAATAAAAAGGTAGAGCCTGTCTGAATGGGAAGACCTAGATAATTGTACTTGATTAATTTGAACAAGTAACCTTGTAAGAAAAACAGAGCCGTGTTCACCTCTGGACTGCATGCTAGCCCATTGGGACACAGTAAAATCTATGGCAGAACCTATTGTTCTTTAAAAAGGAAGCTAAAAACCCTCTGCACATCTATCTGGCCAACCTACTCTATTGGTCCTAAGGTAGGAACCTGGCCTCTAGAAGGCAGCTTTGATTTAGATTTTGTCAACAAATTTGCTAATTTTCTGGCCACCAACAGACGAACTGAAGAGGAGATCTATCTGAGTTTCTTCTCAAATCTCCTTTGTTGCCCAGACATTCAGAAAGTGTGTGGGCTAACTCCCATACCTTCTTCTAAAATTTGCCCCCTTGTCACTTTCAAAAAAAGGGAAAAGCTTCCCAAAGTGACTGAGGAGTCCATAGAGATATGTTAAAAAACTGTTGCAGCAGTAATAGCTGTCTTTAAAAAGAAAACTAGAGCTCAAGAGCCCTGCCCAGATGCAAATGGTGTGTTAATGAAGGTATCCGTACATCTTGTTCTTTAAAAATATGCCAGCAATTGCAGGGAGATCTAAGATAACAGTTTGGATTTTTAACATTGTTTCTATACATCTTGATCTTTAAAAAGATCAGCCAGTGCCTGCTGGGAGATCCAAGCTAGAAAGAAGACACAGAACACCCCACGGCAGAGACAAGTATTAACAATTTAGGCTTAGGAAGATAGAACAATGGGTGTGACTTCGAGCAAAAGTTTTATATGGGGAAAGGCTTTGTGTGTGTGTATGTGTGTGATGTTTTGTCTTCCTAGCTATCCTCTTGCTTTCTTGCTTTGCTGCCCCAAAGGTAATTTGTATATCATCTGCCTGAGACAACAGACACGGCTCATTGCTGGTCAGTGAAGTCTGTGTGCTTTTTCTCTTAAAATTGTGAAATGTGTCAAGTTTCTTGAGTTACATTTTCCCCTTCACATGGCATCTAGTCAGGGTGAAAGGGGGGTGGGTGGAGGAAGTAAAACTTTGACAATTGTTGATAGAGCCTCCATGGACAAGTATGGTCTATCTAACTCAGGACCAATGATCTTTCTTTCTTTCTTTCTTCAACCTTTAGCTGTGGAAGCAATCTAGAATTTTTTTTTAATACGTTCTCATTTAGCTTTCCCACTTTGTAGGAACTCACTCTGGGTATTATCAAGAATATGGACAGTATTAAATGTTTTTCCTTAATATTTAATATTTTAAATATTAAGTAATGGTGGGTTCCAGTCTTGCCTTTGGCTATAGGTGGCTGCATATAGTCCTATTACTATGGGAGCATGCTCTGTAGTTATGCTGATATGCTGATCTCTTCTGATTTGTCTTTCTCAGAAAAGAGAAAGTCTGCCTAGCAGCTTTCTTTTACATTGCATGATTATATACTTACACCTATCAAGATTCAAGAGCCAACCATGGCTAGTTATATTTGTCTAAGTTTGGATTCCCCCCCCCCCATTCTTCCCAGATTTCCCAGATTTTGGTAAGAATCTGTGCAGAGCCACTAGAGCCACTTTGGGAAAAGTTCTCCACACTACTGAAAACTGTACAACAACAAACTTGGTTGCACCTTTCCGGCTCATCATTACAGATGCTGCACAAACTGATCACAATTTTACCTACTACACAACTGGCATTGCTAGATTGCCATGAGAATGATTGACTTTGTCCTAGGACTGGTGCTATATTAGCTTAACAGAACATTAGGATGGTGAACATTTGGGTGTTGGTTTGCATATATGTAATTATTTGCATGCTTTTATTATGTGTATTTCTTGTTCATATTCCGTGTATTTGAAATGTATTTATATGCTATCTACACCTTGGAGAAACCCATCTGGTGAGCCTTCAGGGAATACTTGTGGAAGACTCAATGTAGCAGTTTGTGGGGATAGTAACTTATGGGGATATCTGAGTTTGTATTTAGATGAATGCAAATGAGGTCCAAGGAGAGGAAGAACATCATGGTTTCAAAATCTAAGGGACTAGTTTGGACAAAACTCAGCAGTAGTTTTTCGTGCGGCTGTTGATAAAAATAGGATTGTCAAAATGATGATCAATGTCCAATGATGGATATGACACAAGAAGAAGGGACATAAAGCAATAATTAAATATAGAGACAAAATTAAGCTGGGATGCAATTTAGCCATTAATGATTTACAGGAGATTCGAGTTCTAGGAAAACTGCAGAATTGGCCTTTTTTAATTTAAGGATGGTGACCAAGTAGCTGAACCAGTTAAACATATTTCCATATATCAAACTCAAAATTTGAATAATTTATTCTTTTACTTTTTATTCTCCATTTTTTAAATAAATAAGCCAAAGTACACATCCAACACACTTTTCTCCTCCTATGTTCTCCACAACCCTGTGAGGTGAGTTGGCCAAGGAGAGTGACTGACCCAAAGTCACCCAGCTGATTTCATGGCTAAAATGGGACTAGAATTCAATACAGCGAGATACATGAAGAAAGCCAATTTATCTATTGCTAAATGAATAAAGAGATACACTCGACCACAAAGTCAAACAAGTCCTATTAAAGGAGAAACAAGCTGTAATGTGTCTAACAACTTATATTTGGATAGCCCTCCCCTAATTCATATGTTCTCTCAATTCTTTCCTCTATAAAAATACTACTTTTTATCGTGAATATTCAGTTAGGCTGTCAACCCTGAAGCTGACCTGGGCAAAGCCATTTTGGAACTTCAGTGCTGCCACACTAGAGTGAGGGACAAGGAGAGGGAATTAGAGATAGCTGTACTTGTGTAATCAAAATAAAATACTTTCTACGGGCAACCAAGGACATTCTCAACAGCTGGCTGGAAGAAGGAAGAGTGATGTCACTAGACCAGTGGACGCTGTAGTGGCTGGGCCCTGTGACTGATTGGGGCCCCTCAGAGTTGGTTTCCAACAGATATGTGCCAATATGATATTTCCAACAAAGCTATTCTTTGAGGAGTTCATCTGCCTTGGAGTTCTTGCTTGCAATGTATTTATTACTTAGAATGTTGACATCAGTATTATTGTTAATTAATATTTTAAATAAAATTTAAAGCCGCCCAGAATCAACTTAAATTTTGAGATGGATAGCATATAAATTTAATAAACTGTAAGAAAAAACACATTTGGAGTTAATAGATGCAAGAAACAAAATATCCAAAACTATGGAGTAGCTCATCCCTTTGCATTCTGCTCACATGTGCTTTGAATTTGTTCCCCAAAAGTGACAATTGGAAGTATAAATAACAAATATTGGGAACAAGACTTCAACAATGCATTGGGATTTTTATCCATTTTGCAGCAAGAAAAAAGTACTGGATGATGTTGGTCTCAAACCTGAGTTGCTAAATATTACTATTAGTTGGGCAGAGAAAACTCATTCACTTCACCCTCTGTGGAAATAAAAATTAATAGAAAGTTGTGTCTTAACTTTATGCATTACATTAGATACCATATCACCTTGAGAATTCCCTTTCTAGCTCTTCTCTTATCCATCTGACCATTTACTGTGCTAAAGAAAGATGTGTGATACCACCGAATCTTGTCATGCCGTAGAAAGGCCATAAATATGTATCTTGCAATTAAGTTGCTGACCCTTTTTTGATTCTCAACACTCAGATCTTACCAAAGTCTTCAGATCACTCTGGTCAGGACATAAGTCTTCTTCTGACTCAAAAATAGGAAAGCAAAAGTGCCAAATTTCAAGGGTGGCATATTGAGAATTAGAGCTTGCTTAGGATCTCTTGCTCTCATATAGCAATATGTCTGAATCATGACTTGGTTTATGCCAAAGTTGGAACTTGGCATTGAATCTTTTCCTGAAACCCCCCCGACCCCCCTCCCCAGGGCACTAGAGCATAGTGAGGCTTGTGATTCATTCTTGAACATGTTCCCAGGATGGTTGCTATGCTTGGTCATCTCTTACCACTACTTTTCTATGCCCTTTGATTTTCAGTTCCTTGGCTTGGTTTTGGGTGACTCTTAAATGTTTGTTACTCTCTTTGCTCTTTGAGCAGATCATGATATATATTATGATACTTTTATATCTTCTTCAGATGCTCCTGAGAGGCAGGATATATTAAAATGAGGATGATATGCATAAACCCTATAAAGTTCAATAAACAATGGAGAAAAACTAGCTAGTTGGACAAATACCTTATTTAGACTATCTGAATTTGAGTCATATTCCAGGTGCTAGGAACAATCCCACAATTCCTATTTGGAAGATAATGCTGCAAAATAACTATTCCACCCATGGAAATGACTGCTCATTTTCTCTGTACAGCAAACATGTAAGGCCTGGATACTTCATTTCTCAAACAGCATAATATATCAACATACATACAGCATCCCAAAGACTGCATACTATCCACAGTCTTCTTTTCCTTGTGGAGGTTTTTATTGTAGAATTTGCTGAATTGATTCATGACAAATGGGAACTTTTTTTTGCAAATAGGATCCCATAAGCCAAAATAGGCAAGCACATAGATGGGCAAAGCGAGGATTTTCATGCATTGTTGGAAGATGAGAACCAGCATTGTCACCCGACTAGGAAAAAAAAAAGCCTTTCCTGCTTGACTCCTTCAATGATTTGCTTTAAATACTCTCTTAAACACTCCCTAGTACTCCCTGTTCCTTTAATGTTCTTTCATAACAAGGCAACTACATCAGGTCCTCAGTTTAGGTCTGTTCCAGTTCTTTCTTAAAACAACAGCGACTCTTTCTGTTATTTAAAAAAAATATTTTAACTATGCAATTTGGGATGAACACCCTTTGAATGGTGTGGGAGTAGGAATGGATTTCCAGAGGAAAATTGAAGACTACAGGAACCAGCAGCAATACTCAAGTGACCCTGAAGACACAGATAAACCTCCAAGTGCTTCAATGACCCCCGGATGCAAATGACCAGCTGTCTGGAAGGACTATAAATTCTTCCGTTCCCCACTATCTGTCAGAGCTGGAGAAGCTTCTTGGATGAGAAGTGAAATGTCTTCAAAGAAAAACCAAGAAAAGTCCAGTTGCCTCTTGAAAAATCACCTTTGGGACAACCATGACCTGGATGACTGAGAATCTCCATGGACTTTTAGATCAATGTAGTAGGTAAGGCATCAGACTAGAAACTGGGAAACCCTGAGTTCTAGTCTTGCCTTAGGTATAAAGCCAGTTGGGTGACCTTGAGCCAATTCCTCTCTCCCAGCACTAGAAGGAGGCAAGAGGCAATCACTTCCAAAAAAACCTTGCCATGAAAACCGCAGGGACAAATCCAGGCAATCAGGAGTCAAAACTGCCATGAAGATACCAAAATGCCAAAAATAAAACACATCATATTTAATGTTCAGGGCTAATAATGATCGCCATAATCAACCAAGGCCTGACGCTTTTTGGGAAACACCTGTAATATTGAATCAATGTGCTAATTGTTGCTCCTACGGTGGCTTGTGGTGATTTTGTCATACAGACAAATCTGACTATATAGGGTTATAATGGCTTCCTGCTGAGCTTATGAGTAACGCAGCAAATAAAAAGAAGCAGTTACCAAGCAATTAGCCGAGATAATGATACCGGACAAGATTTTTAATGGATTATTCAAGTTAATAAAATAACCTTAACCTTAACTCTGTCTTGAAATCAGAATATTTTAACAATCCTGAAATGCATGTGTATTCTACTTTTCTTTGGTAGATAACTTATAAGGTTATTCACCTCATTCTATTGTGCACCATTTCTGCATTGATTCTTCTTTCGTTTATTTTACACCATTACTAATTAGGAAATCCACCACGTAATTTGTTAAACCTTCTCAACATCATTTAATAATAATAATAATAATAATAATAATAATAATAATAATAATAATAATAATAATAATTTTTATTTGATTAGCCGCAACCCTCTCCCGAAGGACTCGGGGCGGCGTACAATCAAAACAAATAAAAATACACATAAGACAAACATATATACAAAAAGAACAGAGACCTATACATATGTGCATGGAGGAGAGTTGACTTATAAGTGAAAGACAATTAAAAACACAATTTAAAATCCCCTTAAATAAAATTACTAAATTAAAAAACCCATCAGGAGCGATACGAAGTTATGGTTGAGCCAGGCCAGCTATTTGGAAAAGGTGGGTCTTGAGCTTGACACGGAAGGAGCGGAGGTCAGTAGTGGTCCTAATATCTGGGGGGAGGTCATTCCACAGGGCTGGGCCCGCCATAGAGAAGGCTCTGCTCCTAGGCACCGCCCCATGGCACTGTCTGGTGGACGGCACCTGGAGAAGTCCCTCTCTGTGCGAGCGGATGGGTCGTAGGGATGTATGGGGCAGAATACGATCCCGTAGGTAACTAGGTCCTGAGCCATTTAAAGCTGCATCTCAAATGGTATTGTTACTACAAAAGTCTTAGCTCCTCAATAGCAAAGGAAGCCATCTCTTTTATTGAATGTTTACTGTCTAATTGTTACTTAAGAGACTAAAGTATCATTGTCCAGGTAATCCTTGTTTAAAGACCACTTGTTCAGCTACCATTTGAAATTACAACAGCACTGAATGGGTGATACTTACTGTTAGATTGGGTAATGGATAGGCACACGCAGGCTTAGGTTTAGGTTTAGGTTTAT
Source organism: Natrix helvetica (assembly GCF_964273705.1). Classification (NCBI taxonomy): domain Eukaryota; kingdom Metazoa; phylum Chordata; class Lepidosauria; order Squamata; family Natricidae; genus Natrix; species Natrix helvetica. The sequence goes on from NC_138548.1 coordinate 223,574,107, forward strand.
TTGGATTTATATGCCGCCCTTCTCCAAAGGACTCAGGGCGGCGTACAACATTAAAAACACATATCACAAAAGTTAAAAAAAGATTAAACCCAATTCCAAAAAGACCAAACCGATTTTTTTTAAAAAAAAGAAACAGTACATTTAAAATAAATTAAAATTAACATTAATATTAACAGGCCAGGCCGGCTTGCTGGAAAAGCCAACTTTTTAGGGCGCGTCGGAAGGACCAGAGGTCAGGGATTATGCAGAGCTCCGGGGGCAGCTCATTCCAGAGGGAAGGCGCTTCCACAGAGAAGGCTCTCCCCCTGGGGGTCACCAGCCGACACTGTCTGGCCGACGGCACCCTGAGGAGGCCAACTCTGTGGGATCGTACTGGACAGTGGGAGGCTACTGGTGGCAGTAGGTGGTCTCGCAGGTACCCTGTGCCTAAGCCATGGAGCGCTTTAAAGGTCATAATCAATACCTTGAATCGCACCCGGAAAACAGTGCAGGCCGCCTAAAAGGGGTGTGACATGGGAGCACCTAGGTACCCCCATGACAACCCGCGCGGCCGCATTCTGGACCAGCTGAAGCCTCTGGGTGCTCTTCAAGGGCAGCCCCATGTAGAGAGCATTGCAGTAGTAGCTTAACGGTAAAAACAGCTCTTTATTAAGTACAACAAGTGAGAACAATCCAGCAAAGGTTGAGTCTGACAGCAGCCCTTTTATAGAGAGCTGTCAGACCCTTCGACCAATAGGATTAAATCTCTGTTCCCGCCGGAACAGAGGACCTTGTTGGAAACCACTGTAGTTAGAGCAAGTATCTAACACTTACAACAGGTGCTCTCACTTCCTCGGGTCAGCAGCGAATGGATGGAGCCGTCAGATAGAAGAAAGGAAGTGATAGATCTTGAGAACTGCTTAAGGATGTTAGAAAGCGAATCGGAAGCCATTGGTGTTTAACTTTCACTCTATGCCTATGATTTTCTTGGTGACTTTTGAGAATTGCTTAGATTTGTTTTTGAAGCCAGAAACTTAAATAAAATATGTTGAATTAATTATCTGAATTGCTGTCTAGTAGCAAACTACCCGGTAAAAGCTGCCTACAGTAAGAAGAGTTGACCTTGAAAACATTGTAGATAATAACGAACTGATAAAAGTCCTCTATAAGAAAGAAATAAGACCAGCTGTGTAAACATTGTCTTGCTTTCCCTTGCTACATTATAATGGGCTGTTGAGACTGCCGCCCTGTTAGTGTTTGCCTCCCCCTTCTGCCTAAGGGGGGGGGGGCAGAAAGTTGGATAACCCAGACAACTCATACCAAAGGTTTCCTTTTTCTCTCTCTCTTTGTTTATTTGACTACTTTGGGCCATTTTTTACCTACCCAACTTTTATCTCTTTATCTCTTTTTTACCTCTTGCAATGAGGTGTGGATTACCATTACCATTACCATTGTGGAATAAATTTTGTGGGTTTTTTTTCTCCCCCATTTTTTGTGGGGGGGAGGTGAGTGCCTTTTCACCAATTTTTTTATGTGTCTATTTTTCTTCCCCTTGTTTCCTATTTTTTCCTTTTGTTACTTCATGTGGCCACTATAAAGTGATTGGATTATGGTAGCAAGAATCTGAAGATGGGGCCCAAGAACTGGGATCAGTTTAGTGTGGGCAACTCCAGGATTATAATTAATTTACTAACCTATTCTTTGGATTACAAAACTTGATTACAAATTAAATACAACAATGTCAGATCCAAATACCAAGATGAAGAAAATAACATCATATGTGTCTGCAACGGCTACCCCACCTGGTTCAGTGACACAGAAACAGCAGGCACAGGAACACAACAAGACAAAACTATTTTGGAGCTAAAAATATGTTGCAAGACATTCATGCGGATATCAAGGAGCACATAAACAGAGTAGAAGAGAAAGTTGGCAAAGTGGAAGATGAATTGAAAGAAGTCAAGGAAATGATGGGGAAAAATGAACAAAGACTGCAGAAGATGGAAGAAAAGGAGATAACAGAGAAAAAAGTGGAGGAGATGGATTATAGGCTGACAACATATGATAAAAAACAGAAAGGACCCAATGTATTGTGGGAGATGGAAAGATCCAAATTCTATCTAAGACTCCAGAACATAGAAGAGGAGAAAGGAGAGAATTTAGCAGAATTTCTGCGATCTTCTCTCAGCGGCTACAGAAATGAGTAAGGAATATATTCTAAGCGGAATGGGGAGATTTTTAGAGTATGTACAAGATATGCAATGAGGAACAACTTGCCCAGAGAGGTACATGTAAGATTTGTGAAGCAAAAAAAAAAAAAAACCTAAAAATGAAATATTGCAAGCAGCAAAAAGTACCACAATAAAACACAAATCTAGAGAGATAGTAGTATTGAAGCAAGTTCCAAAGAAGGTCAGAGAAATAAGAAAGGAACACCACTTTTTGACTAAGAGTCTGATTAAAGAAGCAGTGAGTTTTAGATGGCTTGTTCCAGAAGGGATTTTGGTAAACTGGCATGAAGAAAGGTACAGACTAGATACATTAGAGAAAGCAGAATTATTTTATGAAGAAATACAGCAGCAGGAATGCTGGTAAGAGAAGAGGAAGGAGCTAAATGCCAGGAAGCTAAGGGGAAAGATCGAAGGGAGATGGAGAAGAAACAGGAAGAGAAAGCGTTAAGAGAAGGAGCAAGGGCCAAAGAGACAAAGGTGCAGAGGGAGTTAAGAACGATTAGATCAACTAAATCTATAAACCAATGACATGGAGGAAGAAATAAAAGTAATCTCCATTAATATAAATGGATTAAATTCAGCCACAAAAAGAAGAACATTCAATAAATTAGAGAAATAGATGCTTACAGGAAGTACATATTAGAAAGCAACACAGAAAATTTTTGGAACAGGCAAAACTTAGTAATTTATATACGACTCTGGCTGACCAAAGCAAAAAGGGAATAGCATTATATATTAGAAAGACAATACATTCAAATAAAATTTTTGAAGATGGGGAGGGGAGAATACTGATGGTGGAAATAACGATGAACATGAGAAAGATACTATTAGTGGCAATATACGCTCTAAACAACAAATAAGAAGAATTTTTTGGGAAACTACACAAAAAGATAACAGAGTATGATTATGAAAATATATGTATACTAGGAGACTTTAATGCAATCATAAATAATGAAATGGACTATAAATCTACAAAGATGAACAAGAAGGCAAGAAAAATTCTACCCAAAACATTTTTCACGATGGTGGAAGAATTAAAATTGCAAGATGTTTGGAGAATAAGATACCCGAAAGAAAGACAACATACATTCTACTCAAATAGACATTTATTGTGGTCAAGAATTGATATGTTGTGGTTGTCAACAGAGCTAACGCTCAAAATAATTATGATAGACATAGATATAAGCACATGAGCAGATCATAATCCAACAACAATGACATGGAAGGGACAGAGGAAAAAGGGGAGATGGAAAGAATTACAATGATGGAGGTAACAGAAGGCATCAAAAGGCAAAAGAAGGGGAAAACACCAGGACCAGATGGATTACTGGCAGAACTGTAACAAACACTACAAGAATTATTAAGCAATGTAATGTTGGAACTATTCAATGACTTATTAAGAGAGGCAAAAATGCCAGAAACATGGACGAAGACATTTATAATGCTTATACTAAAAGAAGAGTCAGATCCACATCAAGTAAAGAACTACAGACCTATTTCACTATTAAATGTGGATTATAAATTTTTTGCATCAATAATGGCAGAAAGAATGAAGAGACTTCTAAATGAATTTATACACATAGACCAAAATGGATTTCTTCCCAAGAGACAGATCAGAGACAATATGTGGATTGTATTGAATACGCTAGAGTACTATGACGCTCACCCAGAAAAACAAATGGTGTTGCTGTTTCTAGACGCTCAAAAGGCCTTTGATAATGTGAACTCGCAATTCATGATAATGCAACTTCAAATGATGGGATTTGGTGAGGGATTTTTAAATATGATTAAAACTATATATAATAACCAATCAGCAAAAGTAATGATAAATGGTGATATGACAGGAAATATAGCGATTACAAAAGGAACTAGACAAGGATGTCCACTATTGCCATTATTATTTATACTGACACTAGAGATTTTGAATAGAGAAATAAGACAAAATAAAGAGGTAAAAGGTATGAGGGTCAAGAAAGAAAAGTATAAATTACAAGAGAATCCAATAGAAACAGGGCCAAAACTAGTTAAAATAATAGAAGAATATGGAGAAGTAGTGGGCTTGAAGATTAATAAAGATAAAACAAAAATTCTGGTGAAAAACATGACAGAAAACAGAAAAGAGAGTTGATGGGGAAACTGGACATACAAGTGGTGAACAAAGTAAAATATTTGGGTATTCAATTGACATCAAGATGTGGAACACTAAAGGAAGATAACTATTATAAGGTGAGAAAACAAATAGAAATAGACTGGGAAAGATGGAAAAGCCTACAATTATCACTGATGGGAAGAATAGCAGTAGTAAAAATGAATATATTACCAAGATTGTTATACCTATTCCAAACAATACCAATAAAACTAGAGAAAAAATTCTTTGAAAGCATGAACAAAATAGTGGGGAAATATATATGGCAAGGGAAAAAAGCAAGAATTAATATAAAAATGTTACAAGATGCAAGGATTTGAGGTGGATTTGGATTACCAAACTGGGAATTGTACTATGAAGCTGCGGGTCTAGCTTGGATGAAAGAATGGATTTTACTAAGAAATACAAAATTGTTGACACTGGAGGGGCATGATTTCCAACTGGGTTGGCATGCTTTTTTGTGGTATGACAAAAGTAGGGCACATGGCTATTTTCAAAGACATTATGTAAGGAATGGATTATTAACAATATGGGAAAGAGTGAAAGGGTAACGTTATTCAGAAATACCAATGTGGCTTTCAACAATGGAAGCATTGACACATCCAAATATTCGTAGTATGAAAAATATTATTAGATACAAAGATATCTTAGCAGAAGGGGGGAACTAAAAAAACAAGAATTAGAAAAACAAGGGATTGATATAGGTTGGTTTTCACAATTGCAAATACAATCAAGATATGAAAAAGATAAAAAGGAGTATGGTTTTAACTTAGGAATTTCGAAGTTGGATAAGATACTTATGGGAATGGGAGAAAGAATAATCAAGGAATTATATAGCTACCTATTAAGAACTATGCTAGAAGAAGAAGTGGTAAAAGATACAATGTCAACTTGGGCAAAGAATTTTGGCCATACGATTGAACTAGAAAAGTGGCAAAAACTATGGGAAAGGAATTATAAACTAACCATGTTAACACCTTAGAAAGAAAACGTATACAAAATGTTTTACAGATGACACATGTCACTGAGAAAACTAGCTAAGATGTTTAAAGATAAGTCAGCAAAATGTCAGAAATGTCAACAAGCACTCAGTTCATACTACCACATGTGATGGACATGTGCAGAAGCAAGGAAATATTGGACTAAAATAAGAGTATGGTTAAAGAAAATGCTACAACAAGAAATATAATTTAGACCAGAGATATTTGTACTAGGTATTATCCCAGAGAAATTCAAGAAAGAGGATACTTATTTGATTATACATGTAACTATAGCTGCGAGAATTGTATTTGCCCAAAATTGGAAATTAAATAAACTACCAACAGATGAAGAGATAATAAAAAAGATATTAGAGTGTGCATTATAGTTATTCATGGAACCGTTTGACCCCAGCTACCACAGCCAGAGCCTCACGGTCCAGTTGGCTGTAGTTTTTCTCAGCCACTGACAGAGTCCTTAAGTAGTATGCGATGGGTGCCTCGGTTCCATTGGGCATGCGGTGGCTGAGGACGGCCCTGATGCTGAAAGGTGAGGCATCACAAGTCAGCACAAGTGGCAGGGTGTGGTTGTACTGGACCAGGAATGTGTCCACTGATGGTAGTTTTTTCACCACAGCAAATGCAGCAGCCTCGGCTCTGCTCCAAATCCATGTTGCCTTCTTGCCGAGAAGCCGATGCAAAGGTTCAACAACCGTAGTCTTCTGTTTAAGAAAGACGCTGTAGAAGTTAAGGAGTCCAAGGAACGCCTGGAGCTCGGTCTGGTTGCAAGGTGTGTGGGCGTCCTGTATGGCTTTAATTTTTTTGTTTGTGGGGTGAATCCCTGAGCTGTCAATGAGGTACTCTAGGAATTCGAGCCTTGGCACATTGATTTGGCATTTCTCTTTTTAAAGGCGGAGACCCTTTTCACTAATTCTGATCTAAACAGCCCTAAGTCGTTTAAAAGCTTGATCTTTGTTTGCAGCTGATACCAACATGTCGTCAAAATAGGGGATGACTCCAGATATCTCCTGCAACAATCGTTCCATGACAGTTTGGAACAGTCCAGGGGCAATACTAATGCCGAATTGCAGTCGGGTGCATTTAAAGGCACCCCAATGCGTCACAATGGTTTGGGCCTCTGCCGTAGCGCCAACTACAGGAAACTGCTGGTATGCCTGTGCAATGTCCAATGAAGCGAAAACTTTTCCGGGGCCTAGTGAATGTAGTAAGTGTTGTACAATGGGTACAGGGTAAACGCTTTGTTGGAAGGCTTTATTTATTGTACACTTATAGTCTGTGCAGATGTGGACTGACCCATCCGGCTTGACCAGGGTCACTATAGGGGTCGCTCAGCAGGCATGATCTACCAGCTCTAGGATTCCCTGGCCAATTAGCTTGTCCAATTCCAGTACATTAGGGTCCAAGTTAAAAGATATGGGAGTCCCCATACTTACCAAGACCGGTGCCAAAGACGTCCTCAAACTTCTTAAAGAGTTCTTTGGTGCTATTGTCACAGATGGCATTGATTCCGGTTACCTCAAGACCCAGGGGTTTGAACCAGCCCAGCCCTACGAGGTTTTGCAGGGCGCTGCTTACTACTGTCACAGAAAGCAGTCCATTGAAATACTGTATAGCAATTGGAAAGTGCCTTGTCTGAGAACCGGGACTCGGTTCCCCTGCTAGTTGCTTAGGCATATGTCTTGGATCCGCAGCTTGTGCTTCTTCAAGTTGGGGACGATCTTCTTAAGTGTAGTCCAGGACATGATAGTCAGTGATGACCCCGTATCTATCTCCATGGAATATGGAGATCCCTCAAGGAGGACTGTGACTCTCAGCTTTTCGCCTCGCGTTATGCAGGTTTGGCCGATGGTTGTCTGGAACTTCGCTCTGGTGGCTCCCTCCGGCTGTCTTGGTCACGGTTGCCATGTTCCTCATCTCGGTGGTTTCGGGTATGCCGGTTGGTTACTTGGCTGTCTGGTCGCTACGGGAAACTCACTCTACTGATGTATCCCTTTCACTCGTAACGCCTATAAAGCCTATGGAGCCTGGGGAGGGCAAAAAAAGCATGTAAAAATGGGGGGCGGTTCGCGCCTTGTGCGCGCATGCGCACTGGGGGGTTCGCGCATTGCATTATGGGTGCAACATGCCCACACACGACCCCCCTGCGCTCCCCCCACTTGTGGCACGCGAGCCAAAAAAGGTTTGCCATCGCTGGTGTAGCCTTTATTGTCATTGTAGATCATGTATACAACGAAATTGGTTTTATCCTCAATGGTACAATCCATGACAAAAAATGCAACTAACATAAATAGTATAAAATATACTCCCTATGCAAGTAATTAGATCAAGTAGAATGGGCCATGTCTTATTTATTTAATGGTGTCATTGGATCTACGATTCTCAGAGAGACAGGAAAAACAGAAGAGGAACTTAAAGAAAACTTTGAAACAATTAGCAAAAGAGGGGGGAGTATAGAAGATATGTTTACTGTCTGTTCACCTAATTTGATTCCACAAGATCATGAAGTAATTGGCTTAAAATATTGTTTTTCCTCTATCCCTCCCCCTGATCAGTTAAAGTTTGTCTGTACTGTGCCTGTCATTTTCTCTATGCCTGTCATCCCCCATGATCAGGAAGAGTTTGTTTTTTCTGTGCCTGTTTCTGGCTAGCCACAGCAAGCCTTTTCTAATATCAGGCAGAAGGTTGCTGAGCCATATCCTGATTTTCTTTTTTTTAATTAATATTCAAATTTTTATTGGTTTTTTAAAATTTTTACAAGGAAAAAGGTTATAGGGTTATAAAACATTTTGGCAGCTACATTGTGCGGGGGGGGGAGCCCCCCCAGGTCTTGCAACTTGTACACACACTGATAAAGAGAAAAATCAACATTTACCTATTTATTAGCAGTTTTAAATTTAACATATAATCATCAGTTTGTTTCAATCATTTGTTTAGTATCACTTCCAACAGAGTACATTGTAGCAACAATTGCAATAGTATTCCAAGTCACTTTTGTGATCTGAGTATTCTAGCTGTTGCATCCTCTCTCCCATCCCCCGGCTGTGCCTCAGCTCCTCCCTCCTTTGTTTTTTGTGTAGCATCCCCCACTTCACCTAGAAGAGCTGCATGTTTTTTAGCGAAAGCCTCTGCTTCCAGTAGTGTATGAATTCTGATTCTGCTGCCCTCCCAAAAGATCAACATGCCTTCTGGAAATAGCCATTTGAACCAAATCCCATTATTGTATAATTTTTTTGCTAAGAAGGAATATTTCCTTCTATTATCTCTTACTTTCTTTGGGATCTGTTTGAGAATGGTTATTTCTTTATCTTTATATTTTAATGGACCTCCCCTTTGAGCTCCTAGAACCTCATCTCTTGTAGCTTTTCTAAGAAATTTGATATGAACTTCCCTTGGAACGTTGTGTGTTCTTGCATAGGCCGAATTGGCCCTATAAATCAGGTCAATATCACACCAGAGCTGTTGTTTATCTCTATTGATATAGTCTGCTAGTGCTGTGGTCATAATCTCCTTCAGATCTTCATTCACCGCCTCTGGCAAATTTTGAAACCTAAGAAAAAAAGACATCCTTTCAAAGTCCATTTTTAGCATCTGGTGCCCAAATTCTGTGTTCCCCCTCTGGATTGTCTTCATCTCATCTCTAATCCCAACCTCCCCCTCCTCCAGCACACCAATCCTCTGTTCATTCCATGTGGTTTGCTGCTTCGTCTCTCTGAGCTCTTCCTTGAAATCCTGCAATTGTTTTTAAATTTCTTCCTGTCCCTTTAAGATGTTTTGAAGCATCTGCTGAGTAGACAAGTCTTTTACACTCTCTTCAGAGGGTTTAGATTGTAGGAAAGATCCCATTTGTAACTGGTGTGCAGGGCTGGACGTTGAATATGTTGGGACCGACGAAGCCTTGCCAGGTGGCAATTTCTTCGGGCCCATCTTGAAGCTCAAGGGTAAATGTCGTCTGTAGAAAGAGATGGCGTCTGTGGGAGAGCACGGCCGGCAAGGATCACCAAACAAACAAGTCCAAAGGGGAACAAATCCTCTAGCAAAAAAGTTAAAGCAGATAGGTGGGTCAAAGTATTCCAAATCCAGGGGAAAAACGTGTTTAAAGAGGTTCCTGGAAGTCTCTGGGGTGAAAGTTAGTTGAAAGGCATAAAATTTTCCATGGGAGGAGTCTCATTCATAAAGACAAAGAAGAAGGAAGTTGGTCATCTTGGCTCAGCCAGCATAGGTGATCAGGAAACAACAATGTCAAAGTTTCCATAAGCACTTTAAAAAGGAATCAGGTCATCCATCCTTTCTCTCGCAATTGTAACCAGCAAAAAGGATTTCCCCCCCATTATTTAAGGGAAGTGAAAGTAGTTTTCAAACTTTCTTTCTCTCCCTTGAAGGGAGGGAATTTTTCAAGCGCCGCTTTTCCGAGGGGGGTGGAATTCCCCCCCTCTAGTCGAAACTTATCCAAAGGTTCAATTTCAATTTCAATTTCAATTTTATTAGATTTATAGACCGCCCCCTCTCCCCGAAGGGACTTGGGGTGGTGTACAGGCACCACATTAAAAACCATATACAAAGAATAAATACACTTAAAATCAAATTAAACCTTAAAGCTGTACAGGATGATAAAAATTAAAAATCAACTTAAAACCATCCCCTAAAAATTTAAAAGTGCAGAATTGAGGGACTAAACTGGGATTAGGCCAAGCCAGCTAAACTAAACAGGTGGGTTTTAAGCTTCTTACGGAAGGAGCGGAGATCGGTGGTTGTTCTGATGTCAGGGGGGAGGTCATTCCAGAGGGTCGGGCCCATAACAGAGAAGGCCCTACTCCTGGGCGTCGCCCGCTGGCACTGCCTAGTGGACGGCACCCGGAGGAGTCCCTCTCTGTGAGAGCGGATCGGCCGAAGGGATGTATGGGGCAGGATACGATCCTGCAAGTACCTAGGTCCTGTGCCATGGAGCGCTTTAAGATGATAATCAACACCTTGAAATGCACCCGAAAAGCCACAGGTAGCCAGTGCAGCTCGCGCAGGAGAGGTGTTACGTGGGAGTACCTAGAGACTCCCGCAATTGCCTGCGCGGCCGCATTCTGAACCAACTGCAGCCTTCGGGCGCATCTCAAGGGGAGCCCCATGTAGAGAGCATTACAGAAGTCCAGCCGGGACGTCACAAGTGCATGGGTGACTGTGCGGAGGGCGTTCCGGTCCAATAGGGGACGCAATTGGCGCACCAGGGGAACCTGGTGAAACGCCCCCCTTGCCACGGCCGTCACATGGTCATCCATTGACAGCCAGGCATCTAGGAGGACACCCAGATTGCGTACCCGATCCACGGGGGCCAGCTGTTTGCCCCCAATGGCCAGTGATGGAAGCAACTGGTTGAACCGGGGTGCCGGTAGCCACAGCCACTCCGTCTTGGACGGGTTGAGCTTGAGTCTGTTACTTCCCATCCAGATCCGTATGGCTTCCAGACACCGGGACATCACTTCAACGGCATCGTTGGGGTGGTTCGGGGTAGAAATGTACAGCTGGGTGTCATCCGCGTACAGATGGTAATCCACCCCGAACCCACGAATGATCTCGCCCAGCGGCTTCATATATGTGTTGAACAGGAGAGGCGAGAGGACCGACCCCTGCGGTACCCCGCAAGTGAGCAGCCTCAGGGTCGACCTCTGCCCCCCTGTCAACACACATTGCGCTCGGCCAGAGAGGTAGGAGGAGAACCACCGCAAAACGGTGCCCCTCACCCCCAGCCCCTCCAGACGATGCAATAGGATACCATGATCGATGGTATCAAAAGCTGCCGAGAGGTCTAATAGGACCAAGATGGAGGAACAACCCCCATCTCTGGCCCTCCAGAGATCATCCACCAATGCGACCAAAGCCGTCTCCGTGCTATGGCCGGGCCGGAAACCGGACTGGCGCGGGTCCAGATAATCAATTTCCTCCAGGTGGCGTGGGAACTGTTGTGCCACCACACTCTCTGCAACCTTCGCCAGGAAGCAAAGTTTGCAGACGGGACGATAGTTAGCTAACATAGCCGGGTCCAGGGAAGGCTTCTTGAGTAGGGGCCTCACCACCGCCTCTTTTAAGACAGCCGGCAAGAACCCCTCTCTCAAAGAAGCGTTGACTAACTCCTGGAGCCAGCCTCTCCCAACCGGTTATAGGATCTCTGTCTACCCTCGTACCTACCCCTCCCCGCGACCGTTGGGATAGAAAGACCCTCTTCTGGAATGTCGCTATTCCCCCTCCCCTTAATAGCTCCGCTCACTCCCTTGCTAACCCCACCCATAGGCCTGGCACTAGTCCCTCCCTCAACCTGACTAACCCCACCCCCCACCCTGGGACCCCCTAAAATACGGATAAAAAAATTAATTAAAAACCCCCTGACACTGCGCTTCGTCCACCTCTCTGGATTAATAAATCCCTCATCAAGGTGGGCCCTCGAAAGGGTGGAGGGCCATACTTGCGAGAGGGGGGACTCCCGCAGTAGGATCAGGTCTGTCCTCGAGTATATGATGGATTATATTACCGGCAGGGCATCAATTTGATTATAGGGATGTTACAGATGTTAAAATGCATAGTTAAAAATAATTAAAAATTCACTAATTCCAGTAAGGTACGAACAGGCCAAAATCTTGGATAGGGTGGTAAGATGGTCAGATGGTCAGCAGATGGTCATATAAAGTGCACGTAGTCATATAGGTGGTCCCATAGTCATATAGATGGTCTCATAAATGGTCTCATAAAGTGCACATAGTCATAGTCCGGCGCCTAAGAGCCTCCTACCTCCTGCCAGGCCTCTGACGCTAAAAGCCTCCTGCCAGGCCACCTGGCTTCCTGCCAGGCCACCGGCGCTCCTCCGATGCTCCTGCCAGGCCTCCTGCCGGCCACCGATGCTCCTCCTGCAGCCCAACGACGCAAGCCGACATCCGACGCTCCTGCCAGGCCTCCGACGCAAGCCGACATCGGTTGAAACAAATAGAGCTAAGAGAGCTAAGAAAGCTGCAGAACCATTAAAGCTGGAAAAGTAGTAAAAGACCTGGGGAGACCCCTCCGCTCACTGCTCTTCAGCTGCTTCGTTCCGATTCTTTATTGCTTCAGACTGCTTTCGGAGAAGCGCGTGGTAGCATGCCGCACGCTCTCTATGCTCCCTGGCTCCTGGGGCAAAACTGGAGACCCCCCGTGGCTGCTGCCGTTCCAGGGGGTCCCAGTAAGCTGCCCCTAAGGCAGGGCGCTCTTCCCGGGCACCCTGTGCCCCCCCAGACTTCGGGGGAGCCCACCGGAGCAGTGACAAGGCAGATGCGAACGTCCGTCTCCATTGGCTGCCGTAAGTGGTTTCAGTATCCTGATTTTCTTAACAGACTGCAGGATGCTTTAAGACGACAGATAGACCATTCTGAGGCTCAGATGGATTTGTTGATGAAATTAGCAAAGGAAAACGCTATTTTCGAATGCCAAAGAGCAATTATTGGTCTTCGGAACGATCCTGATTTGGCAGATATGATTAAAGCCTGTCAAGATATAGGAACAGCCTCTTGTCAAACTAATTCATTGGCGGCTGCTTTATCGCAAGGCAGCAAGCCTCAAGGAAAGTTTTACAACTGTGGTAAAGCTGGTCATTTTAAAAGGGAATGACAAAATCCAGGGGTGTGTGTGTGTTTTTGCAGCCTCCCGCAGCCCTTTCCATCAAGGATCAAAACCAAAAGCAAAATGTCCAAAGTTATTTCGTTGGTTGATTTACACATTTACTTAGTCCTTTGTGTCAGATTTATGTTGCAGAATTGAATCCTTTTCATAAGTGTTATCCATTAGCTTTCGTAAATCATTATATGAATGATATTTTAATTGGAGCCCCAAAGATATTACCTAATTGGCTTTCAAAAATGCAAAATGATTTATGTATCTATGGATTGCACATTGATCCAGAAGTATCTATGGATTGCACATTGATCCAGAAAAAAGTACAACTGTATGAAATGTTGCAATCTTTTTTTGCTCCGGTTTTTCTTTGTTTAAATGTACACGAAAGTATTTTGCTAATTAATTTACTGCAGTTTTGGGGACCCTTATTGTGGTCGTCCGTATTCTTCTTTGCCGGCATAAGAGATCTGTAAAGGCATCCCAAAGACCTTAAGATCTGATTCCTTCTGTGGCGCTGGCTACAATTGAAAAAAATAATGATGTTTTGAGCATTCAGTTTGTAGGTTGTATTTCTTTTAGAGACAGTTAGCTAACTCTTCTGATGTTTTCTAAGCTGCCTAGGGCTGAATTAATGATTTTAGGACGCATCGATTTTGTCGCAGAAATTGGACTGATTTGATTAATATTGTTCTTCCTATTCCAAAATCTGATTTTCAATTTTTTTTTCAGAATAATTTATCTCTTTTTTTTCTTTAAAAAAGACAAAACAACACATACAGAACAAGAGCAAGGAGAAAAAAAAAGAAACACAATTTCATCAAGCATGTCGTTTGGTTACAGTTTTTGTGCAACGATTTTTACAATTAAGAATAAAGTCACTGATTATCCATTAAACATAGTTAAACGTTTCATTGAGCATTATGTGTTCAAGTTACCATTAATATTCTTTCATTTGTGACAACCCTTATTTCCTTACATCCATAATTATCTACTAGGTAACAATAAGTCTTTATAAAATTATATCACCAATTTGTAAGAAATAAGAATAAAGATTAAATCAAAGAATTCCCATTAATTCATATTACACATTTCTACTTTCTGTTAACCATAGAATTTCCAATCATCCACAACTCCAAATATAATTTTCCATTATTAATTATCAATCCATGTGGTCATTAAGTATTTCAATCTATATTTATATCCATTATTCATTACATCATCATTATTCCATTTTATATTATAAAATAGTCACCACCTACAATCATACCTAACAATTTAAATCATCTCACTCTTATACATTAAGTACATTATTATTCTTATATCGTATAAGTAAGTAGTCTGTTTCATAGTAAAAAATTAACATAAATAAAAGGAGAAAAAAAAGAAAATTTTTTTTCCACAACATTAAGTATAGCTTTCTATTATTATTACATATAAGATAAGATAAAGTGGGGAAAAAATCATTTCCAGGTTTTTTTATCCAGCCATTGATAAAACAAATTCCATACTTTATAGAATTGCTCATCCTCTAGTTCTCTAATTTCAAATGTAAGTTTACTCATTTCAGCACAGTCCATTATTTTCCGAATGATTGGTTGGTAATTTCTCATTTTTCCAGTTTTTGGCAAATACAATTCTAGCAGCTGTTAACACATTTATGATCAAATATTTCAAGTCCTTGTTGTATATTTCTGGTATTATTCCCAATAAAAAGAGTTCTGGTTTCAAGTCTATATATTTATGTAACATTTTCTCCAACCACATGTGTATTTTAGTCCAGTATCTTTTAGCTTCAGGACAAGTCCACCACAGGTGGTAGAATGTGCCTGGCGTATGTTGACATTTCCAGCATTTTTCAGACTTATTCTTAGACATTCTTGCTATTCTCGATGGGGATAAGTGCCATCTATAAAACATCTTATACAAATTCTCTTTATATGCAGTTGACATTGTCCTTTTATAGTTTTGAGTCCACAGTTTTTGCCATTTTTCTAAGTCAATCCCATGTCCAAAGTTTTTTCCCCAGGCTAACATAGTTCCTTTAACTTGTTCTTCATATAATTTCACCTCTAGTAAATAGGCGTAAAATTTTTGGATTACTTTTTCGTCATTACCTGTTAAAATTTTATCTAATTCAGTCATTTTATCATAAAAGCCCTCATTTTTCCGATCTTCATTATATCTAGAATGTATTTGCACATATGAATACCAATTGAGTTCAATACCTTCCTGTTTCAATTCTTGTATAGATTTGAGTTCACCCTCTGTATTCAATAATTCAGCATATCTAACTGTTTCTTCCCTTTTATATATTATTGGGTATGAAAAAACTTCAATAGTTGATATCCAGACTGGAATTTTCAAGTAGTGCAACTCAAATTCAAATTCAAATTTTTAATTTGTTAGCCGCTCCCTCTCCGCAAGGGACTCGGGGCGGCATACAATAAAAATATACATACATACATATAGACATACAGATACACACATATACATACATATACATACATGGAGGAGGTAGTAATCAAACATATATCACATTAATAATAATAATAGAAAATTAAAATTAGCCATTAAAATATCCCATGATAAAATACAATTTAAAAAGGACTGTCAGGAGGAGGATAAACTATGGTTGAGCCAGGCCAGATAATTGAAAGAGGTGGGTCTTGAGCTTTACACAGAAGGAGCGGAGATCGGAAGTAATCCTGATGTCAAGGGGGAGGTCATTCCACAGGGCTGGGCCCATCACAGAGAAGGCCCTGCTCCTGGGTGTCGCCCCCCAACACTGTTTAGCGGACGGCACCCGGAGAAGTCCCTCTCTGTGTGAGCGGATTGGTCGTAGGGATGTATGGGGCAGGATGCGATCCCGCAAATAACTAGGTCCTATGCCATGGATCGCTTTAAAGATCGTAATCAAAACCTTGAAACGCACCCGATAGACCACAGGAAGCCAGTGCAGCTCGCGCAGGAGAGGTGTTACATGGGAGAACCTAGTCCTCCCCATAATCACCCGCGCGGCCGCATTCTGAACCAACTGTAGTCTCCGAGTGCATCTCAAGGGAAGCCCCATGTAGAGAGCATTGCAGTAGTCCAGGCAAGACGTCACTAGTGCATGGGTGACTGTGCGCAAGGCATCCTGGTCCAATAAGGGGTGCAATTGGCGCACCAGGCGAACCTGGTGGAACGCCCCCCTTGCCACGGCTGTTACATGGTCATCCATGGACAGCCGGGCATCTAGGAAGACGCCCAAATTGCGCGCCCGTTCCATGGGGGCCAGTTGTTCGCCCCCAATGGCCAGAGATGGAAGCAACTGGTTGAACCGGGGGGCTGGAAGCCACAGCCACTCCGTCTTGGAGGGGTTGAGTTTAAGTCAGTTATCATCCATCCAGACCCGTACGGCTTCCAAACACCGGGACATCATTTCGACGGCCTCGTTGGGGTGGTTCGGGGTGGAGATGTACAGCTGAGTGTCATCAGCATACAGATGGTATCCCACCCCAAAGCTACGGATGATCTCGCCCAGCGGTTTCATGTATGTGTTGAACAGGAGTGGCGAGAGAACCGACCCCTGTGGCACCCCGCAAGTGAGGGGGCTCAGGGTCGATCTCTGCTCCCCTGCCAACACACGTTGTGTCCGGCCGGAGAGGTAGGAGCCAAACCACCGTAAAACGGTGCCCCTGACTCCCAACCCCCATAGCCGGTGCAACAGGATACCATGGTCGATGGTATCAAAAGCCGCCGAGAGATCTAATAGGACCAGGACAGAGGAACAACCCCTATCTCTGGCCCTCCAGAGATCATCAACCAACGCGACCAAGGCCGTCTCTGTGCTGTGCCCGGGTCGGAAGCCGGACTGGCGCGGGTCTAGATAATCATTCTCCTCCAAGTGACGTGGAAACTGTTGGGCCACCACACTCTCTACAACCTTCGCTAAAAAGGGAAGGTTGGAGACTGGACGATAATTAGCTAGCTCCGTTGGGTCCAGGGAAGGCCTCTTGAGTAGGGGTCTCACAACCGCCTCTTTCAAGGCGTCCGGCAGAGACCCCTCGCCCAACGAAGCGTTCACTAGGCCCAGGAGCCAGTCGTGTGTAACCTCCCAGGATGCCAGTACAAGCCAGGAGGGGCACGGGTCTAATAAACATGTGGTAGGTCGCAGACGTCCACGTAACTTGTCCAAATCCTCGATGGCAACCGAGTCAAACTCCTCCCAGAATGGTCTCTCAAGACTCGCCACGGGCGTCTCCACTGGACCACTGAAAGGGACCCATCCCATCCGGATTTGAGTGACTTTGTCCTGCAGATATTTTCCAAACTCCTCTGCTCTGCCCTGTAAAGGGGCTTCCCGCGGCCTCTGAAACAAGAGGGAGCGGGTCACCCGGAACAGGGCAGCAGGGCGGTTATCTGCAGACGCAATAAGAGCGGCACAATGATGACGTTTGGCCGTTCTTAATGCCACAAGGTACGTCCTTAAGTAGGTTCGTGCCTGTGCTCGGTCAAATTCGGAGCGGGAGGGTCTCCAACGACTCTCTAGGCGTCTCTTGTGGCGTTTCATCACCCTTAGCTCCTCGGTAAACCAAGGAGCCAGGGTGGTTCGTTGCCGCAGGAGAGGCCGCAAAGGCGCCACCCGGTCAAGGGCCCCGGCAGTCGCACTATTCCATGCGGCTACCAGGTCCTCCACCCGGGGGCGGGTCGGGTCTACAGGAGGTGGCCCAAGCTCCGTCTGGAACTAATCTGGTTCCATCAGGCGCTTGGGGTGGAACCATCTAATGCCTTCCGGCTCCGCCTCCCCACAGCGGGGGGTAGCACCAGGGAAGTCAAGTCGGAGAAGTGAGTGATCCGACCATGACAGGGGAGTGATAGTTAAATCCCCTATTCCCAGATCACTCGTCCACTGGCCAGAGACAAAGACAAGGTCCAACGTGTGGCCCCCCTCGTGGGTAGGGCCCTGAATTAATTGGGTCAGGTCCATGGCTGTCATGGAAGCCATGAACTCCCGAACCCCCTCAGACGCTTCTCCCATCGACGGCAAGTTGAAATCCCCCATCACTAAAAGTTTGGGGGTCTCAACCGCCACCGATGCGATCAGCTTGAGGAGTTCAGGCAGGGCTGCTGATGTATAGCGAGGAGCCAGGTACACTATCAGCAGGCCCCACTGCCTCCCTGGGCCCCATCTCACGACAAGGGACTCACACCCGGATGTCTGCGGCACAGTGAACTCTCTCGGCTCTAAGTCTTCCCAGATAATCACTGCTACCCCACCGCCCCTTCCCTGGGCCCGAGGCTGGTGAAATGCTCGATAACCTGGCGGGCACATTTCCACGAGGGGGAGACCTCCCTCGTGACCCAACCAGGTCTCAGTTATTCCTGCGAGGTCCGGCTCCCCCTCCAGAATTAGATCGCTGATGACAGCCAGCCAACCTCTTAACCTTCTCCCAATTTGATAACAGAGCCTCTCTTATAAGATGCCTTCTGAAATAACCATGCGTTTTAGTTCCCTTATACCGTAAGTATGCATGCCATCCCAACAACAGGTCATGACCCTCTAGATTCAAAAGCCTAGCATTTCTTAACATTATCCATTCCTTAATCCACATCAGGCTAGCTGCCTGATAATATAACTCCCAATCGGGTAGGCCCCACCCTCGTCTTGATTTAGCATCTTGTAACAATTTACATTTTATTCTTGCTTTTTTCCCTTGCCATATGAATTTCAACACCATTTTATTTAATTCTTTAAAATAGTCTTTCCCCGGCTTAATTGGAATGGTCTGGAACAAATATAGCATTCTAGGTAGGATATTCATTTTGATTGTTGGGATTCTCCCAATCATTGATAATTGAAGATTCTCCCATTTCGCCAGATCTATTGCAATTTGTTGCTTCAATCTAAGATAATTATCTTCTTTAAGAGTGCTACATCTGGCTGTTAGGTAGATCCCCAAATATTTAACTTTATTTGTAATTTGCATTTCCAAAATTTCCGCCAATTCGTCTTTTTGTTTTGAGGGTATATTTTTTGTCAAGATCTTTGTTTTGTCTTTATTTATTTTCAAACCTGCAACTTCTCCATACGCCTCAATTTTTCCTATCAATTTAGGTGCAGATTGAAGTGGCTCCTCAAGAATAAAGACGAGATCATCTGCAAATGCTTGCAGCTTATATTCTTCCTTTCTAATAGTCATTCCCTTTATTTCTTCCTCTTCTCTAATCTTTCTGTTTAGTACTTCTAATGTTAAAACAAAGAGTAGTGGTGATAGTGGACAGCCTTGTCTCGTGCCTCTTTTAATTTCGATTGGATCCGTCAGTTCTCCATTTATCATTATCTTAGCTGTTTGCTTGTAGTATATTGTTTGTATGGCTTGAATAAAGTTCTTACCAAAGTTCATTTGTTCCATTTATTGTATCATAAACATCCAATTCACATTATCAAAGGCTTTCTGCGCATCCAAAAACATCAAAGCCATTTGCTTCCCAGAGTGGGCCTCATAATATTCCAAGGTATCTAAAATTGTCCTTATATTGTCTCTAATTTGCCTCTTTGGTAAAAAGCCATTTTGGTCCGGGTAAATAAACCCATTTAAATAATTTATCTCTTCAGTGTGCTTTAACTGACTACGTGAGCTGTATTGCATATCATTTGCCTAAAGATCCTCGGCTTGCGTGTTTAATGACTTCTTCTTTTCCTGTTCGTCTATTGCTTTCATTTTCTCCTCTTTCACAAGCTGTCACTGTGTTTTCAGATGGAGGGCAAACAAGAGGAGTGATTGCTTACAAGGACTCTCATTATGAAAGTTTCCTGCCCTGCAAAACAGTTGTCCCTGCAACACTTAGAATTGTTTTTTGCTATTTTAGCTTTCTAAATCTTTTCTCGACAGCCGTTTAATCTAATTTCTGACTTTTATTATGTGTGTCAATTTATTTTTAATCTTCCAGGTGCTTACATCGCACCCAGGATTGATTCTAATCTTATGGCTTTGTTCTGCAGCAATTATTACAAGACCAAAAGCATTTATATTTTGTTTCTCATATACATAGTCATTCATCTCTTCCTGGACCTCTCTCTGAAGGTAGCATTCAAGCAGATACAGCTGTTCATGTTTTACCTACTCTTTTTTCAGATCCATTCTTTAATCATTCTTTTATCCACTTGACCAGGCCACGCAGAGTTAATCCCCATGGTGTGGCCACTAATCAACTATGGCAAATGGATGTCACCTATGTTCCCTCTCTGGCTCCCTGGAAATATATTTATGTTTCTATTATTACCTATTCAGGAGTGTTTTGGGCCACACCTCAACGAGGAGAAACAGCTAATCATGTTATTTCTCATCTTTTTTCACCCATTACTGCCATGAGCAAACCCTTCTCTTTAAAAACTGATAATGGCCCAGCCATTTCAAAATGAAATATTGCAAGTAGCAAAAAGTACCACAATAAAATACAAATCTAGAGAGATAGTAGTATTGAAGCAAGTTCCAAAGAAGGTCAGAGAAATAAGAAAGGAATACCACTTTTTGACTAAGAGTCTGATTAAAGAAGCAGTGAGTTTTAGATGATTTGTTCCAGAAGGGATTTTGGTAAACTGGCATGAAGAAAGGGATTTTGGTAAACTGGCATGAAGAAAGATACAGACATAGAGAAAGCAGAATTATTTTATGAAAAAATATAGCAGCAGGAATGCTGGTAAGAGAAGAGGAAGGAGCTAAATGCCAGGAAGCTAAGGGGAAAGATCAAAGGGAGATGGAGAAGAAACAGGAAGAGAAAGCATTAAGAGAAGGAGCAAGGGCCAAAGAGATAAAGGAGCAGAGGGAGTTAAGAACGATTAGATCAACTAAACCTATAAACCAATGACATGGAGGAAGAAATAAAAGTAATCTCCATTAATGTAAATGGATTAAATTCAGCAACAAAAAGAAGAAGAACATTCAATAAATTAGAGAAATTGAAATTGGACATTAGATGCTTACAGGAAGTACATATTAGAAAGCAACACAGAAAATTTTTGGAACAGGCAAAACTTAGTAATTTATATATGACCCTGGCTGACCAAAGCAAAAAGGGAATAGCATTATATATTAGAAAGACAATACAATCAAATACATTTTTTGAAGATGGGGAGGGGAGAATACTGATGGTGGAAATAACGATGAACATGAGAAAGATACTATTAGTGGCAATATACGCTCCAAACAACAAATAAGAAGACTTTTTGGGAAACTACACAAAAAGATAACAGAGTATGATTATGAAAATATATGTATACTAGGAGACTTTAATGCAGGGGTGTCCAAACTTTTTTCAAAGAGGGCCAGATTGGATGAAGTGAACATGCTGGAGGGCCGAACATTTTTCCGAACATTCTTTGAACAATTACAATTAAATGCAAATGAATTATTTTATGCCAAGTTAATTGCAAATGGCATACTTTTCATTTCATAACATTAAGATCAACTGACAGCTGAGTTTTCACAATGTATTTTAAATAAATTAAAAAAAAACTTACCTGCACTATTGTGAAGGGTGAAACTGAGATCTGTACTGCAGCAAATAGGCTCGGTCTGGTACAAAGGCAGTGGTTTTGATGCGCAAAATGTCACGCAGATGAAAGTCACTTAGTCTTGTCCTCACACGGTTCTTGTTAAAGTTCATAGCAGAGAATGTCTTCTCACACAGTCAAAATCCTGTCCTCTGGTCGTCAACTGTCTCTTAATATCTGATGAAATATCTTCAATTCTCCGTGCTACAGTGTTACGAGCCAGGCAAATGTTGGCAAACTCTTGCTTCTTCTCGGGACAGATATTTTCAACCATTTTCATAACGCACTCTTTAATAAAATCACCCTCAGCAAAAGACTTGCAATTTTTAGCAATTAACATTGCCACGTCATAGCTTGCCTTTGTGGCATTTTTATTTGACTCACGGGCTCTTGTGAAAAATCGCTGTTGTGACATTAAAACTGCTTCAAGTTGCTTCAACTTTTCACTGCGGTCGCACCCTGTTAGTTTGTCATATGTGCTATGTTTTGTCTGGTAGTGTCTTTTGATATTAAATTCTTTATAAACGGCCACAGTCTCTTGACATATCAGACAAACACAGTGATTCCGTATTTCAGTGAAAAAAAATCCACTTTCCACCTTTCCTGGAAACGGCGGCCCTCACTGTCAACTTTCCTTTTCTTATTTATAGTCGCCATTTTATAAATTGGCCAGAAAGGGGAGGGTGAAGGGTGCAGTGACAGAGTAAAAATCTGGCCCTTGTGGAAATATGTTTATGAGAGTAATATGGCAGGAATCACATTTTGGAGAGCTGCTCCTTATTCATATTTAGCAAGCATGATTCTGCATGATTCTGCTTTTGTTTGACCTTGGCAGGTGGAAGCTGTGTTATTTGCTTTGACAAGGTCAGACTCTCTGGTAACAGCTCACACACTTCCACCACTTCACAAATTCTGCTAGGCCAGGGCCCTACCTGCCCCTGTCCAGCTCCTCACATCCCAGCCCATAAAATGGCTGTCTCACACCTCATATATACTGCAAGTCCCACGGAGGAGGTAACTGGAGATGAAGCAAAGCAGAGAAACTTCACACTGATCAAAGCCCAGCCCTGACGTCACCGCCCACTGTCACTCCCAATGAGCTGCAGTCAGGCATGTGCACTGCCCTCAAGCAGAAGACTGTCTGCCACAGAAGAAGAGCGGTGATGTCAGGATCGGGTTTCCGATGCGGCCCTCTCACCGCCCTCCATACTGTGGCAGACAGTCTTCTGTCGCTCCCAACGCACTGCCCTCAAGTAGAAGATGTAAATGCGGCCCTCCCACGGCCCTTCCTTCTGATTGAGGGTGGCGTGTTGTGAGCGACAGAGGGCGGTGACGTCAGGATCAGGCTTCCGATGCGGCCCTCTCACCGCCCTCCCTCCTGTGGCACACAGTCTTCTGCTTGCCGCCCTCAATCAGAAGGGAGGGCCGTGGGAGGGCCGCATTTACAAAGAGCAGGGAGGGCTGTTAGAGGTAGAAAATGAGGACTTGGCAAATAAAATAAAATCGGCAAAACAAAACTTCTTTGAAAATGCAAATAAACCCGGACATTGGCTGGCATACAAGATGAAAAAGGAAAGAGAAAAAAAGCTGAAAAGTCAACTGGTGGATGAAGAAAGGAATATACAACATTTAAATGAAAAAAGAGAACAATAATTGAAAATGTCTATAATAAGTTGTATCAGCATGAGAGAGTTCCAGAAGGGAAAATAAGACAATATTTAGAGAAAACCAGAATAAACAAAATCCCAGAAAAATTTAAGAAGGCACTAGAAGAAAGAATTACAATGATGGAGATAACAGAAGGCATCAAAAGGCAAAATAAGGGGAAAACACTAGGACCAGATGGATTACTGGCAGAACTGTAACAAACACTACAAGAAGTATTAAGCAATGTAATGTTGGAACTATTCAATGACTTATTAAGAGAGGCAAAAATGCCAGAAAACATGGATGAAGACATATATAATGCTTATACTAAAAGAAGAGTCAGATCCACATCAGGTAAAGAACTACAGACCTATTTCACTATTAAATGTGGATTATTAAATTTTTGCATCAATAAGGGCAGAAAGAATGAAGAGACTTTTAAGTGAATTTATACACATAGACCAAAATGGATTTCTTCCCAAGAGACAGATCAGAGAACTGGCAATTCATGATAATACAACTTCAAATGATGGGATTTGGTGAGGGATTTTTAAATATGATTAAAACTATATATAATAACCAATCAGCAAAGGTAATGACAAATGGTGATATGACAGGAAATATAGCGATTACAAAAGGAACTAGACAAGGATGTCCACTATTGCCATTATTATTTATACTGACACTAGAGATTTTGAATAGAGAAATACGACAAAATAAAGAGGTAAAAGGTATGAGGGTCAAGAAAGAAGAGTATAAATTACAAGCGTTTATGGATGATTTGGTGTTTATTATGGAGAATCCAATAGAAACAGGGCCAAAACTAGTTAAAATAATAGAAGAATATGGAGAAGTAGTGGGCTTGAAGATTAATAAAGATAAAACAAAAATTCTGGTGAAAAATATGACAGAAAACAGAAAAGAGAGTTGATGGGAAACTGGACATACAAGTGGTGAAAAAAGTGAAATATTTGGGTATTCAATTGACATCAAGATGTGGAACACTAAAGGAGGATAACTATTATAAGGTGAGAAAACAAATAGAAATAGACTGGGAAAGATGGAAACACCTACAATTATCACTGATGGGAAGAATAGCAGTAGTAAAAATGAATATATTACCAAGATTGTTATACCTATTCCAAACAATACCAATAAAATTAGAGAAAAAAATATTTGAAAGCAGGAACAAAATAGTGGGGAAATATATATGGCAAGGGAAAAAAGCAAGAATTAATATAAAAATGTTACAAGATGCAAGCATTCGAGGTGGATTTGGATTACCAAACTGGGAATTGTACTATCAAGCTGCGGGTCTAGCTTGGATGAAAGAATGGATTTTACTGAGAAATACAAGATTGTTGACACTGGAGGGGCATGATTTGCAACTGGGTTGGCATGCTTTTTTGTGGTATGATAAAAGTAGGGCACATGGCTATTTTCAAACACATTACGTAAGGACTGGATTATTAACAATATGGGAAAGAGTGAAAGGGTAACATTATTCAGAAATACCAATGTGGCTTTCAACAATGGAAGCATTGACACATCCAAATATTAGTAGTATGAAAAATATTATTAGATACAAAGATATCTTAACAGAAAGGGGGGAACTAAAATAACAAGAATTAGAAAAACAAGGGATTGATATAGTATGGTTTTCACAATTGCAAATACAACCAAGATATGAAAAAGATAAGAAGGAGTACGGTTTTAACTTAGGAAGTTTGGAGTTGGATAAGATACTTATGGGAATGGGAGAAAGAATAATCAAGGAATTATATAGCTACCTATTAAGAACTATGCTAGAAGAAGAAGTGGTAAAAGATACAATGTCAACTTGGGCAAAGAATTTTGGCCATACGATTGAACTAGAAAAGTGGCAAAAACTATGGGAAAGGAATTATAAACTAACCATGTCAACAGCTTACAAAGAAAACTTATACAAAATGTTTTACAGATGGCACATGTTACCAGGAAAACTAGCTAAGATGTTTAAAGATAAGTCAGCAAAATGTTGGAAATGTCAACAAGCACTAGGTTCATACTACCACATGTGATGGACATGTGCAGAAGCAAGGAAATATTGGACTAAAACAAGTGTATGGTTAAAGAAAATGCTACAACAAGAAATAGAATTTAGACCAGAGATATTTGTACTAGGTATTATCCCAGAGAAATTCAAGGAAGAGGATACTTATTTGATTATACATGTAACTATAGCTGCGAGAATTGTATTTGCCCAAAATTGGAAATTAAATAAACTACCAACAGATGAAGAGATAATAAAAAAGATATTACAATACAATATAATAGTAGAGTTGGAAGGGACCTTGGAGGTCTTCTAGTCCAACCCCCTGCCTAGGCAGGAAACTCTATACCGTTTCAGACAGATGGCTATCCAACATCTTCTTAAAGACTTCCAGTGTTGGGGCATTCACAACTTTTGGAGGCAAGCTGTTCCACTGAT
The DNA here is from genome assembly GCF_964273705.1 of Natrix helvetica. Classification (NCBI taxonomy): domain Eukaryota; kingdom Metazoa; phylum Chordata; class Lepidosauria; order Squamata; family Natricidae; genus Natrix; species Natrix helvetica. The sequence continues at coordinate 223,599,740 of NC_138548.1, forward strand.
TAATTGTTCTAACTGTCAGGAAATTTCTCCTCAGTTCTAAGTTGTTTCTCTCCTTGATTAGTTTCCACCCATTGCTGCTTGTTCTGTCCTCAAGTGCCTTGGAGAATAGTTTGACTCCCTCTTCTTTGTGGCAACCCCTGAGATATTGGAACAATGCTATCATGTCTCCCCTAGTCCTTCTTTCTCTTAAGCTAAACATACCCAGTTCCTGCAACCGTTCTTCATATGTTTTAGTCTCCAGTCCCCTAATCATCTTTGTTGCTCTTCTCTGCACTCTTTCTAGAGTCTCCACATCTTTTTTACATCGTGGCAACCAAAACTGAATGCAGTATTCTAAGTGTGGCCTTACCAAGGCATTATAAAGTGGTATTAACACTTCACGTGATCTTGATTCTATCCCTCTGTTGATCAGCCTAGAACTGTGTTAGCTTTTTTTGCAGCTGCTGCACACTACTGGTTCATATTTAAATGGTTATCCACTAGGACGCCAAGATCCCTTTCACAGTTACTACTACTGAGCAAGGTATCATCTATACTGTACCTGTGCATTCAGTTTTTGTTGCCTAAATGTAGAACCTTACTCTTTTCACCATTGAATTTCATTTTATTAGATAGTGCCCAATGTTCAAGTTTGTCAAGATCCTTCTGTATCTTTAGCCTATCTTCTGGAGTGTTGGCTATTCCTGCCAGTTTGGTGTCATCTGCAAATCTGATGAGTTCCCCATTTATTCCCTCATCCAAATCCAAATGATGAAGATGTTGAAGTGTACTGGGCCTAAAACAGAGCCTTGGGTACTCCACTGCATACTTCCCTCCATGTAGATGCAGTTCCATTGAGGACTACACGTTGAGCGCGGTTGGTCAGCCAGTTACGAATCCATCTGGTGGTGATGCTATCTAAGCCACATTCTTCTACTTTATCGAGTAGTAGGTTATGGTCTACCTTATCAAAAGCCTTACTGAAGTCCAAGTAAACTATATCGACGGCATTCCTCTGGTGCACTAATTTTGTCATATTATCAAAGAATGCAATAAGATTAATCTGGCATGATCTGTTTTTGACAAATCCATGTTGGCTTTTGGCTATTACTTTGTTTGCTTCTAGGTGTTTGCAAATTCGTTGCTTGATTATTTTTTCCAGAATCTTTCTTGGTATTGAGATCAGGCTGATAGGTCTGTAGTTTCCTGGATCTATTTTTCCCCTTTTTTTGAAGATGGGAACCACATCAGCTCTTTTCCAGTCCTCTGGTAGTTCCCGGTGTTCCAAGATCTCTGAAAGATATAATTCAGTGGTTCTGAGATCTCGTCTGCTAGTTTCTTCAGAATCCCGGAGTATAATTGATCTGGTCCTGGTGATTTGAACTCGTCTAGGGTAGACAGGTGCTCACTTACCATTTTCTTCCCTATTTCAATTTGTGTTCCTAATCTGATTTTTGTGGTGCTGCTTTTGATAGGTTGGACTGTTTTATCCCTTTGTGTAAAGACAGATGCAAAACATGAGTTAAATAGTTCTGCTTTCTCCCTGTTGCTTGTCATCTTCTTGCCACTTTCTCCTAGCAATGGACCAATTGTTTCCCTAACTTTTTTCTTTAACATGTTGGAAGAAGCTTTTTTTGTTAATTTTTACTTTTGTGGCAAGCCTTTCTTCATTGTGAGCCTTAGCTTTCCTCACTTCATCTTTACAGGCTCAGGCTATTTGCTGATATTCTGCCTTATTTATGTCCTCCTCCTTCCACTTTTTATACTTATCTTTTTTGTCTTTCAGTTTGTCAGATAGTTGTTTATGCAGCCATGGTTTCTTTTGGGAGCTGTTATTTTTCTTCTTCATTGGTATTGTGCTAGACTGGGCTTTTGTAATCTCATTTTTCAAAATTTCCCAAGCTTCTTGTTTTCCCCTTGAGGATTCCCACCCATGGAATTTTTCCCAAGCTCTCTCTAAGTTTATTGAAATTAGCTTTCTTAAAGTCCAAGACTCTAGTTTGATTTTGTTCTACTTTGTGCATTGCATGATCATTAGATTGTGGATATTAGATTGTGCAATATAGGTATTCATGGAACCCTTTGATGCCAGCTACCACAGCCAGAGCCTCACAGTCCAGTTGGCTGTAGTTTTTCTCGGCCACTGACAGAGTCCTTGAGTAGTATGCGATGGGTGCCTCAGTTCCATTGGGCATGTGGTGGCTGAGGACGGTCCCAACGCTGAAAGGTGAGGCATCACAAGTCAGCACAAGTGGCAGGGTGTGGTTGTACTTGACCAGGAATGTGTCCACTGATGGTAGTTTTTTCACCAGAGCAAATACGGCAGCCTTGGCTCTACCCCAAGTACACGTTGCCTTCTTGCTGAGAAGCTGATGCAAAGGTTCAACAACCGTAGCCTTCTGTTTAAGAAATACGCTATAGAAGTTAAGGAGTCTGAGGAACGCCTGGAGCTTGGTCTGGTTGCAAGGTGTGTGGGCGTCCTGGATGGTTTTAATTTTTTTGTTTGTGGGGTGAATCCCTGAGCTGTCAATGAGGTACTCTAGGAATTCGACCCTTGGCACATTGATTTGGCATTTCTCTTTTTTAAGGCGGAGACCCTTTTCACTAATTCTGGTCAAAACAGCCCTAAGTCGTTTAAATACAGGGATCGTATTCTGCCCCATACATCCCTACGACCCGTCCGCTCACACAGAGAGGGACTTCTCCAGGTGCCGTCCACCAGACAGTGCCATGGGGCGGTGCCTAGGAGCAGAGCCTTCTCTGTGGCGGGCCCAGCCCTGTGGAATGACCTCCCCCCAGATATTAGGACCACTACTGACCTCCGCTCCTTCCATGTCAAGCTCAAGACCCACCTTTTCCAAATAGCTGGCCTGGCTCAATCATAACTTCGTAACGCTCCTGATGGGTTTTTAAATTTTTAAATTTAGTAATTCTATTTAAGGGGATTTTAAATTGTGTTTTTTAATTTGTCTTTCACTTGTAAGTCAACTCTCCTCCATGCACATATGTATATGTCTCTGTCTTTTTGTATGTATGTTTGTTTTATGTGTATTTTTATCCGTTTTGATTGTACGCCGCCCCGAGTCCTTCGGGAGAGGGTTGCGGCTAATCAAATAAAAATTATTTATTATTATTATTATTATTATTATTATTATTATTATTATTATTATTATTATTATTAAAAAGTTGATCCTTGTTTGCAGCTGATACCAACATGTTGTCAAAACAGGGGATGACTCCAGATATCCCCTGCAACAGTCGTTCCATGAGGGTTTGGAACAGTCCAGGGGCAATACTAATACCGAATTGCAGCCGGGTGCATTTAAAGGCACACCAATGCGTCACAATGGTTTGGGCCTCTGCCGTAGTGCCATCTACAGGAAACTGCTGGTATGCCTGTGCAATGTCCAATTAAGCAAAATTTTTTCCGGGGCCTAGTGAATGTAGTAAGTGCTGTACAATGGGTACAGGGTAAGCGCTTTGTTGGAAGGCTTTATTTATTGTACACTTATAGTCTGTGCAGATGTGGACTGACCCATCCGGCTTGACCGGGGTCACAATAGGGGTCACTTGTTAGGGTGTAACCAACAAGTTGGGTAGACAATATATTGCACAAGGCATGTTATGTATCTTTAAGAGAGGAGCTCTGCTAATTAGTAGATTACAGCATTTAAATTGCAGCTGATGTTGTTCTTTCTCTCTCTCTCTCTCTTGATTGATGTATGATAACTGCTGTCTAACTGTTACTACTGTTGCTACTACTTACTGTGTGTAAGTTATTTGCTACTTGTATCCAAGTTATCTTGGTAGTATTGGACTGTTGTTTCTGTGTATGACTTTTTGGCTGTGTTTATGGATTTTGCTATATTCTTCAAAAAAGTAAAGTTTATTTTGTTACTTTACTATCCATTATCAAGTGTGGTTGCTTTATCTATCGCACACTGCGTATATTTTACAGGGTTGCTCTGTTATAACCTTGACCTGGGGTTCATTGCTAGTGCTTAATCGCACCAGTACCTAACATTGGTTATGGGCCCAGACGCCCTGCCTTAACCATAATTTTTTTTTTTAAGCACCACTTTTGGATAGTTTATTTTTGTGAATATGGCACAAGAACAGTCTGCTGCACTCTCCATGATTACCCGGTTTGATGGAACCAACTATGTTTCCTGGTCCTTGAAGTGTTCCCTACTTCTGCGTAGAGAAGGACTGTGGTTTGTGGTTCAGAACCCACCAGATGTTACAGATTGGGATCCTGCTGATAATGAGGATACGAAGAGAGGATAGAGTTCAGTTCAGAGACAATCAATCACAAGAAGAAACACAGTTTTCAACTGTAAATTTTGTTAAGAAATGTTATTCTTGTGGTGGTAAGGGGCATATTGCTAAGAACTGTAAAAATAGCAAGAAAAGGAGTTTTGCTAATAGTAAAAGAAAAAGCAACAATGTTACTGTAACTGTAGCTAAGCTAGATAAGGCTGTAAACCATAGTTTCTGGGTGGTTGACAGTGGCGCATCCCATTCTATAACTAAGGTTAAAGAAAGGTTTGTTACTATGAAGGCTAGCAAACAGCACATTTCCTTAGCAAATGGTTGGAAAATTAAGGCTTCATGTGAAGGTACAGCGTATTGTCCATGTATTAATGAAAAATTGGAAATGTTATATGTACCTAAAATGAAATTTAACCTATTATCTGTAAAAGACCTTGTGAAATGTGGGTTTACAGTAACATTTAAGAATGATAGATGCATTATTGAAAAGGAAGGTAATAGTGTTATTGCCAATTTGGAGAATAATTTATTTATTCTACATGAGAACTCTTTAAATATTGCAAGTTCTGAACCTGGTTATAAGAATAAACAGCCCCATGATAACTGTATACATCTACTTCATAGACGTTTAGGCCATGTAAATTTTAAAATGGTACGTCAAACTGTTATTCTATCTAATGGAATCAATTTGAAACCTTGTTCAAAATATCTTAACTGTAATGCCTGTAACCAGGCTAAAAGTAAGGTTACCCCTGCAAACCGGTTTCAAGGATTCAAGACATCTAAACCACTGGATGTAGTGTTTGCAGACCTAATTGGCCCTAAGAAACCTAGCTTAGGAGGTGCCTGCTATATACTCAGCATTATGGACCATTATTCTAGGTATGGTTTCTGTTATGTAATGAAATCAAAGGCAGAAACTTTCCAACATTTTACTAAATGGTTAAAGTGTGTTGAACGTAAGATGGATAAAAAAGTACTTTGCCTAGTCACTGATAATGGGTCTGAATTCACTAATCATAGGTTTACATCAATGTTGGAGAACGCTGGTATAGAACATAGGCGTTCTGCCCCCTACAGGCCAGAACATAATTCATTTATTGAAAGACGTGGTCAATCATTGCAGGCAATGACCAGAACTATGCTGGTTGATTCTGGTTTGTCAGAAAAGCTTTGGGGTGAGGCTATAATGTGTGCAAACCATATTCTGAACATAGTAGTTAACTCAACTACAGGTAAGATTCCTTATACTCTTTGGCATGGTAGGAAGCCTGATTTGAGTTATTTACACACATTTGGTGTCCCTGCTTGGGTGCATATTCCCTCACAGACTAGACGGAAGGATCAAAGCAGAGCTAGGAAGATGGTTTTTGTTGGGTACAATTCCAATCATAGATCGTTTAGGTTCTGGGAACCTGGAACTCGGAGAATTATGCACAGTGCTAGTGCTAAATTTTCAGAACATGTTGGTTGGGAGAAGCTAGAACAAGAGTTTCACAAGGTTTGTGATGATGTAGATGTTGATCGTTTGGTTAATCATGATACACCAAATGAGCAGTTAGAGAATCAGGATGGTCCATCTATTACTCTGAAAAGGGAGGAAGATGTAGATGTAGAATCTACTCGTGAGGTGGAACAGGATGATTCTGCAAGTCCTGTATTGCCTAGGAGGTCTACTAGGGACAGGCATCCACCCGACAGATACCAAGCCAGTGCAGTATTGCAAGTTAGCATAGAACCTTCTAGTTTTGCAGAGTTAAGGCTGTATCCTGAAAAGGAAAAGAAATTGTGAAAGGCAGCTATGGAGAAGGAGTTGAAATCCTTACAGGAATTGAAGGTTTATGAAGAAGCTAGGCTCCCTTCAGGGGAGAGTGCAATTGGCTGTAGATGGGTGTTTAAAATTAAAAACGATGCTGCTGGCAATGCCATTTATAAGGCTCGTTTAGTTGCTCAAGGGTTTTCCCAAACTGAGAGGGATTACGATGAGGTTTTTGCTCCGAGCTTGAAAGCCTCTACGTTGAGGGCAGCATTGGTGTGGGCTGCTAAGTATCGGTGTAATGTTACCCATATTGATGTTGAAACAGCGTATCTGCATGCTCCATTGCAGCATACCATTTATATGAAGATGCCACCAGGTGTGGATTCTAATGGCCAGACTGGTTGTTGGAGACTTAAAAAGAGCCTTTATGGTTTAAAACAGTCCAGTTTTGAGTGGAACAGATGCATAGTAAATGAACTAAAAGCTATGGGATTTATTCCAGGTTTGGCTGATCCTTGTTTATTTAGACGGGTGAAAAATGGTTTGATCTCGTTGTTGCTTTTGTTCACGGACGATATAGCTATTATTACTAGGTCTGAGCAGGAAGCTATTGACATTGTTTCACAATTAGAGAGTAAATTTAGAATCTGGAATTTGGGTGAAATTAAGCATTATCTGGGCTTAGATGTGGTTAGAACCAGTAAAGGTTTTAAGCTGTCGCAGGCTGGTAAAATTAATCATTTACTTAAGAAATATAGCATGGAGCTATGTAAGACTGCAAAGACACCAATGGCATTGGAGTTTAAACCTGAGGTTACTGAGGGTACTGGTTTTGATAAGGGAATCTATCAATCTTTGATAGGTAGCCTAATGTACCTAAGTAATTGGTCTAGACCAGATATATCATTTAGTGTGAACCAACTGGCTAGATTCAATGATAGTCCTTCAGAGAGGCATTGGCAAGCAGCAAAGCGTGTGCTGCGTTATTTGAAGAAAACTATCCACTATGCATTATATTTAGAACCGAATAGGGATTTAGTTTTGACTGTTTATGCTGATGCTAATTTTGCAGCTGCTATAGATAATAGGAAGTCAACTTCCGGCATAGCCTTTATGCTAGGTGGTGTACTGATTGGATGGAAGTCGATATGACAGAAACACATAAGCTTATCCACAATGGAAGCTGAGTTTTCATGTTTGTCGTTGACATGTACTGAGCTGATATATTATAAGCAGTTGCTTATAGATATGGGATTAAGTATCAATGAACCTTTTACTGTTTATGAAGATAATCAGGCAGCAATAAAAATGGCGACTAGTTTAGCTATTAAGACGAGATCGAAGTATACTGATTTGAGGTATCTTAATGTTCGACAAAGCATTAAGGATGGCCTGATAAAGTTGGAATATTGTTCAACTGAAGACAATTTAGCAGACAACTTCACTAAGGCACAAAGTTCAGTGAAACATACCTCATCATGTGAAGGTTATCATCTTACATTGTGAGTGGATATATTGATCTACCCAAAGGGGAGAATGTTAGGGTGTAACCAACAAGTTGGGTAGACAATATATTGCACAAGGCATGTTATGTATCTTTAAGAGAGGAGCTCTGCTAATTAGTAGATTACAGCATTTAAATTGCAGCTGATGTTGTTCTTTCTCTCTCTCTCTCTCTTGATTGATGTATGATAACTGCTGTCTAACTGTTACTACTGTTGCTACTACTTACTGTGTGTAAGTTATTTGCTACTTGTATCCAAGTTATCTTGGTAGTATTGGACTGTTGTTTCTGTGTATGACTTTTTGGCTGTGTTTATGGATTTTGCTATATTCTTCAAAAAAGTAAAGTTTATTTTGTTACTTTACTATCCATTATCAAGTGTGGTTGCTTTATCTATCGCACACTGCGTATATTTTACAGGGTTGCTCTGTTATAACCTCGACCTGGGGTTCATTGCTAGTGCTTAATCGCACCAGTACCTAACATCACTCAGCAGGCATGATCTACCGGCTCTAGGATTCCCTGGCCAATTAGCTTGTCCAATTCCAGTACAAAGATATGGGGGTCCCCATACTTACCAAGACTGGTGCCAAAGTCGTCCTCAAACTTCTTAAAGAGTTCTTCGGTGCTATTGTCACAGATGGCATTGATTCCGGTTACCTCAAGGCCCAGGGGTTTGAACCAGTCCAGCCCTAGGAGGTTTTGCAGGGTGCCGTTTACTACTGTCACAGGAAGCAGTCCATTGAAATACTGTATAGCAATTGGAAAGTGCCTTGTCTGAGAACCGGGACTCGGTTCCCTTGGTAGTCGCTTAGGTGTATATCTGGGATCTGCAGCTTGTGCTTCTTCAAGTTGGGGATGATCTTCTTAAGCGTAGTCCAGGACATGATAGTCAGTGATGACCCCGTATCTATCTCCATGGAACATGGAGATCCCTCAAGGAGGACTGTGACTCTCAGCTTTTTGCCTCGTGTTATGCAGGTTTGGCCGATGGTTGTCTGGAACTTCGCTCTGGTGGCTCCTTCCAGCTGTCTTGGTTGCGGTTGCCATGTTCCTCATCTCGGTGGTTTCGGTATGCCGGTTGGTTTCTTGGCTGTCTGGCTGTCTCGCTCCTGCAGACTCTAGTGATGTATCCCTTTCACTCGTAATGCTAGCAGATGGCATCCTGGAAATGGTAAGCCAATCTCTGGTGGTTTCCTCCAGAGCCAGTGCAGGGCAGAGAATGTGATTTGAAATTCCATGCTGATTCCTTGCAGTCAGTGCGCATGCGGTAGACGTCTTCATCGCTATATGACACTTCTGGCTCCTTGGTCTCGTGATGCACACCTTTCGTTTTCTGTAAGCACTTCGGGCTGCTTTGTCTCTGCAATGTTTCCATTGACTTGGTTGAGGAGTTGGCTTCGTATAGGGCGATCTGGAGAGTAAGGTTGGTTTTGGCCAGCAGCCTCCTTTGTAAGTTAACATCCCGAACACCATATATAATGTGGTCTAGGAGGAGCTCATCCAGGTCGCTGAACTCGCAGTATGCAGCACCTTTTGAAGGGCAGCAACATATTGGTTGATTGTTTCGCCTTTTTCTTGTTTCGGAGGTTGAATTCGTGCCTCCGCATGTATTTATATGGTCTGGGAGTGTAGTACGTTCACAGCATGTGTTGTAGCACCGACCAAGCGACTGAATGGAGTGGTGTTGGCTTGGATAAGTCCTTCGCTGTTTCGAACACCTCTGGTCTGCAGTACCTTAGAAACATTGCCTTCTTCCAGCCTTGGGACAGGCCAGGAGGTCATTGGCTTCAAGGAAGCAGTCGAACCTCATCATGTAGGACTCCAGTGTTTGGCAGCTGAGTCGTATGAAGCTGGTGGGGTGTGCATAGTCATCTTGTCTTGGTTGATCAATCAGTGATTTGGATGAGGGAATAAATGGGGAACAGATCAAATTTGCAAATGATACCAAGCTGGCAGGAATAGCCAACACTCCAGAAGATAGGCTAAAGATACAGAAGGATCTTGACAAACTTGAACATTGGGCACTATCTAATAAAATGAAATTTAATGGTGAAAAGAGTAAGGTTCTACATTTAGGCAACAAAAACGAAATGCACAGGTATAGTATAGGTGGTACCTTGCTCAACAGTAGTAACTGTGAAATGTATCTTGGAGTCCTAGTGGATAACCATTTAAATATGAGCCAGCAGTGTGCAGTAGCTGCCAAAAAAGCCAACACAGTTCTAGGCTGCATCAACAGAGGGATAGAATCAAGATCACGTGAAGTGTTAATACCACTTTATAATGCCTTGGTAAGGCCACACTTGGAATACTGCATTCAGTTTTGGTCACAATGATGTAGAAAAGATGTGGAGACTCTAGAAAGAGGGCAGAGAAGAGCAACAAAGATGATTAGGGGACTGGAGGCTAAAACATATGAGGAACAGTTTCAGGAACTGGGTATGTCTAGTTTAATGAAAAGAAGGACTAAGGGAGACATGATAGCAGTGTTCCAATATCTCAAGGGTTGCCACAAAGAAGAGGGAGTCAAACTATTCTCCAAGGCACTTGAGGGTAGAACAAGAAGCAATGGGTGGAAACTAATCAAGGAGAGAAGCAACTTAGAACTGAGGAGAAATTTCCTGACAGTTAGAACAATTAATCAGTGGAACAGCTTGCCTCTAGAAGTTATGAATGCCCCAACACTGGAAGTCTTTAAGAAGATGTTGGGACTTCCGGTTCCGGCGGCTACGGCGACAGGCAAGCCTTTGCCTGCTCCCGCTCTCCCGGTGGGCTTCCCCCGCTTCTGGGGGGGCACAGGACGCCCCGGAGAGGTGTCCTGCCGAGGGAACGGCTCGCGGAGGGTCCTGGCGTCGGCGGCGGCTGGCGGGGGCTCCTCCGCTTCGTTCTAGGCACCGGGGAGCAGTATCGGAGGGCGCCCGTGTGCGCGTGCCTCGCCCCATGCCGATCGGAGAACGCGCTATTGAACGAAGCAGCGGCAATGTGGTGAGAGGCTGCCCTTCTCCATTCCCTCTATCTTAAATTTGTGGACCCTTCAGCATCTTTTTAAGAAAAAAAGTTAAACTTTCGGACTTTTGCCAGAGGTGCGGCTAGAGGGAGGGGGATTTCCCCCCCTCCCTTGGACAAGCGGCTTGAGAAGATTTTGCTTTCGCCCTCAGGGGAAGGAGGAGGGGGGAGAGCCAACTAATGATGCCTCACCCTCATAAAAGTGACTTTCATTGGACTTAGCTCCAGAATCTATGGGTGAACTGAGAACTTTTTGAATTTTTAAAACTTTATTATGCCTCTGAGCCCAAAGCTGGCAGGGCAAGATGGCACACTTCCGTTGTCTTCATGAACTGTGAAACCTGACTCCACCTCTAAAATTCAGGCTTCCGGTCTTTGTCTCCGAGCCACCCAGAGGAATCTTTTGTGGATTGTTCTTCTTTGAACTCTTTGGGGAAAAAATTTTCATCTACTACTAGACTGACTAAAGAAATCCCCATCTGTTTGGATCCTCTGCCTTCTGGATTCGCCTGCCTGCTCTACTTCTCCAGCTGCCCAGTCTCTATTTTGACAGACTTCTTTGCTTTAAAAACCATGCCTCCAAAAAGACCACCTCCTGGAAAGCCTGGATTTGTTACTTCTGCCCCAACGTCTGCAACGTCTAGCCCAGCTACACAGTCAAAGATAACAGAACTGATGCAACCCAAGACTACAGAGATAGACTTTCAACAAATGCTTCAACAAATTCTACAGGGCCAGGAGGAAATTAAGAAACAGTTAAGGGAAATGAAAGATGAAATTAAACAGAACCAAGCCCAAATCTTTAAGAACTCACAGAGACTGGACCTTGTGGAGGGTGGGGTGGCGGAGGCGAGGGGGGGGGTAGAGGCCTTACAGAAGGGGAACAAAGAACTTGACATCCAACAAATGAAAATAGAGTTTGAGAGAATGTCCTTTTATCTTAGATTTCAAAATGTAATAGAAGCAGATGGGGAAAACATAAGGGACATTATGACTAATATTTTAGCTGAATACATACACAAAGATAAACAGCAGATGGATTGGGAGATAGACCTAGCTTATAGAGTGAATTCAGCATATGCCAGAACACATAATGTACCCAGGGAGGTTCACATTAAATTTCTTAGGAAAACCACAAGAGATGAAATTCTGGGTGTGCAAAGGGGGCAAACATTGACATACTGTGACAGGGAGGTAACCATTCTAAAGCAGATTCCCAAAAAAATTAGGGAAAAAAGGAAAAATTATTCGCAATTGGCGAATAAATTATACCAGAAGGGGGTGTGGTTTAGATGGTTGATGCCTGAAGGTATGCTAATATTCTGGGAGGAGACAAGAATCAGAATTAATACACCCATAGAGGCACAGGCCTTTATGGAAAAAAACAAAGCCAACCTAGAAAAAACAGAAGATACTACAATGGTCATACAGGACACGGGAGGGGCCGGAGCTCTGCCAGCGGGGGGTGAAGGGGCAACACCAAGAAAACTCAGATCACAAAAATAAATAAGGAAATCACAATGTTATAAACAGACCGAAAGTAAATATGAATTTATAACTAGACTATATATTATAATTATATAAATTGATTGAAAATTATTTTTTCTAGAATTAAGATGCTGACTTTTTATGATTATGTATTAAGATTTGATATTTTGATGTAATCTAGGAGTTTGGAGGGAGGGGGCGTCTGCCACATTTGCAACTGCCAAAATTTGTAATTCCACCTACCCCTTTTCCACATAAATGTTTTTAAAAAAACCAATAAAACTTTTTGAAAAAAAAAAAAAAGAAGAAGATGTTGGATAGCCATTTGTCTGAAATGGTATAGAGTTTCCTGCCTAGGCAGTGGGTTGGACTAGAAGACCTTCAAGGTCCCTTCCAACTCTGCTATTGTATTGTATTGTATTGTATTGTATTGTATTGTATTGTATTGTATTGTATTGTATTGTATTGTATTGTATTGCATTGCATTGCATTGCATTGCATTGCATTGCATTGCATTGCATTGAAGTCGATTCAAATTTGCCGCTTGAGACGGCTGCTCGCTGCCCCGGGCTGGATTACTTGCTGGATTGTTTCTGCTCTTTCAGTGCTTAGTTGCCTTCCAATCCCATCCTTGTCGCCAGTGTTCGATCGGGTGAATGGAGGAGGCAGAATCAGGCTCAGTAACAACAGCTCTTTATGCAGTGACTGCTATCTACAATCTAGCGAAGGTCCTATCAAGCAGCAGCCCTCTTATAGGGCTCCAGCAGGGCCTTCGACCAATCAGATTTAAATGAGTTCCTGCTGGTAGAAGTGGACTTCGGTTGAAACTACATGCATTCAAGGTACTTAACATATTCAAAGTACTTAACACCTACTACCATAGCTGACTGGTTAAAGAAAGCAGAATCTCAGTTTTATCTGCCTGTGGTTTGACTTAGGATAAATTGACAGAATACTTGTCATTTTCACTCACTTTTTTTAAAATCACCAATTTATTATCTTGGGGCAATGATTCATCAATCCTTGCTCAGTACTTCTTTTATGCCCTAACCACTGGTTGTTTGTGTGGTTAGGAACCAACGAGCCAGTGTTTCTGCTTGTTGAAGATGAAGAAATTGCCAAACAGTGGAGACCTAGTTCACAAACCATAGTGGACTCGTTCACACCACCACATTCTAGTTCAGGGCAGATATACCCAGGATTTGGGAATACAGGGTGTGATTAGGGCTCCCTGGGGCAGAGGATATGATAGCAGCTCCTTACATCCCCCAAAAGAACTGCTGCCATTGAGTTGAATGAAAGCACAGCAGTGAAAGTGCAGAACTGGGTTCATGTCAATCCAAGTTGGAAACACTTAAGCAGTGGAGCAGGAAATCCCAGCTCCAGGCTACTATCTCCACCTCCTCTGGATAGAAGCCAACTTCAGGTTAGGCAGTTAGGTCGTCCGCAACCCTTCCCTTCTCTTCTGGGCAAGAGGATAGAATGTCTTAGGAATGACCTAAGGTAACCTTGTGTCTATGTATGGTGAATCTGTTCTTCTAGGTCTAGTTCTGAATTTGTTCCAACTTGCCCAGAGAGAAATAGCTGGAGATTCCGGGCTCTGGGCTCACCTTCGCAGTCAAAAGAGAGGAAGAGGACAGAGGGATTTGATGTTTGTTGACAGGAGATTGCAAAAATCTCAGGGGGACGAGCGGAGCTCTTTCCTTATAGAGGTTTCAAGATGGGGTGGGAGACAGCAATTAGAACCGCCCTGAAAGCCCTTGGGGCTGCAGGGAGCCGCTTTCCTAATAACAGCGGTGCTTTCTGCCAGTCGGTCTTTTGGGAGCAAGCTCATTCTAGGGCCATTGCCTTACGGAGCACCCAACAGGTTAAGTTAAATGAAATGGTTAAATTCAGAATAGAGCTGGAAGGGATTTTGGAGGTCTTCTAGTCGAACTCCCTGCTCAAGCAAGGCAGCCTCGCTATCACCGTCTGTGAGGGAGGCGGGGGGCAGGAGTCCCAGCAGCAGAAACAGCGGCCACAAAGAGAGGATGGATGAACGAAAGCTCCGGATCATCTTCAATGCAGGAAGCAAATGGCGGCCAAGCCTCTGGACGGCTTCTTTTGCGGTTGTCCTTCTCGGGTGCTGCGGGTCTCACGGGGCGAGTTTCACATGGCACGAGCACTTCGCTGTTTTAGCATACGGAAACACTATTTTATTTTATTTTAGTTCTCTCTCTCTCTCTTCTTTCTTTCTTTCTTTCTTTCTTTCTTTCTTTCTTTCTTTCTTTCTTTCCGTCTGTAGTCGGAGTTTGCTCACCTGACTTCCCTCGGACACACACTGTTTAGATGTAAATTGTAAAGCCTAAAATGAATTACTTTTAGATTTTTAAAAACACCTCATTTCAAGATATCTATGCTTTGTTGTTAGCAATATTAGATTTAAAATGGTCTGGAGAGTCAATAAAATTACTGACTTTAATGATGCCAAAAATCCTCAGACTCGATTCTAAAGCAGCCATCAGTAATGATGCAAATGAAGAAAAGGAGCAGATGCAAGAGTTTATTATTCTCGGATTCTTGGAACGTGCGGACCGGGATTGATGGGATGTTGCAGTTCAAAACTTTGGGAGGAAACCAAGTTCTCTATCCAGGCGGAGCAGTTCCGTGTCCTTGCAACTAAGCATTATTTTCTTCCAAGTTCTGTTAGAGAGAACCCCACTTGTACTCGTTGGCAGTTAACTAGCCATAGGCACAAGCAACTGGAAATGCCTTAAGGTTGTTCTACCATAATTCGATTTTCTATATACATTCAGAAAACTCAATAGCCCTTTCCCTATTTTGATATATAAAAATAAATGCCATTACATATCCCGATCTGATAATTCAAGAGAAAGTGGTTTGATAAATAGCTGTTCAGATTCTTGAAATGCATAATTCCCCTCACATTAAAGCTAGAGTATGGAATGCTCTCAAGGTTAGGAAAGAAATGATTAAAGCCCAAAAATAATTCTGCTTGTTATATCCTCAGATTGGAGGGGGAGCCGGACCTCGCGGGAATAACGGAAACCTGGTTGGGCCACGAGGGAGGCTTACCCCTCGTGGAAATGTGCCCACCAGGTTACCAAGCATTTCACCAGCCCTGGGCCCGGGGAAGGGGCGGTGGGGTAGCAGTGATTATCCGGGAGGACTTGGAGCTGAGGGAGTCCACTGTGCCACAGACGTCCGGTTGTGAATCCCTTGTTGTGAAATGGGGCCCTGGGAGGCAGTTGGGCCTGCTGATAGTATACCTGGCTCCCCGCCATATATCAGCGACCCTGCCTGAGCTCCTCGAGCTGATCTCATCGGTGGCGGTTGAGACCCCCAAACTTTTAGTGATGGGGGATTTTAACCTGCCGTCGGTGGGAGAAGCATCAGAGGGGGCTCGGGAGTTCATGGCTTCCATGATAGCCATGGACCTGACTCAAATGATTCAGGGCCCGACACACGAGGGAGGCCACACCTTGGACCTTGTTTTTGTCTCTCGCCAGTGGCTGAGTGATCTGGGAGGAGTGAATTTAACCATCACTCCTCTGTCATGGTCAGATCACTCACTCCTCCGACTCGACTTCCCTGGTGCTACCCCTCGCTGCGGGGAGGCGGAGCCGGAAAATACTAGATGGTTCCGCCCCAGGCGCTTGATGGAACCAGACAGGTTCCAGACGGAGCTTGGGCCACCTCCTGCAGCCCTGACCCGCCCTCGGGTAGAGGACCTGGTGGCCGCGTGGAATAATGCGACTACCGGGGCCTTGAACCGGGTGGCGCCTTTGCGGCCTCTCCGGCGGCAACGATCCACCCTGGCTCCTTGGTTTACCGAGGAGCTAAGGGTGATGAAGCGCCGCAAGAGATGCCTAGAGAGTCGTTGGAGATCCTCCCGAGCCGAATTTGACCGAGCACAGGTACGAGCCCATTTAAGGACGTACCTAGTGGCATTGAGAACGGCCAAACGTCAATATTGTGCCGCTCTCATTGCATCCGCAGAGAACCGCCCTGCCGCCCTGTTTCGGGTGTCCCGCTCCCTTCTGTTTCAGAGGCCGCGGGAGGCCCCTTTACAGGGTAGGGCAGAGGAGTTTGGGAAATATCTGCAGGATAAAGTCGCTCAAATCCGGAAGGATTGGGTCCCCTTCAGTGGCCCAGTCGAGACGCCAGTGGCGAGTCTTGAGAAACCATTTTGGGAGGAGTTTGACTTGGTTGTCATCGAGGATTTGGACAGATTGCGTGGACGACTGCGACCTACCACATGTTTGCCGGACCCGTGTCCCTCCTGGCTTGTACTGGCATCCTGGGAGGTTACACGCGACTGGCTCCTGGGCCTAGTGAACGCTTCGTTGGGTGAGGGGTCTCTCCCAGCCGCCTTGAAAGAGGCGGTGGTGAGGCCCTTGCTCAAGAAGCCTTCCCTGGACCCTACGGAGCTGGCCAATTATCATCCTGTCTCCAACCTTCCCTTTCTGGCGAAGGTTGTAGAGAGTGTGGTGGCTTCTCAGTTTCCACGACATCTGGAGGAGAATGATTATCTAGACCCGCGCCAGTCCGGCTTTCGCCCTGGGCACAGCACAGAGACGGCCTTGGTCGCGTTGGTAGATGATCTCTGGAGGGCCAGAGATAGGGGTTATTCCTCTATCCTGGTCCTATTAGACCTCTCGGCGGCTTTTGATACCATCGACCATGGTATCCTGTTGCACCGACTGGAGGAGTTGGGGGTCCGGGGCACCGTTTTGCGGTGGTTCGGCTCCTACCTCTCCGGCCGGATGCAACGTGTGTTGGCAGGGGAGCAGAGGTCGACCCTAAGCCCCCTTACTTGTGGGGTGCCACAGGGGTCGGTCCTCTCGCCACTCCTGTTCAACACATACATGAAGCCGCTGGGTGAGATCATCCGTGGTTTCGGGGTGGGATACCATCTGTACGCTGATGATACTCAGCTGTACATTTCCACCCCGAACCACCCCAACGAGGCCGTCGAAGTGATGTCCCGGTGTGTGGAAGCCGTACGGGTCTGGATGGATGACAACCGACTCAGTCTCAACCCTTCCAAGACGGAGTGGCTGTGGGTTCCGGCTCCCCGGTTCAACCAGATAATTCCATCTCTGGCCATTGGGGGCATTCAACTCGCCCCCGTGGAGCGGGCGTGCAATTTGGGCATCCTCCTGGATACCAGGCTGTCCATGGATGAACATGTGACAGCCGTGGCCAGGGGGGCGTTCCACCAGGTTCGCCTGGTGCGCCAATTGCGCCCCCTATTGGACCGGGACGCCCTACGCACAGTCACCCATGCGCTGGTGACGTCTCGCCTGGACTACTGTAACGCTCTTTACATGGGGCTTCCCTTGAAATGCACTCGGAGACTGCAGTTGGTCCAGAATGCGGCCGCGCGGGTGATTATGGGGAGTACTAAGTACTCCCATGTGACACCTCTCCTGCGCGAGCTGCACTGGCTTCCTGTGGTCTATCGAGTGCGTTTCAAGGTCTTGATTACGATCTTTAAAGCGCTCCATGGCTCAGGACCTAGTTACCTGCGGGATCGTATTCTGCCCCATACATCCCTACGACCCGTCCGCTCACACAGAGAGGGACGTCTCCAGGTGCCGTCCACCAGACAGTGCCATGGGGCGGCGCCTAGGAGCAGAGCCTTCTCTGTGGTGGGCCCAGCCCTGTGGAATGACCTCCCCCCAGATATTAGGACCACTACTGACCTCCGCTCCTTCCGTGTCAAGCTCAAGACCCACTTTTTCCAAATAGCTGGCCTGGCTCAATCATAACTTCGTAACGCTCCTGATGGGTTTTTTAATTTTTTAATTTAGTAATTCTATTTAAGGGGATTTTAAATTGTGTTTTTAATTTGTCTTTCACTTGTAAGTCAACTCTCCTCCATGCACATATGTATATGTCTCTGTCTTTTTGTATGTATGTTTGTTTTATGTGTATTTTTATCCGTTTTGATTGTACGCCGCCCCGAGTCCTTCGGGAGAGGGTTGCGGCTAATCAAATAAAAATTATTATTATTATTAATTATTAGACACTTCCCTTGGTATGCAGTGGTATATAATTTTGTGCGTTAGAAAACCTGCACTGACTCCTAATAGATTTCTGGATGCAATATGGAACAAGGCCAATTTTTTTTTTTTTTTTGCAGGACATCCTTTCTTCTGCCTGTTGACTAGATAGTATAGCCTTTATTGTCATTGTAGATCATGTATATAATGAAATTGGTGCAACCCATGACAAAAAATGCAAATAACATAAATAGTATAAAGTATACTCCCTAAGGAAGTAATTAGATCAAGTAGAATGGGCCATGTCCTGTTTATTTAATGGTGTCATTGGATCTATGATTCTCAGAGAGACAGGAAAAACAGAAGAGGAACTTAAAGAAAATTTCAAAATCTTCCCTAACATATTTTAAGAGAAAATTGTAGTTGTAAGTAATCTTTAGCTTGTGTATAGTACATATCCTTTACAAGTATCCCTCAACTTATGCTAGCTAAAATCCAAGATGCACAACATGACATTTTATCAAGCTTCACCCAAAGTAATATAATACTTGAAATCTAAAATTAGTAGACAGAAAGATAAACATGGGGTGGCACTAAACAAATGTACCAAATTATTTTCCCAAAAGGTGGTAGTATCAAGTTAAGGTTTAACTTAACACCTCTTTGCAGTCCCCACTTGAAAGTGATTACTGAGGATCAGTTTTTTCCAAGGGTCAGTTACACAACCCACAATATACCCCAGAACCACGAGATTTGATATTTGCATTTGCCATATTCAGAAAAAGTCATGAGACAAGGTTCACCAGAGAACAACAACAACAAAAAAAAAAAAACCCAAACCCTTTTTTATTGAAAAAGCATAAGTAAAGCATAAGTAAAACAAAGAAATACACAATCCAGCAGTTAGCAAACTTTGATACATTATCAGTGTCTTCAGTCTAATTCCATACAACGCATGCAGAGTTTTACCCGCTCTACAACTACAGGGGATAAGAAGCGGAGAAAAATCTTTCTGCGTAGGCCTCTCCTAAAGGCCAACAAAGCCTTCTGCCTGAAGTTTTATTTAACCAAGATTCCCTGCTCTGCTTGTGCTTAAGTTAGAGCTTTGTCCATCACCAGTTTGTTCTCAGAGAACTCCACACAGGTTGCGAGTGATACTCAAACACAGGCCTCCTCTAGCTTTCCTTCCCGGGAAGCTGACATGTGGACTGAGTGATGCCACAGCAAAATGGAGGTGGGCTTTTTTCACCCTCACATGGTCTTTTGCTAGTAGATGGTTTTTCTTTTCTTTTATATTTTATATTAATTATTTTATATTAATATTCATTTATATTGATTTTACCAATTATTTGTCCTCCCTCCAAATCTGATCCAAGGCACCCATTTAGGTCAGAGGTGTAAAACTTAATTTCATTGAGGCCACATCAGGGTTGTGTTTGTTGGGGGGGGCAGGAGGGGGGGTGGCCAGGGTGGCATGGCCAGCTCGACGTCACTCATGTCGAGGGCTCCTGTGGTGGCTTGAGCGCTCTGCCAGCAAAAACAGGCTTCCAAGCCTCCTGAAACCCTCTGCCAAAGAAAACGGAGTTTGAGGAGGCCATGGGCGGCCCTCCCAAGCTCCATTTTTGCTGGCGAAGGCAGTACAGGCCAGTCCTTCGCTGTTTCCAGGCCAGATCTAAGCAGTCCATGGGCCGGATCCAGCCCCCGGGCTTTGAGTTTGACATCCCTGATTTAGGTTTAGTGCGGCCTGAACTTTTAGCAGCCTTTCTCCACTCCAAATTGTATAGAATAGAGGAAACACTTTTCTTATTGTAGCGTATGCATTGCCACTCTTAATTCCTTAAAGTCAAAAATCTGATTTTAAGAGAAAGATACTTTCTCTTAAATTACTTCACAGCATATCCATAAACATGGGGACCAACTACACTTAGGTACAACAAGGCTGTGAAGTGTTGCAAGTACAGTTTAGAAAACCCAGCATTCTCCAAATCCTTCCAGGTCTCTTTTAACAAGGAGCATCCGTCTGTCAAATATCTCCAAGTAGGGTTACAGACTTGTTGCAAGAAGGAGGTCCAGTTCGATCTGCTAGCTGCTACATGTTCCATGAAATAGAATGCACCACCCTGGAAAAAGTAAAATAATATTATATATATATAAATCCATAAGGGTTTGCAATGTTGTAAGCATCACTGTGTATTTATTACATTTTTATGCCACCCATCTCCCTTACGAGATGATTTTGGGTTGCTTACAAGTTATGTCACCGCCCCGAGTCCCTTTTTGGGAGAGGGAGCGGTTTAGAAATCTAAATAAATAAATAAATAAATAAATAATGAAACAAATACAAAGTAATTAAAATAGTAAAATTACATAGATTAAAATATTATTAAAAACTGTACTAAATTTTACTAAAACTGAAACAAAAAGAGCTAAGAGATGGACAGGATGGGGATGAGGTCTTATCCCATCAGCCACCTCCAGCAGCAAGCTGGTGCATGGTGTTATTTTTCCTTTTTTGTTTTTTAAACATTATAGTGGAGATTTTGGTGCCAAGTTAATATATGTATGTATGTATGTATGTATGTATGTATGTATGTATGTATGTATGTATGTGTATATATATATATATATATATATATATATATATATATATATATATATATATATATATATATATATATATATATATATATATATATATATATATATGCTTTTTTATATCATAAAAATAAGCTTTGCAAGATAATCCAGACAAGAAGCACATCCAGACGTTCTAGCTCTTGATTTATTGTAATGTTAAATTCACAAAAACTTGCCTCTCTGAAAGCACATATTTCCAGGATAAGAAACTAGGGAAGTTTGCCATGTCCCCAGTGCTTCTGGGGACTCACCTGCCTTTTGTCTAAACATTGTCTAATTTTTCTTTAACAGATTACCAGAGTTGGAAGAGACCTTATAGGTCACCTATTCTAATACCCTCCACCCCCGCTGAAGCAGAAGACCCTACAACATTTCTGACAATTGGCAGTCCAATCTCTTCTCGAAAGTCTCAGATGAAGTCCCTACAACTTCCGAAGGGAACTTCCATTTTCATTGGTTGATAGTTCTCATGTCAGAAAATTCCTCCTTATTTTTAGGTTGAATCTCTCCTTGATGAGTTTCCATCCATTATTCCTTGTCTGGCCTTAAGGTGCTTTGGAAAATAGCTTGACCCCCTCCTCTGTGTGGCAGCCCTTCAAACATTGGAACATTGCTATCATGTCTCCCATGGTCCTTCTCTTCCCTAGACTAGCCATGCCCAGTTCCTGTATGTTTTAGTCTCCAGTACCCTAATGCATAGGTCTTGCTTAAATGGATGGAAGAGAACAGGAAGGTCTGGAGGAACGTTGTCCATGGAATCATGATGGGTCAAACACGACTTTGCAACTAACAACAACATTATTGTTAATTAAAGTTTTAAACAAAGTTTAAAGCCACCCAGAGTCATCTTGAATTTTGAGATGGGCGGCTTATAGTTTTTATAAATTTGTGTATTAAAGTTTTAAATACATTTTAAAACCACCCAGTCAATTTGAATTTCAAGATGGACAGCATTAAATTCTATAAATGAATAAATTGCTGTATTGTTAACTACAGTTTTAAATAAACCTTGGAGCTTATTTATATGTTCAGAATCACCTTGAGCCATGAACTGGATAGCATATAAATTTAATAAACTCTAGGAAAAAACACATTAATAGAGTTAATAGATGCAAGAAAAATATATCCAAAACTATGGAGTAGCTCATCCCTTTGCATTCTGCTCACGTGTGCTTTGAATTTGTTCCCCAAAAGTGACAATTGGAAATATAAATAATAAATGTTGGGAACAAGATTTTGACAATGCATTAGGATTTTAATCCATTTTGCAGCAAGAAAAAAGAACTGAATGATGTTTGTTTCAAACCTGAATTGCTAAATATAACTATTAGCTGGGCAGGGAAGACTCATTCACTTCACCCTCTGTGGAAATAAAAAGTACTGTATTTTTCAGAGTATATGATACTCCGAAGTATAAGATGCACCTAGATTTTGGGGAGGAAAACAAGGGGAAAATATCTGCCTCTGCCTCCCAGCAATTTGCCACCTGGAGCAAACAGCTAGTTTCACTTTCAGTTTCTCCCGATCATCAACTGTACAGGCTGCAGGGATTGCTATAGATTATTGAAGCCTCCGCAAGCCCCCATTTGGTGCAAAGAGGTAAATTGCTGGAAGGCAGAGGCAAAAAGGTTGAGGCCAGTGGGTGGGGGGTACACTGACCAGGGACGTGCGGTCAGGGGAGGCAAGGGAGGCAGAGCCTCACCTCTCTTCATGAAATAATATAATATAATATAATATAATATAATATAATATTATATATATATATATATATATATATATATATATATATATATATATATATATATATATATATATATATATATATATATATAGTTATATTTGTACTGATAAATAAATAAAGGGAGACTAGTATAGATCTATTTCGAGCTAATTAGCTCTCATCAGCTAGCCATTCCCTTACTGGGATTTGAACCTGGGCTGTATTATATCTTAGGCAGGAGTCTTAGCCACTAAGCCACAGGCTCGCCTCCTTATCAGTTGAGCCAGGGAAATAGGTATGTATTTGTCTTACAACCCCTGGTATGCCTAAATATGGGAGGAAGGTCACTACTCCCTCTTTCTGTCCTTCGGCTCATCACAGAAGACCATGCAGGCAGAAAACCATATTTTTATTTTTAATGTTGCCTTTTTATATTTCTGTTATATTTGTACTGATAAATAAATAAAGGGAGACTAGTATAGATCTATTTCGAGCTAATTAGCTCTCATCAGCTAGCCATACCCTTACTGGGATTTGAACCTGGGCTGTATTATATCTTAGGCAGGAGTCTTAGCCACTAAGTAAGGGTATGGCTAGCTGATGAGAGCTAATTAGCTCGAAATAGATCTGCCTTGAAGGACTTTTTGTCCTGGAAGACGAGAGAAGCAGGAAAGGGGGGCCCTGCGGTTTTCTGTCCCTTTTAACAATTCCTCCCTCTCTGCACTGAGCTAGCTTGAGAAAAAGGGGGTAAATATCAATAGCACTTAGACTTATATACCACTTCACAGTGTCTTTACAGCTCTCTCTAAGCAGTTTGCAGAGTCAGCATATTGCCCCCAATAAACTGGCTCCTCATTTTACTGACCTTGGAAGGAGGGAAGGCTGAGTCAACCTTGAGCCTGGTGGGATTTGAACTGCCAAATTGCAGGCAGCCAGCAGTCAGCAGAAATAGCCTGCAGTACTGCACTCTAACCACTGTGCCACCGAGACTCCTGTCACCGAGGTAAAGGAGTGACATTCCATACCTAGTCTTGGCTTTCACTGCTTTCCCCCCCCCCAATTCTGTTACAATTTTGATTTTGATTTTTTTTCTGGAAATCTTTGAGGTTTAAAATGCTTAATTAAACATATATAAAAGAAATGATTTTGAAAAGGAGAAAGAGTTGAGGAAATTTCTAGGATTGACTGGATATTGTAGGCTGTGAATAGATAATTACGCTATTTTGAATAAAGACTGGTATCCAAAACTATCAGAAGAAGATCCTAGTGTTACACAGATAAGGGAATGGCTTTGAAGGTTTTATCCCAGAAGTGGGGAGGAAAGAGGCAACCAGTGGCATTTTTGTCTAAACTGTTGGACTCTGTCAAGGGTTACCAGACAGTGTTCAAGCGGTGGTGACTATGGCATTGTTAATGAGAGAAAGCAGAAGATTGACTTTTGAAGGAGCCCTTGTGCCCCACCTCATGTGAAGGCCATCTTGAAGAACAACAACAACAACAATAACAACAACAAATGCCAGTCAGTGGCTGACAGATTCAAGGATTTTGAAATATGAGAATGTGCTTATGGAACAAAATGATTTAGCATTAACCACTGATCTTAGGTTGCATACCTCTCAGTTTTAAGAGGAGATTTAGAAGGATGATTGGATGGTGTTGCTGAGAAGAGGGGCTTGTTTTGCTGCAAAAGGGCTTCAATCGATCATGGAGGCAGTGGCAATTTAGTGGGAATTAGGAGGGAATATCATGTATTGTGGAATGCAATGTACCATAGAATGAAAATTCTTTTATGCTATGAAGCGAATGTTTACCCTTGGCCTTGCTCACAATTTGAACCTGCCCAAAATGGGTTACTACCACCTTTGGCAGAGTGGAGGCAGTGACTTGCAGTCAGGGGAGGCAGGGGAGGCAGAGCCTCACCACTCTCATCATGAAAATAAAAAAGAATTACTCCAGGAAGCCGTGAAAGTGGCTGGGAGAGGCGCGCGGCTTGGTTTAGCCTCCCTGGACATCTCAGCAGCAGCCCTAAGTGTGCTGATCTCGCCATTTTTTACATCGGGAGAGCCCAGGATCCTTGCAAGGGGAATGGGACGTGTGCAGGAGGCTCCTCAGCTCCAGCCTCAATCAGCGCAGCCACGGTCCCCTTCATGTTGGCTCAGGAAGGAGGGGAATTGGACCACGTGTGCAGGGGAACGGGATCGTGGCTCTGCTAATCTGAGGCTGTGTGCTGAGGAGCCGCCTGGTCCCATTCCCCTTGCAAGGATCCCGGGCTCGCCCGATGCAAAAAATGCCTAGGTACCGTGTTTCCCCGAAAATACAACCTGTCCTGAAACTAAACCCTTGCCACAATTTTCGCGTGGCCAAAAATATAAGCCCACCCCCGAAAAAAAAAACCCTGGACAACCACCCCCCTCCAGCCAGGCAGAGCACCGCTCACTGACCTAGCGTTATCCCGAAAGCGCCAAGTTACAGGAGCGGGGGGGGGAGCGCTCACGTTGCTTGCCGCCTTCGGTATACCGCTAGGTTGGGGAGTGGCGTTCTGTCTGGCCAGAGGGGAGAGTTGCCGGGCGGCTGCTCTCTTGTGAACTGGCTCCTGAAGAGCTGGGCACAGCCTCAGGGGTGAAGCAGCCATGAGGTAACCATGCTCACGAGCAGCCGCCCAGCAAATCCCCTCTCCAGCCGGGAAAAGCGCCATTCACTGACCTAGGGGGTATCCCTAAGGTGCCAAGCCATATGGTGCTCTGCCCGCCCCCCCCAGCTCCCACGGCTTGGCACATTCGGGATACCCCCTAGGTCAGTGCATGGAGCTCTGCCCGGCTGGAGAAGGGGGTTGCGCGAGCGCCTGTTTCGCCCGCAGCTTCACCAAGCCCTTGCGCAGCTCTCCCAGGCCACTGCTGCTGGCCGCTGGCCACTGCCTGCTGCTACCCACCGCCGACCGCTGGCCGTTGCTGCCCGACCGCCGCCGCCCCGCTCTGAGCATAACTTTCAAACTCCAAAACTTGGGGCCGAGTCTTCCAGCATCGGCCACTCTAGGAGTGCTCTCTATGGTGGGCCGGCTGCCGGACAGAGAGTTTTCCGGACAGAGTCTTCCAGCAGCCGGCCCACCATAGAGAGCACTCCTAGAGCGGCCGATGCTAGAAGATTCGGCCGCGGGTTTTGGAGTTTGAAAGTTATGCTTGGAGCGGGGCGGCGGCGGTTGGCGGCGGGCAGCAACAGCCAGCGGTCGGCGGCGGGTAGCAATGGCCAGCGGTTGGCGGTGGCCTGGGAGAACTGCGCAAGGGCTTGGTGAAGCTGCGGGCGAAACAGGTGCTCGCGCAACCCCCTTCTCCAGCCGGGCAGAGCTCCATGCACTGACCTAGGGGGTATCCCGAATGTGCCAAGCCGCAGGAGCTGGGGGAGCGGGCAGAACACCACATGGCTTGGCACCTTAGGGATACCTCCTAGGTCAGTGAATGGCGCTTTTCCCGGCTGGAGAGGGGATTTGCCGGGTGGCTGCTCGTGAGCATGGTTACCTCATGGCTGCTTTGCCCCTGAGGCTGTGCCCGGCTCTTCGGGAGCCAGTTTACAAGGGAGCAGCCGCCCGGCAGCCCCAAAACAATAAGCCTTCCCTGATAATAAGCCCAAGGGCATATTTCGTGGGGCAAAAGAAAATAAGCCCTGGTCGTATTTTCGGGGAAACACGGTAACATCATCAGTGCTAGAAGTGGGGGGGAGGAGGAAAAAGGAGAAGTTTCTCTTCTCAGAAATGTCTTCTTAGTGGAGCTGCGGCAGCCTGCCTGCCTCTTTCTGACATTTCTGAGAAAAGAAACTTCTCTGTTTGGGCTGCGCCCGTGCGATCGGAGCAACCACGTGGTTTGATGACGTCACCAGCCTCACCAGTCATAAACCTCACCGCACGTCACTGAGTGGAGGTGATTCCACAATGTGGAAGCTAAGGATGTAAAGAACTGTATACTTGGCCTGTCTTCTTCTTCACCTTACCTCAGGAACAAAGGACTGCTAGCTCAAATGCCTCCACTCTAATTTGCTGTCCATAAGTTCCACCCTGGTGTTTGGGTCCTGATAAAAAGCTGAAGTGGGGCAAAACTTAGCCAAGCCTGGGACAGGTTCTACCAAGTCCTGCTGACCACTGAAACAGCAGTTCAAACTAAAGACAAAGGGGGGGGACGATCCACTACACATGTGTAAAAGGACCAGTGGAAGAACTTCAAGAGTAGAATG
Organism: Natrix helvetica; assembly: GCF_964273705.1. Lineage (NCBI taxonomy): Eukaryota > Metazoa > Chordata > Lepidosauria > Squamata > Natricidae > Natrix > Natrix helvetica. The sequence goes on from NC_138548.1 coordinate 223,626,337, forward strand.
TGATTCCTGCAGAAGACTGACTGAGAATAAAAATTACCAAAAACTGATGTGGTTGTTGTGGTATGAATGGGTTTTGTTTATGATTTTTCTCATTGCAGGAGTAGTAATTTTGGTCTTTTGGGACTGAGTGGTGGCCTATGTTATTCCATCTGAAGATCCCAAAACAAGCTGTAGAACTTTTCACCCTACAAGATGTGTTGGTTCTGTGATAGTAACTGAACAGAGTAGTCCTAGGACAGTGATGGCGAACCTTTTGTGGCTCCCGTGCCAAAAGGAGGGGGAGTGCAGGGTGGTACGCAGGTGTGCCACACCCATAATGCTATGTGCATGACTCCAGCATGCCTGCGTGCCTGCCAGCGCTCCCCCCAATTTTTGGTGTGCCTTTTTTGCCCTCCCCTGGCTCCAGAGGCTTTATAGGAGCTTCTCTGAAGGCTCCAGAGTGTGAAAACCTGGCCCTTTGGGCAAACTGGAACTTCGGGAACGAACCTCCAGTTTGTTCATAGGGCCAGTTTTAGACCTCCGGAGCCTTTAGGGGCCTTCAGGAGGCTTTCCTGAAGGCTCTGGAGGGCTAAAACCATTTAGCCTCGTGTGCCCGGACAAATGGCTCCACGTGCCACCTGTGGCAAGCGTGCCATAGGTTCACCATCATGATCCTAGGACAGTGGTTCTCATACTTTCCAATGCCGCGACACTTTAATACAGTTCTTTATGTTGTGGTGACCTCCAACCATAAAATTGGTGTCTCAATTCCTAAGACCATCGAAAATATGTGTCTTCCAATAGTCTTAGGCGACCCCTGTGAAAGGGTTGCTCGACCCCCAAAGGGGTCCCGACCCATAGGTTGAGAACCACTGTCCTAGGAGATAGTGATATAATGATCCCTGAAGATATAGAATGGATTGATTTAATGCAATGGTTAAATATTTCGGAATATTTTTTCATGGGAAAGGGAATAATAGGATGAGAATATAGTACAGTGATAAGTGTGAAAAATCATATATTACAAACAAGAATGTTTTCTTCACTTAATGTAACCTTTCAGGTAGATATTTGTTCCATAATACCATGCTCAGATAATGAGAAGCAATGTTCTAATGACCACAAGTATGTTAGTGTGCTGCAGCAACAGAAATGGGCTTGTGAAGGAGGGGAGCAGTGCCCTGGGTGGACTCAGGGTAGACCCAGTAATTGGGCACTGAAAAAACATCTAGAGTAGGGCATATATTGTATTTTTAGGACTATTAAGACCCACCAGTGTATAAGACGTACCACGTTTTTGAAGAAGTGAGTAAGAAAAGCTTTTCTCCTCCCCGGACCACAGGAGCACTCTGCAGACTGGGGGAAGGCAAAAGACCCCCATTTATGTGGAAAATGGGTGGAAAACAGGCTGTTTTTCACAAAAACTGAGGCGTTTTTCCTTTCTCCCAGCCCTGCTGAAGCCTGTAGAGTGCTGTTGGGGGATGGTGGGAAGGCAAAAATGCCTCTGTTTTTGTGAAAAATGACCTGTTTTTCACCCGTTTTTTTGCAAATGTATGGTTATAGAACTCCCATTAATGTTCTGAATAGAATGATAAGGTTATAGGCAGTGCTTGATGTAATAACTAATGAAACCACTATTGCTTTAAATTTAATACCTAAAAAGCATACTCAGTTTGTGTGAGAATCGGAATGAAATCCTAGTTATTTGAGTAAATTGCTTGAGATTATTTGAGGAACCTGATAGACTCCATCTTGAATACTTGACTAGCCAGCAAGCTACTCTGGTTAATTACAGCTTGGAGCAAAATCAGAAAGTTACAGTGACTTGACAAAAAATAGCCTGATGGGTTGGAACAGGAGATGTTTTGGAGGAAGCTGGTAATGATCTTATTGTTTAGCTCTGGGAAAGCGAGGTCTTTGTGGGCTTTCTGAACACGTATGATACTGGAATTTATCTGGGTTTTTCGGAACATTTGGGGAATTTCCATGTATTTTTCACATTGTACTTTTTGCACAGAACTGTATTTTTGTATCCAAGTTATGATGCATTTGATACGTCATTTTGTGTATTTAAGGTGCGCCTATGCACATGATGGTGGAAGGCAACATGAACACGTGGAACCACCTATAAGGGGACAAGAACCACATGTTGTTATATATGCAGATGCATATCCTGTAAGATGAAAGATAACACCAGTGAATGTTACCAGACTTGCGGTATAAGGGGATATGTCAGTGACGTGCGGTGAGGTTTATGGCTGGTGAGGCTGGTGACGTCATCAGGAAGGCGAGGAATGGGACCACGTGTGCTGGAGGCTGAGGCTGCCTCAGCTTCCAGCACACGTGATCCCATTACCCGCCTTCCTGAGCGTGCTCCGCCAGCTCGCGCTCCGCAGTCCTCGAAAGCGACTGGGGAACGACGAGAACCTTCCTGCCTCTGCTGGACTTTGCAGTCCAGCAGAGGCAGGAAGGTTCTCGTCGTTCCCCAGTCGCTTTCGTGGCTTCATCATCCGGGAGCGCCGACAACATTTCTGCCTCCACACCTTGTGGGTGCGGACGGACGGAGGTAGCCAGAGTGGCACCGAGGCAGTCCGGCGGGCGAGCGACCGAGGACCTCCATCGCTCTCTCTCTCTCTCTCTCTCTCTTTCGTCCGCCCAGACCGCCTCGGCGTCGCTCTGACTACACCTGTCCGGCCGCGCCTGGGAGCTGCACGGGCAGAAATGTTTTCAGCTCTTCCGGATGACGAAGCCACGAAAGCGACCGGGGAACGATGAGAACCTTCCTGCCTCTGCTGGAAAGTTCTCGTCGTTCCCCAGTCGCTTTCGTGGCTTCGTCATCCAGGAGCACCGACAACATTTCTGCCTCCGCAGCTCCCGGCCGCGGCCGGGCGGATGTATATAATATTATAATATATGACCGCACGTCCCTGGTATGTTTATGATACTGGATATAATAATAAAGTGATATTGTAGATAAAGTGCAGGCTGGGATCTTGGGAATAATCCCCTTGGGGTATCCCCAACACAATCGTGCCCAGCTTGATCATCTTGCTTGTGCCTTGGCTGAGGGCACCAATGAAACTTCCTCAGCGATAGCTGCTGATGAGATGGGTGTGTGAGAGACTTTGTTGTTTCAAAGTTGGAGATTGTTTCAATTCCTTGAGGCTAAGCTGAAGGCTTTGTACAATATAATTACACATTTCCCTCATGCTACTGAAAGCTCTGCTTTTAGGACTGTTTGGAATCTCTTGACTTCCTGGTTGCCAGACTTTTCTTGGTTGAAGGAAGGAAGCGTTTGTGAGAGTTATGCCTCCATGTGTCAGAAGTGCTCCTTTATGCTTAGAATGTATTGAATGTAGCCAGTGCTGTTTGATTTGTCTAGCTGGTAATTAATCAATTTACTCCCTTTGTTCAAATTGCCCAAATAAACTTTCCTGAAAGGAAAAGGATGAATTGTGAGAATAGGGGTGAAATCCTAGTTATTAATTGGTTGAGGTTATTTGAGGAACCTGATAGACTCCATCTTGAATATCTGACTAGCTAGTAAGCTACTCTGGAAAATCACAGCTTTGAGCAAAATCAGAAAGTTATAGTGACTTGACCAGAAATAACCTGATGGGTTGGAGTAGGAGATGTTTTTCAGGAAGCCGGTAATGATCTTATTGTTTAGCTCTGGAAAAGCGAGGTCTTTTGTGCTTTCTGAACACATATGATACTGGAATTTACCTGGGTTTTTCGGAACATTTGGGGAATTTCCATGTATTTTTCACATTGTACTTTTTGCACGCAACTGTATTTTTGTATCCAAGTTATGATGCATTTTATACGTCATTTTGTGTATTTAAGGTGCACCTATGCACCTTGTTGTTATTCTCATTTGTTTGGGAATCCACTTGCGCAAGTGTAATAAAATAGATGCTTTTTGTTGATCATACTCTTGACCATTTTTTTGAGATGTAGAAAATATATCTGGGATATTTTTTCTCACAGTTTGTAACAGCAATGTATCAGAATAAATTTGCTTTACACTATTTGTTAGCAAAAGAAGATGTCTGTGGAAAATTTAATCTCACAAATTGTGATTTGTAAATAGATGATCAAGGACAAGCTATAGAGGAGAAAACTGCCAAAGTGGGGAAAGTCATTCACGTCCCAGAACAAACTTGGACTAGGGCAGTCGACTTCTCCTAGTTTCTCTGCCTAGAAAAGGATTGGGTTTCTAGTGTTCTTAGCCTTTGGTGGTCTTCTTCTCCTCCCGTTTCATCCCTTTGATCCAGCACATAGTTAAGTCAACCATTGCTGGGATGAAAGTCATAGACTCATCTGTGTCTGCTAACCTTCCTGATAAACCAAAAAATATCATGGTTTTCAAGACCATCCCCTAGAAATATGCTTCCCTAGTCTATCATTGACAGGAAGCATGCTGTCCTAAAAGAAAAGGGAGCAAATGAAGATGTCACGGAGGGATATAATAATAATAGAATAAGTAGAATTAGAGAGAGGGAGGGAGGGATGCAGTGGTGGGATTCAAAATTTGTTAGTACCAGTTGTGTGGGCATGGCAAGGCTTGGTGGGCATAGCTTGGTGGGTGTGGCAGGGGAAGGATACTGCAAAATCCCCATTCCCTCCTAGTCAGGTGGGACTAGGGAGGCAGAGAATAGATGGGGGCAGAGCCAGTCAGAGGTGGTATTTACTAGTTCTCCGAACTACGCAAAATTTCTGCTACCGGTTCTCCAGAACTGGTGAGAACCCGCAGAACACCACCTCTGGTAGTATGCAACTTACGGCCATAATGGAACCTATGAATCCAGACCATAAGTGTGGATTTTTTTTGGGGTTATTAAGCAATTGCCATGGTCATTAAAACAAACCGGCCTGGCCTGTTAATTTTAACTCCTTTTAAATGTCTTTTAAATTTGGTTGGTTTTTTTGGATATGGATTTAATCTTTTTTTTAACTTTTGGGATGTGTGTTTTTTAATGTTGCACGCCGCCCTGAGTCCTTTGGGAGAAGGGCGGCATATAAATCCAAACAAACAAACAAACAAACAAACAAACAAACCAATAATTCATCTGAAAACTGCTGGCTTTTGTTAAAACTGTTGTAAAATGATGTCACATGACCTCAGGACACTATCCACAGCCACAGGTATGATGTGGTTGCCGAGCCGAGCTCGCAAAGTTTGGTCATTTTCCCATGGATGGGATGGGATTGTCCTAACTTCTAATCTAGGTCATAAGTAACCCTTAGGTGGATCCATGTAACCTTGAACAGTTGCTACGTAACCACTAATCTATCAAGGATTACCTGGATAGTGCCCGTGTATGAAAATAATAGTTTAGCTTTCTAATGGTAGGGCTACTAGTATTACAATAACTCACATAACTAGCATGGCAAAGAGTTCCAAAGGCTTATTTTTTGATCTGCCAGAAAGGCTTAATCCTAGAAAATGGGACACCCAAGAACAAGGACTAAATGCAGCTGTGCTGACAAACCCCTGAATTGTGGTCACGTGACTGTGATGTGTGGCCAACCATTGGAACTTCAGATCTGGATTGCAAGTCCCCTTTGTCCTGTAATATTCTGTATGTTTTTTAAACCTTGTGCTTTACATCCATCCTTCCTCTTTTCCTTCTAAACACTTTGTTTTGTTCCATATAAGTCTTTTATCATAATAAATTTTAAAAATGAAAAAAGCACTAGGCTGAGGGCATATAAAGCTATGATTTTGGAAATCTGGAATCTCTCAGAGGCCATCAACAGGGAAGATTCTTTGTGCTGCAACCACTGCTTTCCATTAATTGGCCACAAACCTGGGACCTTTTGTAAATAATAGAAATAGGATGGGGTAGCACTAAACAAATGTGCCAAATTGATTTCCCAAAATGTTTCTATAAATGTGGTAGAATCAGGTTAAAGTTTAACAACATGCCTCTTCTTATTATTCCATGGTTACTTAAACAACCCACAATATACCTCAGGAGTCCTGATATTTGCATTTCCCATATTCAGAAAAAGTCACCAGGCAAGGTTTGCCAGAGAGCAAAATAATAATAATAAAATATTCTTTTATATATTATATTAATTATTTTATACTAATATTTTATATCAATTTTACCATTTATTTGTTTATTTATTTATTATTTTTGGCTGCAATGGCTTCCTGCAACCCTCTGCCAGCAAAGACTGAGCTCGAGGAGACCGCGCGCAGCCCTTCCAAGCTTCATTTTTGTTGGCAAAGGCACCACAGGCCAGTCCTTCTCTGTTTCCAGGGTGGCCCTGTGGGCCATATCTAAGCACTCTGGGGGCTGGGGCTGGCCCCCAGGCCTTGAGTTTGACACCCCTGATTTCGGTTTAGTGCGGCCTGAACTTTTTCGAGCCTTCCTCCACTCTGAATTGTAAAGAATAGAAGAAACACTTTTCTTATTGCTGTGTATGCATTTTAATGATTAATTCTTTAAAGTCAGAAATCTGATTTTCAGAGAAATATGCTTTCTCTTAAATTACTTCACAGCGTATCCATTAATATGGGAACGAATTAGACAGGGGAAGAACGGGACTATGATGTGTTGCAAGTTCAGTTTAGAAAACCCCGCGTTCTCCATATCTTTCCAGGTCTCTCTTAACAAGGTGCACCCATCTCCTATATATCTCCAAGTAGGGTCACAGACTTGTTGCCAGAAGTAGGTCCAGGTTGATCTGCCAGCTGCTACATGTTCCATGAAATAGAATGCACCACCCTGGAAAAAGTAAAATAATACAAAAAAGAATAACATAAAATAGAATGCTTTGAAATTACATAAAAATTCACACTGTAATCAAGATTGTTGTTATATAAATTCCTGGGGACATGAACTCTTAGGGGTAGCCTAAGCACATCCACAAATCACATCCCTGGGTGGTGAATTGACACCCCCCCCACCCAGTATGGATTTTGTGCTCTAATGGTGGGTTCGAGGGAATCAAATACCTAAATAGTTCTTTAGTTTTTTTGGTGTTAAGTGTAAGATTAAATAAATAAATAAAGATTATTTTCTTTGCACCACAATTTCAGCCCTTGTACTTCCTTCCTATAAGGAGACTCATGGTTCTTATTAATGAGCCCCACCACTGTCATGTCATCTGCAAATTTAATAATTGCTTTGGTGTTATACAATGGGGTAGAGTCATGTGTGTACAAAGAATAAAGGAAGGGGCTTAGCACACAACCTTGGGGGGCTCCTGTGCTTAATATCAGAGTAGAAGAATGGTGAGATCCCATCCTTATTGACTGTGGCCTATCCCTATCCAATATGGGGATTGGCATAAAAACAATACATAGAATTCCTGACTAAACAAAAAATGAAAAATGATAATTCAGTATGAATATGCAAATGTATGCTAAATGTAACAAATATGTTTAATAATGTCTCAGTTGTATTATGTAGAATATGGTGATTGGTATAAAAACAATATATTGAAATATTGAATAACCAAATAAAATGTTGAATAAGCAATAATGGAAGATCTTAATGTAATATAAATGCTGGTATTAATATTAGTTATATAAGTTTGTTACATGTAACAAATATGATTGATAATATTTTATTCATATCAAAAGGTATGATAATTAAGATCGGGTGATCGGTATAATAATAATATATTGAAATGTTGAATAACTAAACAATGAAAGATTGAAATGTAATATAAAGATGTCCATTACTACTACTAGTATTATATAAGCTTGTTAAATGAAACAAATATGATTAATATAAATTTTCTTGTATAAAACATATGATACCCAGGCACCACATTTGATCACTGTTCAAACACTGATATGTAAAACATAAAAAATAAAAAACTTGAGGGAAAAAAAGATAAACCTAAAACTATGAATTGGAACATGGAATCTGAGAAGCCTATATGAATCTGGGAAAACACACAACAGTATCAAGAAATGTCAAAATACAATATCTCTATATTCGGAGTGAGTGAAATGTGCTGGCCTGAAAATGTAATGTGTAGAATAGGAGATTATACTATCTACTGCTATGGTGAACATTTTAAACATCATCTAAATGGAGTAGCTATCATTGTAAACATTCTTGTAAATAAATGCATCAAGTCCTTTATTGCTGTATCTGATAGTGTGATGATGATCCAAATAAATAGTACTCCAGTAAATATTAATGTTATACATGTTTATGCTCCCACAGCTGACAGTGATGAGGAGGATTTAGAAAGCTTCTATGAAGGTATAAGCAGTGTACTGAAAACCCTAAAAAGTAACATCTCAATACTCATGGGAGACTTCAGTGCAAAAGTGGGAGAAGGAAGTAGTTGGAAACTTTGGCTTAGGAATCAGAAATGGTAGAGATGACAAATTTGTAGAGTTCTGCAAGGAACATAGGTAATGTGTGATGAATAGTTTTTTCAAGTTACAAAAAAGATCCCTCTACACTTGGACATCACCGGCAGATTAACAAAATAATACAGTAAGGAACCAAATTCACTATTTTACAATAAACAAAAGATTCAGAAACTCAGTAAAATCAGTAAAGACATACCCAGGTGCAGATGTAATCTACGACTTGCCAAAATCCAGCTCAAACTAAAACGGATGAAAAACCCAAATCCTACTAAACCAAGATTTGACAGTGACTTCATCATTCAACATGGAGATAAGATAAAAGAAGAACTAGGAATTCATTTAAGAGAAACCAACATTCTAAATAAGGAAGATGTAGAAGTGAACTGAAATAAATTAAATAATGCAATAATAGAGGTAACAAACTCAAAACAGAGAGAGGGGTACCACAAGAAACAACAGTGGATGACAGATGAAATTCTTCATGTCATGGATGAAAGAAGCTCTTATAAAAATAAAAACAAAGAGAAATATAATGAATTGTAAAAAACAATTAGAAGAAAAATTAGACTGGCAAAAGAAAAGTGGCTTGCAAAGAGATACAAAGAAGTAGAAGAGATGGAACATAAATATGATAATTTTAACTTAAACAAAAAGTGAAAGAAGCAGGAGGCTCTACAAAAAGAAAACCAACAACTTAGTTGACGATGGGAAAATAATCTTGGATGAGGATGAAACACTAAAAAGTTGGAAGGGACACATTGAAGAACTTTTTGAGGACACTAGGGATGATATTGATATGGAAAGAATAACAACTGGACCAAACATCATTATGGAGGAGGTTGAACATGCAATAAAAATAGCAACAACAAGAAAAGCCACAGGAACTGATGATATCCCAGTAGAAATTTTAAAATTGCTGGAAGACAATGGGAGGAAATTTTTACTGCAGCTCTTCAATCAAATATATGAAATAGGAAAGATGACCTAAAAGTAAACGGTGCTCAGATCAACATTTTAAGATATGCTGATGATACAATTCTGGTTGCCAGTAAGCATGAAGACCTTCAGCTCCTTATCAAAATCATAGAAATATCTGAAAAATATGGTTTGAAGCTTAACACCTGAAAAACCAAGATCATGGTCATCAGCAAACAACCCATTAATTTACCACTGATAAAGTCGGAAGATATACCACTAGAAAAAGTTGAATGGATCACATACCTCAATTCTAATTTAGCTGGGACATGACCACTGAAGTTAAGACAAGAATAGAGAAAGCACGAACAGCAATGTTCAAAACGAAAAAGGTCCTCTGCATGACATAAGCCTAAGATTGGAAATCAGGCTTGTCAGATGCTACACCTTTTCTATCCTGCTCTATGGTGAGGGGCAAATAACATGGGTTGTTAACTAACATAGTTTGTATTTTAATCTGATTTGTGTTCTTTCTTTTAAAGTGAATGAGGAATCCCTTTTGTTTGAATATTCTGATAAATTGTAATAAAGTGATCTTCCAGTCTCGGTTTGTCTCACTGGAAAATATACACACCGAGGCACGAGCCTGCAAAAGCCATGTTTGGCCATTAATTTTGGTGAATTGCTAGCCAGCAGAATCCCGGTTAAGGGTAAGGAATAGGCAGGTGAACCCCTGGACTTTTTTCAGGGTCTTTTTTTTATCTTTGACACATTGCCTCAAACATGCTTTTTTTAAAAGAGAAGATTATTGAGTGGTAGGGATCTGAGAGGGAACGAAGCAGCCATCTATCCTTCCCGGGACAGAACAATTGGTGAGTGAATTTATTGTATTTCTTTTTTTTTGCAGAATTTTTTTTTCAAAACAAACATAAAAATCCTCCTTCTTTACATACTGTAGAAAGTGTATCAGTTGGTTACAAAAGGCTTTTGTGCATCTCTTCCACCGTCATCAAGTGTAATTCACATTAACTCTAATATCTTAACTCAGATGTTTATACCTGTTACTATCATCATACCTCCACTTTTATTTGACTATGATTGTTTAAACGTCCTTCATCATAAAATACACCAGAATTTAATACATAACCACATACTGGCATTTTATTTATTTACTCATAAAATCCTCCATTGACACTAAATCCTTATATCCTATTCCAGCCAAACATCCATAATATTTAATGACAAAATTTTCTAATCCTCCTTTCCAAATCACTGTTTACAATTTACATCCAGTTTCCTTATGTTATACCCATACATATATATATTATTATCATTATCCTTTCTTTATTTGACTATATCCTTTATCATAACATTTCCCCCCTAATAATCAAGACTTAAATGTGTCTGATCTAGTTCTTTTTTATTGTTATTATTATTATTAACCTTTATATATAATCCAAAAGGATTTCTAACCTTCTCTTCACAGGTATTATTCAATATTCATATCCAATTATTGCTTATCATAACACTACACATTGTATACATTACTATCATTATCAATTTTTCATTTAGCTGTACCTATTTATCACTAACTTTAGCTAGATTTAGCTAGTTTTAAATTATACTCTTCCATCTATTAACCTGTATCTTTCCAATAACAAAACAATCTCATATTCTGCCATCTGTGGAGCCAGTCCACCAAACATCTTCTTAATCAAGTCTGTATGGACTCCTCTTAGCAACCTCTTGCTAGTAAAATCTCTTATGAATTCTTGAAGCCCTCTTTCTGCTTCCTTATTCAGCTTATCTTTGATTATCAACAGTGTTGTCAAATATTTTGCAGATAGGATTTCATAATCCATAGATTCTTTAATTTTTTCTTCTTCTTCTCTATCTTGCCCTTTGAAATAAATTTCCTCTCCATTTAATTCCTCTTTCAATATTCCATTCTTTCTTTTTTCAGAAATATACCAATTGCCATAGATATCAACAAGTTTAATTTCTTTATCTTCATCTTCTATTTCGGTTTTTGGAGTTTCAATCCCCTCATTTTGCATTTGAAGAATATCCTCCGTTTTTCCATGTTTTATTGTTGAATACACCAAGAATTCCAATTTTCTCTCAATTTTTTCCTCCGTTTTAATAATTTTTGCAGTTCTAAAAATATTCCTTGCAAATTCAAATCCTCCACGTTGTTTTGAGATGCCATATTCATACACAGTTGCTTTCGCTTACAAGGTCTGTTAAGATTAAAGCATGTGTTCACAAAGACCGCTGTTTTTCACAAATAATGCTGCTCTCACCTCTCTGTGAACAAAAACAGACTTGAAAGGGACAGCTGTGGACTCTTAAGATAGCCAAACAGCCAGGCAGTAAAGCCTTGAAATGCCAAAGTCAAAACCATCCATGAGAGAGAAAAAAGTACGTTCCATTCCGTCTTTGAATTCACAAAGACTTCGATCAGCCTCCGGGGTGGGGATTTTTTTTTGGGTATCTCTTTTATATATCAAATTATACAAAGAAACCCAATTTAAATGAGTTAGAAAAAAGTTCCCACAACAATAAAAGAGGAAAAAGTTAATCTGTAGCTTACAGAGAGTCACACAGACAAGTTAGAAGAAGAAAAGCTTGATCCATCCATTTCAAAAAGTTTGCACAGATTCAATCCATGTAAATAACATTTTAAAAATATGATAACCATTGTCCAAGACCATTCCAAAGATCAAATTAGCCGCTAAATTCTTCTATTCTTTAATTTGAATTGGTTTTTAAATTTTTATAGGCAATCTTTTTTTTTAAAACAATAAAAATTCCTCACCAGCTGGAAACACTTTCTCTTTCCACATCGTTTCGTTTGGAGCTGCCCTGACTTTGTCAGCCTTGGCTGGATTTTTTGTCACTGGCTTGAAGATCTTCTCTTGCTTCCTTCAGAGATTTTGCGATATCCCGGAGATCAGCAAGACGTAATCTTCCTATTCACCATCTCTTTGGGATGGTTTAGGTCCAAATTCGGACCCCCCAATGGCAAAAGTATCGGCTGCAATCTCAGAGCATTGAGATTGCACGTCATTCTGTCACGACTTCAGCTCCTCTTCTCGAATTTATTGCATTTCTAAGAAGCCTCAAATTCCCTTTTTCCTGTATGTGATGTATAAGCAGCTTCTCAGTTAATTACTTCCTTTGCGAAAAGGAGGTGTACAGGCCTTTAGAAGGACCGTAGTTGTAAAGTACCGGTATTAAAAAGAGAAAGAAAAAAAAGGCTGAATACACATTGTTTCAGCCCCCCTCCCCCCCCCGCAAGTTAGCAAGTAGGTTGAAATGGGGAATGTAAGAGACTCACAAGAAATGGATATGGAAATGCTTGTACTCCTCTCAGATGTCTATACCATATTTTTTTTTAGCAGCCAGCAGAATAGAATTGGAAAAATAAAAGCCCTGTTAAAATTTGTAAGCATATCTGTCCAAAAAATTTAAAACTCCCAAAGAATTATTCATGGCCTTCTGAAGATATCTTTGAACAACCAATTATACTTGCTCTTATGACTGAATTATGGGAGTAGAAAATGTGAACACTGGTAAGCTCAGCTGCTTTTTTAAATGTCAGTAGTAATACAGAGTTATTGAACAAATGCCATCATATTATGTATAATGGACCCCTCCCCAACAAAGGAAATTCTTTTCTAATGAACCCATCTTTGAGAGCAATTGCACCATATTTAAATCACTCAAATATTTTATCAGATGCCCACATGGAATTTCTCCCACTAATATATAGCTTTCCTAATGGGGCAGCCCCAGTTCCAGATGGGGCAGCCCAAGCCCAAATAGTCCCACAATGGGAGGTCCCTAGATTACTCCAGTTTATAGTGAAAATCCTACAAAAATAGCTGGGTTGTTTAAAAGCATTATTTCTACTCATAATCCTACATAGAATGAATTACAAACTATGTTTAATGTTTTTCTGATTGAGGAGGAAAAATGGATGGTTGTGGGTAACGGTAGATTAAATATACTAGAGAATGCTACAGATGTTTTGTTTCCCTTTCAAGATCCGGTGTGGGATCCAAGCATCCCAGCAGATTTGAGAGAGTTGTGAGAAAACAGCAACTGAGTAGTTGCAGTTTTAATGATTACAAAGAAGAAAACTTTAGGGAAGATTTATCGGAACCTCTTCCTGAATTTTCCTCACTACATGGAGAAGAAACAAAATTGCCTCAGGAAAAAAAGTGGAAATTTAAAGAGGTGTGGGAACCCTCCACAGGTCTGGAAATGTTTAATTGTATGTGTGTATTACAAAGAAGAAAACTTTAGGGAAGATTTATCGGAACCTCTTCCTGAATTTTCCTCACTACATGGAGAAGAAACAAAATTGCCTCAGGAAAAAAAGTGGAAATTTAAAGGGGTGTGGGAACCCTCCACAGGTCTGGAAATGTTTAATTGTATGTGTGTATGAGGGTTTGTGCAAGTCATTTCTAAGACCTGGGGGCAATGTTCCCTCTAATTTTTTTTCAGTGTGAGCAGAAAAGTATAGTGTTTTTAAGGTACCCGCTTAATTAAAAGTGTTATATAATATCAATATCACTTAACAACGCTCCTGCTTAGCAACCAAAATGTTGGCTCAGAAACTCTGGCATTTGAAGCATGCAAGTCTTAAAGCTGTCAAGTTACAAGACCCTTGCACCCCTAACCCTTTGGGAAAAAAATCCAGGGGTCTTCAAACCTGACAGCTTTAAGACTTGTGGACTTCAACTCCCAGAATTCCTCCTCCAGTCATGTTGCAGCGATGTCATCTGCATGGATCTGCTCCATCTTTGGTTTCTTCATCGTGGGCAGGGCTGCCGCTAAAGATGCCGACGAGCCCCCGCCACCACCAGAATAACTGCTGCCACCTCCTCCTCCTCCTTCTCCAACAGCACCACCACATTTGCTGCCCGGTGCTGTGGCTGAGGTGAAGCCGGCAAAGCTTCCGTTGGTGCCCCCATCCATGGCAGTGGTGCCTCCCCCTCTGTTTGGAGCATCTAAGCTGGGCCCAGCGTTACCCCTCCCCCCTCCTCCTCCGCCGTGCTTTTGAGGAGCCATGAGGCCTTTTTTCCCCATGCTCACACCCCCTCCATCGCCTTCCTACTGGCTCCCGCAGCCTCATGGCTCCTCAAAAGCACAGCAGAGGAGGAGGGGGCAGAGGTAACGCGGGGCCGAGCTCAGGTGCTCTGAACGGAGGGGGAGGTGCCGCTGCCATGCATGGGGATGCTGGCTGGAGCTTTGGCGGCTTCACCTTAGCCGCAGCGCTGGGCGGCAAATCTGGCAGTGCTGTTAGAGAAGGAGGAGGTGGCAGCAGTTATTCCGTTGACGGCGGGGCTTTGGGGCTTCACAACTACCGTCAGTCGCCCCGTGCTCATCAAAACAAGTCCGGGGAGGTCCTTTGCGGGTGGCCAGTTCTAGCCGCCTGCAAAGGACCTCCCCAGGGTCTGGAGCCTGTGGCAGTAGAAATCACTGCACGGCAGTTGAAAACTGCTGCATGGTGTTTTCTTGCCACATGCACGGCCACACAGCCGCGCACCTTAGAGGGAACATTGTCTGGGGGGGAGGGTTAGTTAGCATTTTCTTAGTAATTAGAAGGACAGTGGAATGTGTTAAACAGAATGGAGATGATCCTATAGGATGGAAAAGTTGTTGGTATATGTAAGTGGAGAGAGCGGGGGGGGGAGGGAGGTGTTTTATGCCTGATGAGGTTGAAAGGTGAGAACTTTTGATTTTTTTAAAAAAAAATGTGTGAGAAGACTTATGTTGAGAGTTGATCTGTAGAAAACTCACAGAAAGTTACGTGTTTCTCTAAGTTCCAAAAATTTGGAGAGGGAAAAAAACCATTTTTAAGATTACTACTCTCCTGGAAAAAAATGCATTCACTGTCCCCAACTTTTTTCTAACTGGAGTGTGTGAGACAAAGAAAGAATGAAAAGTGAATGTAAAAAAATCTGCTATTAGAACAAAAGTTTGTTTTGAAAAAAATTCTGTGTGTCTGTCTGTAATTTCTTTTGCTAACTCACTGGCTGAGATCTTTTCTGAAGGAATTATTTTCTATTCTTCGTTTCTTAAATTAAAAAAAAACATCTGCATTGTGTTTGTGTGTGATGGCTTTAGAGATTTTCTTTTCTACACCTTAGTAAAGTCTGAGTGTGATTTCGTTCTTTCTACCAAAGACTGAAGAAATGTAGTTAAGATTAACTGCTTGACAGCAGATTCCAGGTAATGCAAATTTGAAACAGTATCTGAGTAGGAAATGGGGGAGCGTTTTTTTTTTCTATGGTGCACTAAGCAATAGCTGGAAACTACTCAGGGAGAGAACTAAACTAGAACTAAGGAAGATTTCCTGATTGTGAGACTTCTTAATCTGGATGATTGTCTCCATGAGCTGTGGGTGCTTCATTATCTGGAGGTTTTTAAGAGGAAATTGAATAACTTTTTTGTCAGAAGGGGGTTAGACCAAAAGACCTTTAAGGTTCCATTCAACTCTGATATTCTGTTTTTGGTATTGTGTGTGAGTTTGTAAACTTAAAGTGATTTTCCTTTGCATTTTATTTTGAATATATTCTACATAATGCATTGGAGGGCATTCTTGTCAAAGGAATAATCCTATGTGATTTTATGTACAGCATGTGTTTTTGGAACTCCTTGCTACTGCAAAGAGATGATTAATTGCTGTATACTCTGTGTGCTTAATTTGTTTTCCTTTTCCTTGGAGTCAAGGAGGAGGAGGGAAAGCTTTATAGAGAACAAATTTGGTCTCATGTTTATGGCCACAGGCTATAGAGCTGGAGAACTGTGAATTCAAATCCTGCTTTAGCCATGGTGGCCGGCTGGGTGATTTTGGTCTGGTTGTTTTTCCCCCCCTTCATCCCTAGGAGGGAGGCATTGAGTAACCATGTCTGTATCTGTTGCCAAAGAACAACTTTTGGCCCCACCAAGGCACTTGTTTGCAACATGCTTTCCCTAGTATAGGTTACAACCCCTAATTTAATTTTTCAGGAAAATGTTATTGCAATTTTCCTCCTGTTTTCTGTTTTGAAGGCTGTTCTACTCCTTTACAAGCAAAAGTAAGAAAAAGTAGCAGGTAATAAAAAGGTAGAGCCTGTCTGAATGGGAAGACCTAGATAATTGTACTTGATTAATTTGAACAAGTAACCTTGTAAGAAAAACAGAGCCGTGTTCACCTCTGGACTGCATGCTAGCCCATTGGGACACAGTAAAATCTATGGCAGAACCTATTGTTCTTTAAAAAGGAAGCTAAAAACCCTCTGCACATCTATCTGGCCAACCTACTCTATTGGTCCTAAGGTAGGAACCTGGCCTCTAGAAGGCAGCTTTGATTTAGATTTTGTCAACAAATTTGCTAATTTTCTGGCCACCAACAGACGAACTGAAGAGGAGATCTATCTGAGTTTCTTCTCAAATCTCCTTTGTTGCCCAGACATTCAGAAAGTGTGTGGGCTAACTCCCATACCTTCTTCTAAAATTTGCCCCCTTGTCACTTTCAAAAAAAGGGAAAAGCTTCCCAAAGTGACTGAGGAGTCCATAGAGATATGTTAAAAAACTGTTGCAGCAGTAATAGCTGTCTTTAAAAAGAAAACTAGAGCTCAAGAGCCCTGCCCAGATGCAAATGGTGTGTTAATGAAGGTATCCGTACATCTTGTTCTTTAAAAATATGCCAGCAATTGCAGGGAGATCTAAGATAACAGTTTGGATTTTTAACATTGTTTCTATACATCTTGATCTTTAAAAAGATCAGCCAGTGCCTGCTGGGAGATCCAAGCTAGAAAGAAGACACAGAACACCCCACGGCAGAGACAAGTATTAACAATTTAGGCTTAGGAAGATAGAACAATGGGTGTGACTTCGAGCAAAAGTTTTATATGGGGAAAGGCTTTGTGTGTGTGTATGTGTGTGATGTTTTGTCTTCCTAGCTATCCTCTTGCTTTCTTGCTTTGCTGCCCCAAAGGTAATTTGTATATCATCTGCCTGAGACAACAGACACGGCTCATTGCTGGTCAGTGAAGTCTGTGTGCTTTTTCTCTTAAAATTGTGAAATGTGTCAAGTTTCTTGAGTTACATTTTCCCCTTCACATGGCATCTAGTCAGGGTGAAAGGGGGGTGGGTGGAGGAAGTAAAACTTTGACAATTGTTGATAGAGCCTCCATGGACAAGTATGGTCTATCTAACTCAGGACCAATGATCTTTCTTTCTTTCTTTCTTCAACCTTTAGCTGTGGAAGCAATCTAGAATTTTTTTTTAATACGTTCTCATTTAGCTTTCCCACTTTGTAGGAACTCACTCTGGGTATTATCAAGAATATGGACAGTATTAAATGTTTTTCCTTAATATTTAATATTTTAAATATTAAGTAATGGTGGGTTCCAGTCTTGCCTTTGGCTATAGGTGGCTGCATATAGTCCTATTACTATGGGAGCATGCTCTGTAGTTATGCTGATATGCTGATCTCTTCTGATTTGTCTTTCTCAGAAAAGAGAAAGTCTGCCTAGCAGCTTTCTTTTACATTGCATGATTATATACTTACACCTATCAAGATTCAAGAGCCAACCATGGCTAGTTATATTTGTCTAAGTTTGGATTCCCCCCCCCCATTCTTCCCAGATTTCCCAGATTTTGGTAAGAATCTGTGCAGAGCCACTAGAGCCACTTTGGGAAAAGTTCTCCACACTACTGAAAACTGTACAACAACAAACTTGGTTGCACCTTTCCGGCTCATCATTACAGATGCTGCACAAACTGATCACAATTTTACCTACTACACAACTGGCATTGCTAGATTGCCATGAGAATGATTGACTTTGTCCTAGGACTGGTGCTATATTAGCTTAACAGAACATTAGGATGGTGAACATTTGGGTGTTGGTTTGCATATATGTAATTATTTGCATGCTTTTATTATGTGTATTTCTTGTTCATATTCCGTGTATTTGAAATGTATTTATATGCTATCTACACCTTGGAGAAACCCATCTGGTGAGCCTTCAGGGAATACTTGTGGAAGACTCAATGTAGCAGTTTGTGGGGATAGTAACTTATGGGGATATCTGAGTTTGTATTTAGATGAATGCAAATGAGGTCCAAGGAGAGGAAGAACATCATGGTTTCAAAATCTAAGGGACTAGTTTGGACAAAACTCAGCAGTAGTTTTTCGTGCGGCTGTTGATAAAAATAGGATTGTCAAAATGATGATCAATGTCCAATGATGGATATGACACAAGAAGAAGGGACATAAAGCAATAATTAAATATAGAGACAAAATTAAGCTGGGATGCAATTTAGCCATTAATGATTTACAGGAGATTCGAGTTCTAGGAAAACTGCAGAATTGGCCTTTTTTAATTTAAGGATGGTGACCAAGTAGCTGAACCAGTTAAACATATTTCCATATATCAAACTCAAAATTTGAATAATTTATTCTTTTACTTTTTATTCTCCATTTTTTAAATAAATAAGCCAAAGTACACATCCAACACACTTTTCTCCTCCTATGTTCTCCACAACCCTGTGAGGTGAATTGGCCAAGGAGAGTGACTGACCCAAAGTCACCCAGCTGATTTCATGGCTAAAATGGGACTAGAATTCAATACAGCGAGATACATGAAGAAAGCCAATTTATCTATTGCTAAATGAATAAAGAGATACACTCGACCACAAAGTCAAACAAGTCCTATTAAAGGAGAAACAAGCTGTAATGTGTCTAACAACTTATATTTGGATAGCCCTCCCCTAATTCATATGTTCTCTCAATTCTTTCCTCTATAAAAATACTACTTTTTATCGTGAATATTCAGTTAGGCTGTCAACCCTGAAGCTGACCTGGGCAAAGCCATTTTGGAACTTCAGTGCTGCCACACTAGAGTGAGGGACAAGGAGAGGGAATTAGAGATAGCTGTACTTGTGTAATCAAAATAAAATACTTTCTACGGGCAACCAAGGACATTCTCAACAGCTGGCTGGAAGAAGGAAGAGTGATGTCACTAGACCAGTGGACGCTGTAGTGGCTGGGCCCTGTGACTGATTGGGGCCCCTCAGAGTTGGTTTCCAACAGATATGTGCCAATATGATATTTCCAACAAAGCTATTCTTTGAGGAGTTCATCTGCCTTGGAGTTCTTGCTTGCAATGTATTTATTACTTAGAATGTTGACATCAGTATTATTGTTAATTAATATTTTAAATAAAATTTAAAGCCGCCCAGAATCAACTTAAATTTTGAGATGGATAGCATATAAATTTAATAAACTGTAAGAAAAAACACATTTGGAGTTAATAGATGCAAGAAACAAAATATCCAAAACTATGGAGTAGCTCATCCCTTTGCATTCTGCTCACATGTGCTTTGAATTTGTTCCCCAAAAGTGACAATTGGAAGTATAAATAACAAATATTGGGAACAAGACTTCAACAATGCATTGGGATTTTTATCCATTTTGCAGCAAGAAAAAAGTACTGGATGATGTTGGTCTCAAACCTGAGTTGCTAAATATTACTATTAGTTGGGCAGAGAAAACTCATTCACTTCACCCTCTGTGGAAATAAAAATTAATAGAAAGTTGTGTCTTAACTTTATGCATTACATTAGATACCATATCACCTTGAGAATTCCCTTTCTAGCTCTTCTCTTATCCATCTGACCATTTACTGTGCTAAAGAAAGATGTGTGATACCACCGAATCTTGTCATGCCGTAGAAAGGCCATAAATATGTATCTTGCAATTAAGTTGCTGACCCTTTTTTGATTCTCAACACTCAGATCTTACCAAAGTCTTCAGATCACTCTGGTCAGGACATAAGTCTTCTTCTGACTCAAAAATAGGAAAGCAAAAGTGCCAAATTTCAAGGGTGGCATATTGAGAATTAGAGCTTGCTTAGGATCTCTTGCTCTCATATAGCAATATGTCTGAATCATGACTTGGTTTATGCCAAAGTTGGAACTTGGCATTGAATCTTTTCCTGAAACCCCCCCGACCCCCCTCCCCAGGGCACTAGAGCATAGTGAGGCTTGTGATTCATTCTTGAACATGTTCCCAGGATGGTTGCTATGCTTGGTCATCTCTTACCACTACTTTTCTATGCCCTTTGATTTTCAGTTCCTTGGCTTGGTTTTGGGTGACTCTTAAATGTTTGTTACTCTCTTTGCTCTTTGAGCAGATCATGATATATATTATGATACTTTTATATCTTCTTCAGATGCTCCTGAGAGGCAGGATATATTAAAATGAGGATGATATGCATAAACCCTATAAAGTTCAATAAACAATGGAGAAAAACTAGCTAGTTGGACAAATACCTTATTTAGACTATCTGAATTTGAGTCATATTCCAGGTGCTAGGAACAATCCCACAATTCCTATTTGGAAGATAATGCTGCAAAATAACTATTCCACCCATGGAAATGACTGCTCATTTTCTCTGTACAGCAAACATGTAAGGCCTGGATACTTCATTTCTCAAACAGCATAATATATCAACATACATACAGCATCCCAAAGACTGCATACTATCCACAGTCTTCTTTTCCTTGTGGAGGTTTTTATTGTAGAATTTGCTGAATTGATTCATGACAAATGGGAACTTTTTTTTGCAAATAGGATCCCATAAGCCAAAATAGGCAAGCACATAGATGGGCAAAGCGAGGATTTTCATGCATTGTTGGAAGATGAGAACCAGCATTGTCACCCGACTAGGAAAAAAAAAAGCCTTTCCTGCTTGACTCCTTCAATGATTTGCTTTAAATACTCTCTTAAACACTCCCTAGTACTCCCTGTTCCTTTAATGTTCTTTCATAACAAGGCAACTACATCAGGTCCTCAGTTTAGGTCTGTTCCAGTTCTTTCTTAAAACAACAGCGACTCTTTCTGTTATTTAAAAAAAATATTTTAACTATGCAATTTGGGATGAACACCCTTTGAATGGTGTGGGAGTAGGAATGGATTTCCAGAGGAAAATTGAAGACTACAGGAACCAGCAGCAATACTCAAGTGACCCTGAAGACACAGATAAACCTCCAAGTGCTTCAATGACCCCCGGATGCAAATGACCAGCTGTCTGGAAGGACTATAAATTCTTCCGTTCCCCACTATCTGTCAGAGCTGGAGAAGCTTCTTGGATGAGAAGTGAAATGTCTTCAAAGAAAAACCAAGAAAAGTCCAGTTGCCTCTTGAAAAATCACCTTTGGGACAACCATGACCTGGATGACTGAGAATCTCCATGGACTTTTAGATCAATGTAGTAGGTAAGGCATCAGACTAGAAACTGGGAAACCCTGAGTTCTAGTCTTGCCTTAGGTATAAAGCCAGTTGGGTGACCTTGAGCCAATTCCTCTCTCCCAGCACTAGAAGGAGGCAAGAGGCAATCACTTCCAAAAAAACCTTGCCATGAAAACCGCAGGGACAAATCCAGGCAATCAGGAGTCAAAACTGCCATGAAGATACCAAAATGCCAAAAATAAAACACATCATATTTAATGTTCAGGGCTAATAATGATCGCCATAATCAACCAAGGCCTGACGCTTTGGGGGAAACACCTGTAATATTGAATCAATGTGCTAATTGTTGCTCCTACGGTGGCTTGTGGTGATTTTGTCATACAGACAAATCTGACTATATAGGGTTATAATGGCTTCCTGCTGAGCTTATGAGTAACGCAGCAAATAAAAAGAAGCAGTTACCAAGCAATTAGCCGAGATAATGATACCGGACAAGATTTTTAATGGATTATTCAAGTTAACAAAATAACCTTAACCTTAACTCTGTCTTGAAATCAGAATATTTTAACAATCCTGAAATGCATGTGTATTCTACTTTTCTTTGGTAGATAACTTATAAGGTTATTCACCTCATTCTATTGTGCACCATTTCTGCATTGATTCTTCTTTCGTTTATTTTACACCATTACTAATTAGGAAATCCACCACGTAATTTGTTAAACCTTCTCAACATCATTTAATAATAATAATAATAATAATAATAATAATAATAATAATAATAATAATAATAATAATAATAATTTTTATTTGATTAGCCGCAACCCTCTCCCAAAGGACTCGGGGCGGCGTACAATCAAAACAAATAAAAATACACATAAGACAAACATATATACAAAAAGAACAGAGACATATACATATGTGCATGGAGGAGAGTTGACTTATAAGTGAAAGACAATTAAAAACACAATTTAAAATCCCCTTAAATAAAATTACTAAATTAAAAAACCCATCAGGAGCGATACGAAGTTATGGTTGAGCCAGGCCAGCTATTTGGAAAAGGTGGGTCTTGAGCTTGACACGGAAGGAGCGGCGGTCAGTAGTGGTCCTAATATCCGGGGGGAGGTCATTCCACAGGGCTGGGCCCGCCACAGAGAAGGCTCTGCTCCTAGGCGCCGCCCCATGGCACTGTCTGGTGGACGGCACCTGGAGAAGTCCCTCTCTGTGCGAGCGGATGGGTCGTAGGGATGTATGGGGCAGAATACGATCCCGTAGGTAACTAGGTCCTGAGCCATTTAAAGCTGCATCTCAAATGGTATTGTTACTACAAAAGTCTTAGCTCCTCAATAGCAAAGGAAGCTATCTCTTTTATTGAATGTTTACTGTCTAATTGTTACTTAAGAGACTAAAGTATCATTGTCCAGGTAATCCTTGTTTAAAGACCACTTGTTCAGCTACCATTTGAAATTACAACAGCACTGAATGGGTGATACTTACTGTTAGATTGGGTAATGGATAGGCACACGCAGGCTTAGGTTTAGGTTTAGGTTTATTTGGATTTATATGCCGCCCTTCTCCAAAGGACTCAGGGCGGCGTACAACATTAAAAACACATATCACAAAAGTTAAAAAAAGATTAAACCCAATTCCAAAAAGACCAAACCGATTTTTTTTTTAAAAAAGAAACAGTACATTTAAAATAAATTAAAATTAACATTAATATTAACAGGCCAGGCCGGCTTGCTGGAAAAGCCAACTTTTTAGGGCGCGTCGGAAGGACCGGAGGTCAGGGATTATGCGGAGCTCCGGGGGCAGCTCATTCCAGAGGGAAGGCGCTTCCACAGAGAAGGCTCTCCCCCTGGGGGTCACCAGCCGACACTGTCTGGCCGACGGCACCCTGAGGAGGCCAACTCTGTGGGATCGTACTGGACAGTGGGAGGCTACTGGTGGCAGTAGGTGGTCTCGCAGGTACCCTGTGCCTAAGCCATGGAGCGCTTTAAAGGTCATAATCAATACCTTGAATCGCACCCGGAAAACAACCGGCAACCAGCGCAGGCCACCTAAAAGGGGTGTGACATGGGAGCACCTAGGTACCCCCATGACAACCCGCGCTGCCGCATTCTGGACCAGCTGAAGCCTCTGGGTGCTCTTCAAGGGCAGCCCCATGTAGAGAGCATTGCAGTAGTAGCTTAACGGTAAAAACAGCTCTTTATTAAGTACAACAAGTGAGAACAATCCAGCAAAGGTTGAGTCTGACAGCAGCCCTTTTATAGAGAGCTGTCAGACCCTTCGACCAATAGGATTAAATCTCTGTTCCCGCCGGAACAGAGGACCTTGTTGGAAACCACTGTAGTTAGAGCAAGTATCTAACACTTACAACAGGTGCTCTCACTTCCTCGGGTCAGCAGCGAATGGATGGAGCCGTCAGATAGAAGAAAGGAAGTGATAGATCTTGAGAACTGCTTAAGGATGTTAGAAAGCGAATCGGAAGCCATTGGTGTTTAACTTTCACTCTATGCCTATGATTTTCTTGGTGACTTTTGAGAATTGCTTAGATTTGTTTTTGAAGCCAGAAACTTAAATAAAATATGTTGAATTAATTATCTGAATTGCTGTCTAGTAGCAAACTACCCGGTAAAAGCTGCCTACAGTAAGAAGAGTTGACCTTGAAAACATTGTAGATAATAACGAACTGATAAAAGTCCTCTATAAGAAAGAAATAAGACCAGCTGTGTAAACATTGTCTTGCTTTCCCTTGCTACATTATAATGGGCTGTTGAGACTGCCACCCTGTTAGTGTTTGCCTCCCCCTTCTGCCTAAGGGGGGGGGGCAGAAAGTTGGATAACCCAGACAACTCATACCAAAGGTTTCCTTTTTCTCTCTCTCTTTGTTTATTTGACTACTTTGGGCCATTTTTTACCTACCCAACTTTTATCTCTTTATCTCTTTTTTACCTCTTGCAATGAGGTGTGGATTACCATTACCATTACCATTGTGGAATAAATTTTGTGGGTTTTTTTTCTCCCCCATTTTTTGTGGGGGGGGAGGTGAGTGCCTTTTCACCAATTTTTTTATGTGTCTATTTTTCTTCCCCTTGTTTCCTATTTTTTCCTTTTGTTACTTCATGTGGCCACTATAAAGTGATTGGATTATGGTAGCAAGAATCTGAAGATGGGGCCCAAGAACTGGGATCAGTTTAGTGTGGGCAACTCCAGGATTTTAATTAATTTACTAACCTATTCTTTGGATTACAAAACTTGATTACAAATTAAATACAACAATGTCAGATCCAAATACCAAGATGAAGAAAATAACATCATATGTGTCTGCAACGGCTACCCCACCTGGTTCAGTGACACAGAAACAGCAGGCACAGAAACACAACAAGACAAAACTATTTTGGAGCTAAAAATATGTTGCAAGACATTCATGCGGATATCAAGGAGCACATAAACAGAGTAGAAGAGAAAGTTGGCAAAGTGGAAGATGAATTGAAAGAAGTCAAGGAAATGATGGGGAAAAATGAACAAAGACTGCAGAAGATGGAAGAAAAGGCAGATAACAGAGAAAAAAGTGGAGGAGATGGATTATAGGCTGACAACATATGATAAAAAACAGAAAGGACCCAATGTATTGTGGGAGATGGAAAGATCCAAATTCTATCTAAGACTCCAGAACATAGAAGAGGAGAAAGGAGAGAATTTAGCAGAATTTCTGCGATCTTCTCTCAGCGGCTACAGAAATGAGTAAGGAATATATTCTAAGCGGAATGGGGAGATTTTTAGAGTATGTACAAGATATGCAATGAGGAACAACTTGCCCAGAGAGGTACATGTAAGATTTGTGAAGCAAAAAAAAAAAACACCTAAAAATGAAATATTGCAAGCAGCAAAAAGTACCACAATAAAACACAAATCTAGAGAGATAGTAGTATTGAAGCAAGTTCCAAAGAAGGTCAGAGAAATAAGAAAGGAACACCACTTTTTGACTAAGAGTCTGATTAAAGAAGCAGTGAGTTTTAGATGGCTTGTTCCAGAAGGGATTTTGGTAAACTGGCATGAAGAAAGGTACAGACTAGATACATTAGAGAAAGCAGAATTATTTTATGAAGAAATACAGCAGCAGGAATGCTGGTAAGAGAAGAGGAAGGAGCTAAATGCCAGGAAGCTAAGGGAAAAGATCAAAGGGAGATGGAGAAGAAACAGGAAGAGAAAGCGTTAAGAGAAGGAGCAAGGGCCAAAGAGACAAAGGTGCAGAGGGAGTTAAGAATGATTAGATCAACTAAATCTATAAACCAATGACATGGAGGAAGAAATAAAAGTAATCTCTATTAATATAAATGGATTAAATTCGGCCACAAAAAGAAGAACATTCAATAAATTAGAGAAATAGATGCTTACAGGAAGTACATATTAGAAAGCAACACAGAAAATTTTTGGAACAGGCAAAACTTAGTAATTTATATACGACTCTGGCTGACCAAAGCAAAAAGGGAATAGCATTATATATTAGAAAGACAATACATTCAAATAAAATTTTTGAAGATGGGGAGGGGAGAATACTGATGGTGGAAATAACGATGAACATGAGAAAGATACTATTAGTGGCAATATACGCTCTAAACAACAAATAAGAAGAATTTTTTGGGAAACTACACAAAAAGATAACAGAGTATGATTATGAAAATATATGTATACTAGGAGACTTTAATGCAATCATAAATAATGAAATGGACTATAAATCTACAAAGATGAACAAGAAGGCAAGAAAAATTCTACCCAAAACATTTTTCACGATGGTGGAAGAATTAAAATTGCAAGATGTTTGGAGAATAAGATACCCGAAAGAAAGACAACATACATTCTACTCAAATAGACATTTATTGTGGTCAAGAATTGATATGTTGTGGTTGTCAACAGAGCTAACGCTCAAAATAATTATGATAGACATAGATATAAGCACATGAGCAGATCATAATCCAACAACAATGACATGGAAGGGACAGAGGAAAAAGGGGAGATGGAAAGAATTACAATGATGGAGGTAACAGAAGGCATCAAAAGGCAAAAGAAGGGGAAAACACCAGGACCAGATGGATTACTGGCAGAACTGTAACAAACACTACAAGAATTATTAAGCAATGTAATGTTGGAACTATTCAATGACTTATTAAGAGAGGCAAAAATGCCAGAAACATGGACGAAGACATTTATAATGCTTATACTAAAAGAAGAGTCAGATCCACATCAAGTAAAGAACTACAGACCTATTTCACTATTAAATGTGGATTATAAATTTTTTGCATCAATAATGGCAGAAAGAATGAAGAGACTTCTAAATGAATTTATACACATAGACCAAAATGGATTTCTTCCCAAGAGACAGATCAGAGACAATATGTGGATTGTATTGAATACGCTAGAGTACTATGACGCTCACCCAGAAAAACAAATGGTGTTGCTGTTTCTAGACGCTCAAAAGGCCTTTGATAATGTGAACTCGCAATTCATGATAATGCAACTTCAAATGATGGGATTTGGTGAGGGATTTTTAAATATGATTAAAACTATATATAATAACCAATCAGCAAAAGTAATGATAAATGGTGATATGACAGGAAATATAGCGATTACAAAAGGAACTAGACAAGGATGTCCACTATTGCCATTATTATTTATACTGACACTAGAGATTTTGAATAGAGAAATAAGACAAAATAAAGAGGTAAAAGGTATGAGGGTCAAGAAAGAAAAGTATAAATTACAAGAGAATCCAATAGAAACAGGGCCAAAACTAGTTAAAATAATAGAAGAATATGGAGAAGTAGTGGGCTTGAAGTTTAATAAAGATAAAACAAAAATTCTGGTGAAAAACATGACAGAAAACAGAAAAGAGAGTTGATGGGGAAACTGGACATACAAGTGGTGAACAAAGAAAAATATTTGGGTATTCAATTGACATCAAGATGTGGAACACTAAAGGAAGATAACTATTATAAGGTGAGAAAACAAATAGAAATAGACTGGGAAAGATGGAAAAGCCTACAATTATCACTGATGGGAAGAATAGCAGTAGTAAAAATGAATATATTACCAAGATTGTTATACCTATTCCAAACAATACCAATAAAACTAGAGAAAAAATTCTTTGAAAGCATGAACAAAATAGTGGGGAAATATATATGGCAAGGGAAAAAAGCAAGAATTAATATAAAAATGTTACAAGATGCAAGGATTTGAGGTGGATTTGGATTACCAAACTGGGAATTGTACTATGAAGCTGCGGGTCTAGCTTGGATGAAAGAATGGATTTTACTAAGAAATACAAAATTGTTGACACTGGAGGGGCATGATTTCCAACTGGGTTGGCATGCTTTTTTGTGGTATGACAAAAGTAGGGCACATGGCTATTTTCAAAGACATTATGTAAGGAATGGATTATTAACAATATGGGAAAGAGTGAAAGGGTAACGTTATTCAGAAATACCAATGTGGCTTTCAACAATGGAAGCATTGACACATCCAAATATTCGTAGTATGAAAAATATTATTAGATACAAAGATATCTTAACAGAAGGGGGAACTAAAAAAACAAGAATTAGAAAAACAAGGGATTGATATAGGTTGGTTTTCACAATTGCAAATACAATCAAGATATGAAAAAGATAAAAAGGAGTATGGTTTTAACTTAGGAAGTTCGAAGTTGGATAAGATACTTATGGGAATGGGAGAAAGAATAATCAAGGAATTATATAGCTACCTATTAAGAACTATGCTAGAAGAAGAAGTGGTAAAAGATAAAATGTCAACTTGGGCAAAGAATTTTGGCCATACGATTGAACTAGAAAAGTGGCAAAAACTATGGGAAAGGAATTATAAACTAACCATGTTAACACCTTAGAAAGAAAACGTATACAAAATGTTTTACAGATGACACATGTCACTGAGAAAACTAGCTAAGATGTTTAAAGATAAGTCAGCAAAATGTCAGAAAAGCCGATGCAAAGGTTCAACAACCGTAGTCTTCTGTTTAAGAAAGATGCTGTAGAAGTTAAGGAGTCCAAGGAACGCCTGGAGCTCGGTCTGGGTGCAAGGTGTGTGGGCGTCCTGTATGGCTTTAATTTTTTTGTTTGTGGGGTGAATCCCTGAGCTGTCAATGAGGTACTCTAGGAATTCGAGCCTTGGCACATTGATTTGGCATTTCTCTTTTTAAAGGCGGAGACCCTTTTCACTAATTCTGATCTAAACAGCCCTAAGTCGTTTAAAAGCTTGATCTTTGTTTGCAGCTGATACCAACATGTCGTCAAAATAGGGGATGACTCCAGATATCCCCTGCAACAATCGTTCCATGACAGTTTGGAACAGTCCAGGGGCAATACTAATGCCGAATTGCAGTCGGGTGCATTTAAAGGCACCCCAATGCGTCACAATGGTTTGGGCCTCTGCCGTAGCGCCAACTACAGGAAACTGCTGGTATGCCTGTGCAATGTCCAATGAAGCGAAAACTTTTCCGGGGCCTAGTGAATGTAGTAAGTGTTGTACAATGGGTACAGGGTAAGCGCTTTGTTGGAAGGCTTTATTTATTGTACACTTATAGTCTGTGCAGATGTGGACTGACCCATCCGGCTTGACCAGGGTCACTATAGGGGTCGCTCAGCAGGCATGATCTACCAGCTCTAGGATTCCCTGGCCAATTAGCCTGTCCAATTCCAGTACATTAGGGTCCAAGTTAAAAGATATGGGAGTCCCCATACTTACCAAGACTGGTGCCAAAGACGTCCTCAAACTTCTTAAAGAGTTCTTTGGTGCTATTGTCACAGATGGCATTGATTCCGGTTACCTCAAGACCCAGGGGTTTGAACCAGCCCAGCCCTACGAGGTTTTGCAGGGCGCTGCTTACTACTGTCACAGAAAGCAGTCCATTGAAATACTGTATAGCAATTGGAAAGTGCCTTGTCTGAGAACCGGGACTCGGTTCCCCTGCTAGTTGCTTAGGCATATGTCTTGGATCCGCAGCTTGTGCTTCTTCAAGTTGGGGACGATCTTCTTAAGTGTAGTCCAGGACATGATAGTCAGTGATGACCCCGTATCTATCTCCATGGAATATGGAGATCCCTCAAGGAAGACTGTGACTCTCAGCTTTTCGCCTCGCGTTATGCAGGTTTGGCCGATGGTTGTCTGGAACTTCACTCTGGTGGCTCCCTCCGGCTGTCTTGGTCACGGTTGCCATGTTCCTCATCTCGGTGGTTTCGGGTATGCCGATTGGTTTCTTGGCTGTCTGGTCGCTACGGGAAACTCACTCCTGCAGACTCTACTGATGTATCCCTTTCACTCGTAACGCCTATAAAGCCTATGGAGCCTGGGGAGGGCAAAAAAAGCATGTAAAAATGGGGGGCGGTTCGCGCCTTGTGCGCGCATGCGCACTGGGGGGTTCGCGCATTGCATTATGGGTGCAACATGCCCACACACGACCCCCCTGCGCTCCCCCCACTTGTGGCACGCGAGCCAAAAAAGGTTCGCCATCGCTGGTGTAGCCTTTATTGTCATTGTAGATCATGTATACAACGAAATTGGTTTTATCCTCAATGGTACAATCCATGACAAAAAATGCAACTAACATAAATAGTATAAAATATACTCCCTATGCAAGTAATTAGATCAAGTAGAATGGGCCATGTCTTATTTATTTAATGGTGTCATTGGATGTACGATTCTCAGAGAGACAGGAAAAACAGAAGAGGAACTTAAAAGAAAACTTTCTAAACAATTAGCAAAAGAGGGGGGAGTATAGAAGATACGTTTACTGTCTGTTCACCTAATTTGATTCCACAAGATCATGAAGTAATTGGCTTAAAATATTGTTTTTCCTCTATCCCTCCCCCTGATCAGTTAAAGTTTGTCTGTACTGTGCCTGTCATTTTCTCTATGCCTGTCATCCCCCATGATCAGGAAGAGTTTGTTTTTTCTGTGCCTGTTTCTGGCTAGCCACAGCAAGCCTTTTCTAATATCAGGCAGAAGGTTGCTGAGCCATATCCTGATTTCTTTTTTTTAATTAATATTCAAATTTTTATTGGTTTTTTAAAATTTTTACAAGGAAAAAGGTTATAGGGTTATAAAACATTTTGGCAGCTACATCGTGCGGGGGGGGAGAGCCCCCCCAGGTCTTGCAACTTGTACACACACTGATAAAGAGAAAAATCAACATTTACCTATTTATTAGCAGTTTTAAATTTAACATATAATCATCAGTTTGTTTCAATCATTTGTTTAGTATCACTTCCAACAGAGTACATTGTAGCAACAATTGCAATAGTATTCCAAGTCACTTTTGTGATCTGAGTATTCTGGCTGTTGCATCCTCTCTCCCATCCGCCGGCTGTGCCTCAGCTCCTCCCTCCTTTGTTTTTTGTGTAGCATCCCCCACTTCACCTAGAAGAGCTGCATGTTTTTTAGCGAAAGCCTCTGCTTCCAGTAGTGTATGAATTCTGATTCTGCTGCCCTCCCAAAAGATCAACATGCCTTCTGGAAATAGCCATTTGAACCAAATCCCATTATTGTATAATTTTTTTGCTAAGAAGGAATATTTCCTTCTATTATCTCTTACTTTCTTTGGGATCTGTTTGAGAATGGTTATTTCTTTATCTTTATATTTTAATGGACCTCCCCTTTGAGCTCCTAGAACCTCATCTCTTGTAGCTTTTCTAAGAAATTTGATATGAACTTCCCTTGGAACGTTGTGTGTTCTTGCATAGGCCGAATTGGCCCTATAAATCAGGTCAATATCCCACCAGAGCTGTTGTTTATCTCTATTGATATAGTCTGCTAGTGCTGTGGTCATAATCTCCTTGAGATCTTCATTCTCCGCCTCTGGCAAATTTTGAAACCTAAGAAAAAAAGACATCCTTTCAAAGTCCATTTTTAGCATCTGGTGCCCAAATTCTGTGTTCCCCCTCTGGATTGTCTTCATCTCATCTCTAATCCCAACCTCCCCCTCCTCCAGCACACCAATCCTCTGTTCATTCCATGTGGTTTGCTGCTTCGTCTCTCTGAGCTCTTCCTTGAAATCCTGCAATTGTTTTTAATTTTGTCCTGTCCCTTTAAGATGTTTGGGAAGCATCTGCTGAGTAGGCAAGTCTTTTACACTTTCTTCAGAGGGTTTAGACTGTAGGAAAGATCCCATTTGTAACTGGTGTGCAGGGCTGGACGTTGAAGATGTTGGGGCCGACAAAGCCTTGCCAGGTGGCAATTTCTTCAGGCCCATCTTGAAGCTCAAGGGTAAATGTCGTCTGTAGAAGGAGATGGCATCTGTAGGAGAGCACAGCCGGCAAAAATCACCAAGCAAACAAGTCCAAAGGGGAACAAATCCTCTGGCAAAAAAGTTAAAACAGATAGGTGGGTCAACGTATTCCAAATCCAGGGGAAAAACGTGTTTAAAGAGGTTCCTGGAAGTCTCTGGGGTGAAAGTTAGTTGAAAGGCATAAAATTTTAGAAGGAAGAAGAAGAAGGAAGTTGGCCATCTTGGCTCAGCCAGCATAGGTGATCAGGAAACAACAATGTCAAAGTTTCCATAAGCACTTTAAAAAGGAATCAGGTCATCCATCCTTTCTCTCGCAATTGTAACCAGCAAAAAGGATTTTCCCCCAATTATTTAAGGGAAGTGAAAGTAGTTTTCAAACTTTCTTTCTCCCCCTTGAAGGGAAGGAATTTTTCAAGCACCGCTTTTCCAAGGGGGGTGGAATTCCCCCCCCTCTAGTCCAAACTTCTCCAAAGGTTGAAACAAATAGAGCTAAGAAAGCTGCAGAACCATTAAAGCTGGAAAAGTAGTAAAAGACCTGGGGAGACCCCTCCGCTCACCGCTCTTCAGCTGCTTCGTTCTGATTCTTTATTGCTTCAGACTGCTTTTGGAGAAGCGCGTGGTAGCATGCCGCACGCTCCCTATGCTCCCCGGCTCCTGGGGCAAAACTGGACACCCCCCCCACAGCTGCCGCCGTTCCAGGGGGTCCCAGTAAGCCGCCTCTAAGGCAGGGCACTCTTCCCGGGCACCCTGTGCCCCCCCAGACTGCGGGGGAGCCCACTGGAGCAGCGACCAGGCAGACGTGAACATCCGTCTCCGTCGGCTGCTGGAAGTCGTTTCAGTATCCTGATTTTCTTAACAGACTGCAGGATGCTTTAAGACGACAGATAGACCATTCTGAGGCTCAGATGGAGTTGTTGATGAAATTAGCAAAGGAAAACGCTATTTTCGAATGCCAAAGAGCAATTATTGGTCTTGGGAACGATCCTGATTTGGCAGATATGATTAAAGCATGTCAAGATATAGGAACAGCCTCTTGTCAAACTAATTCATTGGCGGCTGCTTTATCTCAAGGCAGCAAGCCTCAAGGAAAGTTTTACAACTGTGGTAAAGCTGGTCATTTTAAAAGGGAATGACAAAATCCAGGGGGGGTGGTTGTTTTTGCAGCCTCCCGCAGCCCTTTCCATCAAGGATCAAAACCAAAAGCAAAATGTCCAAAGTTATTTCGTTGGTTGATTTACACATTTACTTAGTCCTTTGTGTCAGATTTATGTTGCAGAACTGAATCCTTTTCATAAGCGTTATCCATTAGCTTTCGTAAATCATTATATGAATGATATTTTAATTGGAGCCCCAAAGATATTACCTAATTGGCTTTCAAAAATGCAAAATGATTTATGTATCTATGGATTGCACATTGATCCAGAAGTATCTATGGATTGCACATTGATCCAGAAAAAAGTACAACTGTATGAAATGTTGCAATCTTTTTTTGCTCCGGTTTTTCTTTGTTTAAATGTACACGAAAGTATTTTGCTAATTAATTTACGGCAGTTTTGGGGACCCTTATTGTGGTCGTCCGTATTCTTCTTTGCCGGCATAAGAGATCTGTAAAGGCATCCCAAAGACCTTAAGATCTGATTCCTTCTTTGGCGCTGGCTACAATTGAAAAAAATAATGATGTTTTGAGCATTCAGTTTGTAGGTTGTATTTCTTTTAGAGACAGTTAGCTAACTCTTCTGATGTTTTCTAAGCTGCCTAGGGCTGAATTAATGATTTTAGGACGCATCGATTTTGTCGCAGAAATTGGACTGATTTGATTAATATTGTTCTTCCTATTCCAAAATCTGATTTTCAATTTTTTTTTCAGAATAATTTATCTCTTTTTTTTCTTTAAAAAAGACAAAACAACACATACAGAACAAGAGCAAGGAGAAAAAAAAAGAAACACAATTTCATCAAGCATGTCGTTTGGTTACAGTTTTTGTGCAACAATTTTTACAATTAAGAATAAAGTCACTGATTATCCATTAAACATAGTTAAACGTTTCATTGAGCATTATGTGTTCAAGTTACCATTAATATTCTTTCATTTGTGACAACCCTTATTTCCTTACATCCATAATTATCTACTAGGTAACAATAAGTCTTTATAAAATTATATCACCAATTTCTAAGAAATAAGAATAAAGATTAAGTCAAAGAATTCCCATTAATTCATATTACACATTTCTACTTTCTGTTAACCATAGAATTTCCAATCATCCACAACTCCAAATATAATTTTCCATTATTAATTATCAATCCATGTGGTCATTAAGTATTTCAATCTATATTTATATCCATTATTCATTACATCATCATTATTCCATTTTATATTATAAAATAGTCCACCTACAATCATACCTAACAATTTAAATCATCTCACTCTTATACAGTAAGTACATTATTATTCTTATATCGTATAAGTAAGTAGTCTGTTTCATAGTAAAAAATTAACATATATAAAAGGAGAAAAAAAAGAAAAAATTTTTTTTCACAACATTAAGTATAGCTTTCTATTATTATTACATATAAGATAAGATAAAGGAAAAAAAAATCATTTCCAGGTTTTTTTATCCAGCCATTGATAAAACAAATCCCATACTTTGTAGAATTGCTCATCCTCTAGTTCTCTAATTTCAAATGTAAGTTTACTCATTTCAGCACAGTCCATTATTTTCTGAATGATTTCTTCCTCTGTTGGTAATTTCTCATTTTTCCAGTTTTTGGCATATACAATTCTAGCAGCTGTTAACACATTTATGATCAAATATTTCAAGTCCTTGTTGTATATTTCTGATATTATTCCCAATAAAAAGAGTTCTGGTTTCAAGTCTATATGTTTATGTATCATTTTCTCCAACCACACGTGTATTTTAGTCCAGTATCTTTTAGCTTCAGGACAAGTCCGCCACATGTGGTAGAATGTGCCTGGAGTATGTTAACATTTCCAGTATTTTTCAGACTTATTCTTAGACATTCTTGCTATTCTCGATGGGGATAAGTGCCATCTATAAAACATCTTATACAAATTCTCTTTATATGCAGTTGACATTGTCATTTTATAGTTTTGAGTCCACAGTTTTTGCCATTTTTCTAAGTCAATCCCATGTCCAAAGTTTTTTCCCCAGGCTAACATAATTCCTTTAACTTGTTCTTCATATAATTTCACCTCTAGTAAATAGGCGTAAAATTTTTGGATTACTTTGGATTACTTTTTCGTCATTATCTAATTCAGTCATTTTATCATAAAAGCCCTCATTTTTCCGATCTTCATTATATCTAGAATGTATTTGCACATATGAATACCAATTGAGTTCAATACCTTCCTGTTTCAATTCTTGTATGGATTTGAGTTCACCCTTTGTATTCAATAATTCAGCATATCTAACTGTTTTTTCCCTTTTTTATATTATTGGGTATGAAAAAGCTTCAATAGTTGATATCCAGACTGGAATTTTCAAGTAGTGCAACCTCTTAACCTTCTCCCAATTTGATAACAGAGCCTCTCTTATAAGATGCCTTCTGAAATAACCATGCGTTTTAGTTCCCTTATACCCGTGATGGCGAACCTATGGCACGCGTGCCACAAGTGGCACGCGGAGCCATTTGTCAGGGCACGCGAGGCGCTTTAAGGACTGTTTTCCAAAACAAATAAAAAAGGAGGGCTCTTGGGTACCCAATTTGGCGTACCTCAATTTGGCGTGGGTAACACAACAGGTTAAAAAAGTTTGTTTGCCTCCTCCTCTAGGGGGACGAGGATATGCTGTTTTGCTTCTACAGGTCTTTGTGGATTCTAGCACGTAGTGTTTGTCCAGCTAAGGATATCGTGGTACCAAACTCCAAATCCAGTTCTAGAGATGACCAAGGTGACTTTACAGACAGCGCAGTGGCCAAAATGATCTTGTCGGACCAGCCGTCCAGTGATGTGAAAAACCTTGACCACCAAAGGGAAAGCAGTGCTGCAACAACACGTGGAACAAATGCCCGAGAACTTATACACTGCCATCTTTGCAGTTTTAACTGCCAATTCCTTAGTCATCATTTGTTTATGTTTAATTGTTAATTGCTTCCCTTTAGCGATACCTGCTGTTATCTCACCCAAAAACTCATTTGAACAGAGACTGAAGCAAAACCTATAGGTGCAACTAGCTAATATTACACACTGATGTCTCTTGCTTATTTGAATCGTATGATATGGAAAATTTGCTTTCTACATATTTGATTCCTGTTTGTGTCCCGCCTGCAGTAATCCAAAACTTCATTGGTTTAGTAGATTGCTATTGAATGAAAATTTTGACTATAAGACTATATCTATTTAGGGGTTGGTTGCCAATGATCCACCTCCTGATGCAATTGCTTTATATACCTCAATAGTAGCAGTTCCTGAGAATATAACGTGTGCAAAAATAGTTAATTGTACATTTTCAAGTAAAAAACCTTACTGTCTTCATATTAGTTTAACTGCTTTAAATTGTACAGCTTTTAGGAGATTTCCTTTCACTTTGTTCATGTTTGGCTCTTGCAAGGATGGTTTTTTATATATAGTCAAGAAACCTTTAATTATATTCCTGCTAATATTAGTAATAATAATAATAATAAAATTTATTTCTTAGCCGCACCCTCTCCCGAAGGACTCGGGGCGGCGTACAATAAAACACATTAAAACAGTATAGACAATACACAGACAAAATAAACGAATACGTGTACATGGAAGAGGTAAGAAGATGAATAAAAACAGTTAAAACACAATTTAAAATCCCCTAATAAAATTCCAAAAATCACAAAATTAAAAAACCCGTCAGGAGCAGTGTGAACGAACTATGGTTGAGCCAGGCCAGCTACTTGAAATAGGTGGGTCTTGAGCTTTATCCGGAAGGCGCGGAGGTCAGAGGTAGTCCTAATATCCGGGGGAAGGTCATTCCATAGGGCTGGGCCCGCAACAGAGAAGGCTCTACTCCTAGACGCCGCCCCCCGACATTGTCTGGTGGACGGCACCTGGAGGAGCCCCTCTCTGTGCGAGCGAATGGGTCGCAGGGATGTATGGGGCAGGATACGATCCCGCAAGTAGCTAGGTCCTGGTAGACCACAGGGAGCCAGTGCAGCTCGCGCAGGAAAGGTGTCACATGGGAGTACCTTGTACTCCCCATAATTACCCGCGCGGCCGCGTTCTGGACCAACTGTAGTCTACGAGTGCATTTCAAGGGAAGCCCCATGTAGAGAGCGTTACAGTAGTCCAGGCGAGACATCATCAGCGCATGAGTGACTGTGCGCAAGGCATCCCGATCCAATAGGGGGCGCAATTGGCGCACCAGGCGAACCTGGTGGAACGCCCCCCTTGCCACGGCCATCACATGGTCAACCATGGACAGCCGAGCATCAAGGAGGACGCCCAAATTGCGCGCCATCTCCACCGGGGCAAGTTGTACGCCCCCGATGGCCAGAGATGGAATTAACTGGTTGAACCGGGGGGCCGGAACCCACAGCCACTCTGTCTTGGAGGGGTTGAGCTTGAGTCGGTTGTCATCCATCCAGACCCGTACGGCTTCCACACACCAGGACATCACTTCGACGGCCTCGTTGGGGTGGTTCGGGGTGGAGATGTACAGCTGAGTATCTTCAGCGTACAGATGGTATTCCACCCCGAAACCACGGATGATCTCACCCAGCGGCTTCATATATGTGTTGAACAGGAGCGGCGAGAGGACCGACCCCTGTGGCACCCCACAGGTAAGGGGGCTCAGAGTCGACCTCTGCTCCCCTGTCAACACACGTTGCGTCCGGCCGGAAAGGTAGGAGCCGAACCACCGTAAAACGGTGCCCTCGACCCCCAACCCCTCCAGTCGGCGCAACAAGATACCATGGTCGATGCAGCAAGTCCACCTCTGTGCTCTTAGGTTGCATCATTTCTGTAATCTTTGACTGTGTGACAGGGCTGGATGTTGCAGATGTCGGTGCAGAAGTAGCAAAGCCAGGTTTTCCAGGTGGTGGTCTTTTTGGAGACATAGTTTATAAGACAGAGAAGTCAGTCAGTGTAGAGGCTGGACAGCTGGAGAAGCAGAGCAGGCAGATGAGTCCAGGGAGCAGAAAATCCAAACAAGTGAGAGTTTCTTTAGTCAATCTGGCATTAAGAAAAGGTTTCCTCTCCAGTAGATTCAGGAAATAGCAATCCACAAGAGATTCCTCTGGGTAGTACGGAGACAAAGACCGGAAGCCTGAGTTTTAAAGGTGGAGTCAGGTTTCACAGTTCATAAAGACAACGGAAGTGTGCCATCTTGCCCTGCCAACTTTGGGCTCAGAGGCATAATAAAATTTCAAAAGTTCACAAAGTTCTCAGGTCATCCACAAGTTATAAAACTAAGTCCAGTGAAAATCACTTTTATAGGGGTGAGGCATCAGTAGTTGGCTCTCCCCCCTCCTCCATCCTCCTAGAGGGAAAAGCAGAATTTTTTCAAGCCGCTTGTCCAAGGGGGGGTAAAATCCCCCCCTCTAACCGCACCTCCAGCAAAGCTCCGAAAGTTTAACTTATAATCTTGCTGAAAAGTCCATCAATTCAACATAAAAGGAATGGAGAAAGGAAGCACCTCACCACATCGCCGCTGCTTCCTTCAAATTCACGCTGCCCGATCGGCATGGGGCGAGACGCATGCGTGCCCTCCGAAACTGCTCCCCGGTGCCTAGAGCAAAGCGGAGGAGCCCCCACCAGCCGCCGCCGATGCCAGGGCCCTCCGCGAGCCGCTCCCTCGGCAGGACGCCTCCCCGGGGCGTCCTGTGCCCCCCCAGAAGCGGGGGAAGCCCACCGGGAGAGCGGGAGCGGGCAAAGACTTGCCCGTCGCCGTAGCCGCTGGAACCAACAACTCATACAGGGCCAGGAAGAAATTAAGAAACAACTAAAGGAAATGAAGGAAGAAATTAAAGAGAATCAAGTCCAAATTTATAAGAACTCGCAGAGACTGGACCTTGTGGAGGGTGGGGTGGCGGAGGCGAGGGGTGTGTGTGGAAGTTTTACAGAAGAGTAACAAAGAACTTGATATTCAACAAATGAAAACAGAGTTTGAGAGAATGTCCTTTTATCTTAGATTTCAAAATGTTATGGAAACAGATGGAGAAAATATAAGGGACATTATGACCAACATTTTAGCTGAATACATACACAAAGACAAACAACAGATGGAGTGGGAGATAGACTTGGCCTATAGAGTGAATTCAGCATATGCTAGGACACACAATGTACCCAGGGAGGTTCATATTAAATTCCTTAGGAAAAGTACAAGAGACGTAATTCTGGGTGTACAAAGGGGGCAAGCATTGACATACCACGATAGGGAGATAACCATCTTGAAGCAGATCCCCAAAAAAATTAGGGAGAAAAGGAAAAGTTATTCGCAATTGGCGAATAAATTATACCAGAAAGGGGTGTGGTTTAGATGGTTGATGCCTGAAGGGATGTTGATATTCTGGGAGGAGACAAGAATTAGAATTAATACACCCGTAGAGGCTCAGGCCTTTATGGAAAAAAATAAAGCAAACCTAGAAAAAGCAGAAGACTCTACAACGGTTATACAGGACACGGGAGGGGCCGGAGCTCTGCCAGCGGGGGGGGAAGGGGCAATACCAAGAAAGCTCAGATCACAAAAATGAATAAGAAAACCACATTGTTATAAACATACCGAAAGTAATAATGAAATTATATTTAGAAAATATATTATGATATATAAGTTGATTGAAAACTTTTATTCCTATATGCTGATTTTACATGATTATGTATTAATGTTTTATATCCAGATGTATACCATGAGTTTGGAGGGAGGGGGCGTCTGCCATACTTGCAACTGCCAAAATTTGTATATTATTCCACATACCCTTTTCCTAGTAAATGTTTTAAAAAAACCAATAAAAATTTTTGAAAAAAAAAAAAAAGATACCATGGTCGATGGTATCAAAAGCCACCAAGAGGTCTAATAGGACCAGGATAGAGGAACAGCCCCTATCTCTCGCCCTCCAGAGATCATCCACCAATGCGACCAAGGCCGTCTCCGTGCTGTGCCCAGGGCGGAAGCCGGACTGGCACGGGTCTAGATAATCATTTTCCTCCAGATGTCGTGGAAACTGATAAGCCACCACACTCTCTACAACCTTCGCCAGGAAGGGAAGGTTGGAGACAGGACGATAATTGGCCAGCTCCGTAGGGTCCAGGGAAGGCTTCTTGAGCAAGGGTCTCACCACCGCCTCTTTCAAGGTGGCTGGAAGGGACCCCTCACCCAACGAAGCATTCACTAGGCCCAGGAGCCAGTCGCGTGTAACCTCCCAGGATGCCAGTACAAGCCAGGAGGGACACGGGTCCAATAAACATGTGGTAGGTCGCAGTCGTCCACGCACTCTGTCCAAATCCTCGATGGCAACCAAGTCAAACTCCTCCCAGATAGGTCTCTCAAGACTCGCCACGGACGCCTCTACAGGACCACTGGAAGGGACCCAATCCTTCCGGATTTGAGCGATTTTATCCTGCAGATATTTCCCAAATTCCTCTGCCCTACCCTGTAAAGGGGCCTCCCGCGGCCTCTGAAAAAGGAGGGAGCGGGACACCCGAAACAGGGCGGCAGTGCGGTTCTCTGAGGATGCAATGAGAGTGGCACAATATTGACGTTTGGCCACTCTCAATGCCACAAGGTACGTCCTTAAATGGGCTCGTACCTGTGCTCGGTCAAATTCGGAACGGGAGGATCTCCAACGACTCTCTAGGCATCTCTTGCGGCGCTTCATCACCCTTAGCTCCTTGGTAAACCAAGGGGCCAGGGTGGAGCGTTGCCGCCGGAGAGGCCGCAAAGGCGCCACCCGGTTCAAGGCCCCGGTAGTCGCATTGTTCCACGCGACCACCAGGTCCTCTACCCGAGGGCGGGTCAGGGCCGCAGAAGGTGGCCCAAGCTCCATCTGGAACCTCTCTGGTTCCATCAGGCGCCTGGGGCGGAACCATCTAGTATTTTCTGGTTCTGCCTCCCCGCAGCGGGGGGTAGCACCAGGGAAGTCAAGTCGGAGGAGTGAGTGGTCTGACCATGACAGGGGAGTGATGGTTAGGTCCCCTCCTTCCAGATCACTCAACCACTGGCCAGAGACAAAGATAAGGTCCAAGGTGTGACCTCCCTCGTGTGTCGGGCCCTGAATCAATTGAGTCAGGTCCATGGCTGTCATGGAGGCCATGAACTCCTGAACCCCCTCGGATGCTTCTCCCACCGATGGCAGGTTAAAGTCCCCCATAACTAAAAGTTTGGGGGTCTCAACCGCCACCGATGCGATCAGCTCGAGGAGTTCGGGCAGGGCCGCTGATGTATAGCGAGGAGCCAGGTATACTATCAGCAGGCCCAACTGTCTCCCAGTGCCCCATTTCACAACAAGGGATTCACATCCGGACATCTGTGGCACAGGGGACTCCCTCAGCTCTAAGTCCTCCCGGATAATCACTGCTACCCCACCGCCCCTTCCCTGGGCCCGGGGCTGGTGAAATGCTCGATAACCTGGCGGGCACATTTCCATGAGGGGTAAACCTCCCTCGTGGCCCAACCAGGTCTCCGTTATTCCCGCGAGGTCCGGCTCCCCCTCCGAGATTAGATCGTGGATGAGGGGGGCCTTGTTAACAACGGACCTCGCATTGCATAGCACCAGCCTCAGGCCTTGGGTCTGGAGCTCCTGACCACCTAGCATGCGGGGGTTGGTACAAGCGACCGGGTGTAACCAGCACCCACGGTCTCCCAACCGACTGCGAGTTTTCAATCTGTCCTCGTATCTGCCCCTCCCTGCGACCGGTGGAATCAAAAGGCCCTGCACAGGAACGACATCCTCCCCCTCCTCCTCCCTACCGCTCCCTCTGCTCGTGACCACACCTAGTGACCTGGCTCTGTCCTCGCTCCTGACATGACCCACCCACCCCCCAACCCTGAAACCCCTATACAATTTTAAAAAACAATTAACTAAAAAACCCCTAACTCTTCGCTTCCTCCACCTCTCGAGATTAATAAATCCGTCATCAAGGTGGGCCCTCGAAAGGGCGGAGGGCCACACCTGCGAGAGGGGGAACTCCCGCAGTAGGATGAGGTCTGCTCTTGAGTACATATAATGATGAAAAGAAAATTCGCCAGGGCCTAGGAACTGTGCTGCGGATGTTCCGGCCAGAGTACCATGCTCCAGTATAGTTTGAAGAGTTGAAAAAGCCGTGCTCCAGTGCAAAAGAATTGTCCAGTCCTAAATGAGGGGGGTGATGGTAATAGGCTGGTCAGATGACAAACAATAGGTGGGGATAGTATGGTTAATGATGGTCAATGGTGGGGGTTAGTAGATGGTCAATGATGGTCAATAATGGATGGCGAGGGGTAGTCGAACTGTTGTTGATAATGGGTAGGGGAAGATGGTCAGTCAGGCAATGGGGTCACAGAGGATAGGGGGTAATCCTCCAGGGCGCACACAGATGGAAACAGATGGAAAACAGGGGCAAGGTGAAATAAATAGTCAGGACTATCCCCTT
Organism: Natrix helvetica; assembly: GCF_964273705.1. Classification (NCBI taxonomy): domain Eukaryota; kingdom Metazoa; phylum Chordata; class Lepidosauria; order Squamata; family Natricidae; genus Natrix; species Natrix helvetica. The sequence goes on from NC_138548.1 coordinate 223,668,683, forward strand.
AGTGGGATCTGAGGCTGCCAATGCATATTAATACCGACAGCTCCCACTTGACGAGCTTTGGCCCTGTCTAATCATGTTATATACGAGGCTAGACCTACTACAGCTACGAGATTCCCCCCTCTCGCAGCTATGGCCTCCTGCCCTTTCAAGGGCCCACCTTGAGGACGGGTTCATTAACCCAGAGAGGTGGAGGAAGCGCACGTTAAGGGGTTTTTTAATTAAATGTTTTTTAAAAGTTGTAAGGGGTTATAAGGATGGGGGGGGAGGGGTTGTAGGGATGGGGGGGGGGAACCGGTTAGGAGGGATGGAAGAGCCAGGCACCTAGGTGTGGTCGAAAGAGGAGGGAGCGGAGTGGGGGAGGAGAGGGAAGATAGCATTCCTGTGCAGGGCTCCTTAATACCAACAGTCGTGGGGAGGGGCAGGTGCGAGGACAGTTTAAGAGCGCGTAGTCGGTTGGGAGACCGGGGTTTTTGTTCATTCCCGGTCGTCTGCACCAACCCCTGCATACTAGGTGGTCAGGATCTACAGACCCAAGGCCTGAGACTGCTGTTATGCAACGCGAGGTCCGTTGTTAATAAGGCCCCCCTCATCCACGATCTAATTTTGGAGGGGGAGCCAGACCTCGCCGGAATAACTGAGACCTGGTTGGGCCACGAGGGAGGTCTACCCCTTGTGGAAATGTGCCCGCCAGGTTATCGAGCATTTCACCAGCCTCGGGCCCAGGGAAGGGGCGGTGGGGTAGCAGTGATTATCCGGGAAGACTTAGAGCCGAGAGAGTTCACCGTGCCGCAGACATCCGGGTGTGAGTCCCTCGTCGTGAGATGGGGCCCAGGGAGGCAGTTGGGCCTGCTGATAGTATACCTGGCTCCTCGCTATACTTCAGCGGCCCTGCCCGAACTCCTTGAGCTGATCTCATCGGTGGCGGTTGAGACCCCCAAACTTTTAGTGATGGGGGATTTTAATCTGCCGTCGATGGGAGAAGCGTCTGAGGGGGTTCGGGAGTTCATGGCTTCCATGACAGCCATGGACCTGACCCAGTTAATTCAGGGCCCTACTCGCGAGGGAGGCCACACCCTGGACCTTGTTTTCGTCTCTGGCCAGTGGACGAGTGATCTGGGAATAGGGGACCTAGACATTATTCCCCTGTCATGGTCGGATCACTCACTTCTCCGGCTGGACTTCCCTGGTGCTACCCCCCGCCGCGAGGAGGCGGAACTGGAAGGTATTAGATGGTTCCGCCCCAAGCGCCTGATGGAACCGGATAGGTTCCAGACGGAACTTGGGCCACCCCCTGTGGACCTGACCCGCCCCCGAGTGGAGGACCTGGTAGACGCATGGAATAGTGCGACTACCGGGGTCCTAGACCGGGTGGCGCCTTTGCGGCCTCTCCTGCGGCGACGAACCACCCTGGCACCTTGGTTCACCGAGGAGCTAAGGGTGATGAAACGCCACAAGAGACGCCTAGAGAGTCGTTGGAGATCCTCCCGTTCCGAACTTGACCGAGCACAGGCACGAGCCTTTTTGAAGACGTACCTTGTGGCATTAAGAGTGGCCAAACGTCAACATTGTGCCGCTCTTATTGCGTCTGCAGATAGCCGCCCTGCCGCCCTGTTTCGGGTGACCCGCTCTCTCTTGTTTGAGAGACCACGGGAAGCCCCATTACAGGGCAGAGCAGAGGAGTTTGGGAAATATCTACAGGACAAAGTCGCTCAAATCCGGATGGGATGGGCCCCTTTCAGTGGTTCAGTAGAGACGCCCGTGGCGAGTCTTGAGGGACCGCTTTGGGAGGAGTTTGACTCGGTTGCCATCGAGGATTTGGACAGGTTACGTGGACGTCTGCGACCCACCAGATGTGTATTGGACCCGTGTCCCTCCTGGCTTGTACTGGCATCCTGGGAGGTTACGCGCGACTGGCTCCTTGGCCTGGTGAACGCCTCGCTGGGTGAGGGGTCTCTACCGGCCGCCTTGAAAGAGGCGGTGGTGAGGCCCCTGCTCAAGAGGCCTTCCCTGGATCCGACGGACCTAGTCAATTATCGTCCTGTCTCCAACCTTCCTTTTTTAGCGAAGGTTGTAGAGAGTGTGGTGGTAGAGCAGTTCCCACGTCACCTGGAGGAAAATGATTATCTAGACCCGCGCCAGTCCGGCTTCCGACCCGGGCACAGCACGGAGACGGCCTTGGTCGCATTGGTTGATGATCTCTGGAGGGCCAGAGATAGGGGTTGTTCCTCTATCCTGGTCCTATTAGATCTCTCGGCGGCGTTCGATACCATCGACCATGGTATCCTGTTGCACCGGCTAGAGGGGCTAGGAGTCAGGGGCACCGTGTTACGGTGGTTTGGCTCCTACCTCTCTGATCGGACGCAACGTGTGTTGGCAGGGGAGCAGAGCTCGACCCGGAGGCCACTCACATGTGGAGTGCCACAGGGATCGGTGCTCTCGCCTCTCCTGTTCAACACATATATGAAACCGCTGGGCGAGATCATCCGTGGTTTTGGGGTGGGATATCATCTGTATGCTGATGATACTCAGCTATACATTTCCACCCCGAACCACCCCAATGAGGCCGTCGAAATGATGTCCCGGTGTCTGGAGGCCGTACGGGTCTGGATGGATGGCAACCGACTAAAACTCAACCCTGCCAAGACGGAGTGGCTGTGGCTTCCGGCCTCCTGGTTCAACCAGGTGCTTCCATCTCTGGCCATCGGGGGCGTCCAACTAGCCCCCATGGAACAGGTGCGCAATTTGGGCGTCCTCCTGGATGCCCGGTTGTCCATGGATGATCATGTAACAGCCGTGGCTAGGGGGGCGTTCCATCAGGTTCGCCTGATGCGCCAATTGCGCCCCTTTTTGGACCGGGATGCCCTACGCACAGTCACTCATGCGCTAGTGACGTCTCGCCTGGACTACTGCAATGCTCTCTACATGGGGCTTCCCTTGAGATGCACTCGGAGACTACAGTTGGTCCAGAACGCGGCCGCGCGGGTGATTATGGGGAGGACTAGATACTCCCCTGTAACACCTCTCCTGCGCGAGCTGCACTGGCTTCCTGTGGTCTACCGAGTGCGTTTCAAGGTTTTGATTATGATCTTTAAAGCGCTTCATGGCACAGGGCCTAGTTATATGCAGGATCGCATCCTGCCCCACACATCCCTACGACCAATTCGCTCACACAGAGAGGGACTTCTCCGGGTGCCGTCCGCCAAACAGTGCCGGGGGGCGACACCCAGGAGCAGAGCCTTCTCTGTGATGGGCCCAGCCCTGTGGAATGACCTCCCCCGTGACATCAGGATTACTTCCGATCTCCGCTCCTTCCGTGTACAGCTGAAGACCCACCTCTTTCAATTATCTGGCCTGGCTCAATCGTAATTTCTCTTATTCCTCCTAACTGTTTTTTAAATTGTCTTTAAATATTAATTCTTAATTGCATATTGGGTTTTTACAATTTGGGGTATTTTAATGCTGATTTTTAGCTGTCTAAATGATGAAATTTGTTACCTCCTCCGTGTATGCGTGTATGTGTGTTTTGTATTTATGTATGTTTATGTGCTGTTATATATCTTTTATGTTTTATGCTCCATTGTACGCCGCCCCGAGTCCTACTTGGAAAGGGAGCGGCTAATAAATCCAAATTATTATTATTATTATTATAGCAGTCAGCAGGGGGGGTAGATGGTAACAGACCAGGAGGCAGCTGGCAGTGGTGGATAACTCCTCTGCCCAGCCTGATGTTGGAGCCTCCTGCCCGTCTTCAGCAAGCCCACCCCCTTGTCTCTGGGTAGCCTCCTGAATCATAGCCCTCCTCCTACCAGGCCATCGGTATTTAGTTCTTACCATGGCCTGCATCTTGGTCCTTAGCACCCAAAAACCACCATTTCAAACCCCAGCGCCATTCCTACTGGCCTCCAGCCTTCCTTTTCAGTTTTTGCGCCTCCCACGGTTCGCGCGGTTAACAGCAGGCCGGGGGATTCGGCGTTCGGCGTTCCCAGCTGTCGCCGCCGGCACTCGGGTCCTCGTCGCTCCAAAGTCGGCCTCTCCGCCCACCGCCGGCTCTGGCCCCGGTCCCAAGTCGGTTGCAAATTAAAAACCTCCAATTCTGGCACTGCCAGCACCAGCGCATTCCCACACATTTCAGCAGCCATTTCCAGCCGTTCCGAGCCTTGCGCAGCCCTTACACCACTCCTCCGCTCTCCTCTGCTCTCCTCCAAATTCAAACGGTGCTCTCCGCCGATTTCAAATGGCGTCTCGGTCGGCGTCTCCCCTCAGCTGTTCACCGGCTGACTTCCCAGGCTTTTTTGTCGTCAAGCTACCCTGGGGGACCCCCACTTGGGTCGTAAAAAGATCCAGGGTAGCTGTTTGCTGGACATCCGGTCCCCCATGATGGAAAAGGGGGGCCGGCAGCACCCCCTGTTCCCTTAAAGAGCCGCAGATCTACGGAGCTCTGTAGCGGACCGCCATTTCCTCCAGGAAGCACAATGTTTCCTTAGCCGGTTAATTCCTGTTTGGCTTTCCAAACAGCAACTTCATTCCAGCCGTTCTCCACGTGGAGTCACGCTGGACAGAACTTGTGACTCTGAGAGCTTTGCTTAATAAAGTGGAATATGTAGCGTTGGCTATATTTATAGTGGGTGTGCCAGGGCTTGTTGCTTGCACTCATTTTAATATTAATGCTGTTGTATGTAATTTGGCAAAAATAATTAATGCTACTTTTTAGTTAGTTTAGTAATTAAGGTGTTGTTTTAATCTTTTAGGTGAATCATGAACTATCCAGAACCAGTTTAATATTTTACACAATTTGGCCTCTGATTTGAAAATTGATATTTTAAGATCTTGGTGGGAAAGCTTTTGGGCTCGGTTACCACAGGTTTATTGGGAAATGTTCTATATTATTTAGTCATCATTTGTGCTATTTTGATTGGTGGGTGCTGTTTTGTTCAGTGTCTTTCCTCCCTTTGCAATATATATGTATCACAGCTTTTTACCCTAAAACCCTTTTTCACACTGCCTCAGGGTCAAGTTTATGCCCTGTATAAGCAATTGTAAGGATGCTCCACTTTTGATTATGATTCTTTTACTAACCCCTCTTACGATACCTTGTCTAACAAAATAAAAAAGAGTGAGATGTAGAGGTTATACAAAGGTTATGTACAGACATGCGCAGCAAACTGCCATGATCTCAGTGACCAGTTACCTCAACATCTATGATCTCACCTAATTAGTAGAATCAGTCAGTACCAGGAATTATTGTGTTATGTGAAGCCTCTACCCTGGCTGGGATGGTCTTAGATTGACAAGGAGAATGTACCAATAAGATGCTGTTGCTACCCCTGCTTTTGCTTTGCTTGTTAAAACTGCATAAAAGCCAAATAAAGTCTGTGTAAGGCAGACAGACATTTTGGATACAACCTGCTGTGATGGATTTCTGAGACCAACAAAAAAGTACTGAATGATGTTAATTTCAAATCTGAATCTGCTAAATATAATTATTAGTTGGGCAGGGGAGACTCATTCACTTCACCCTCTGTGGAAATAAAAAGTACTGCATTTTGGGGAGTATAAGATGCTCTGAAGTATAAGACGCGCCTAGATTTTGGGGAGGAAAACAAGGGAAAAATATCTGCCTCTGCCTCCCAGCTATTTGCCACGTGGAGCAAACAGCCAGTTTCACTTTCAGTTTCTCCTGATCATCAGCTGTTACAGGCTGCAGAGATTGCTATAGATTATTGAAGCCTCTGCAAGACCCCTTTTTCTGCAAAGAGGTAAATTGCTGGGAGGCAGAGGCCAAGGGTTGAGGCCCGGGGGGGGGGATACATTCAGTGTATAAGCCACACCCAAATTTTCACCCTCTTTTAGGGGGGAAAAGGTGCATCTTATACTCCAAAAAATATGGTAATAGAAACTTGTGCCTTAACTTTATGCATAACATTAGGTACCATATCACCTTGAGAATTCCCTTTCTAGCTCCTCTCTCATCCATTCTACTTTTGTTGTGTTAAAGAAAGATGTTATGTGATACCACCAAATCTTGTCATACTGTAGAAAGCCAATAAATCCTTGCCTATAGTGGCTTGCAATTAAGTTGCTGACTTTTTTCGATGCTCAACAGCCAGATCTCACCAAAGACTTTAGATCACTCTGGTCAGGACACAGTTCTGTATGTGCCAATGACTCAGAAATAGGGGAGCAGAAGTACCAAATTTCAAAGGTGGCATATTGTGAATTACATCTTGCTTAGAACTATTGCTCTCAAATAGCAATGTGCCTGAATCGTGACTTTGTTTATATGAAAGTTGGAACTTCTGGCATCGAATCTTTTCCTGGAAAAAACAACCCAACCCCCAGGACTTTGGAACATTGTGAGCCTTGTGCTTCATTCTGGAACTTGTTGCCAGGATTCCTGCTTTGCTTGATCATCTCTTACCAGAGGTGGTATTCAGCTGGTTCACACAGGTTTGCGCCAAGCCCCCGAACTGTTCCTTCTGTCACTGGTTGCTCAGAGAACAAGCGGCTTCCATAAATATATAAGTCCACTTGGTAAAAAAGATGCACGAAGCAAGTCTACCTTGGCTTACTTGTGGATAAGGTTATCCATTGTGGGGATCAAAAGGAAAAAAAAAGAGACTCCCCTGCTTGTGGGTCAGATTGTAATTTCAGTGGAATAATTTGGACATGGAGTAGAAAGTTTCCACTCAATAAGAATGATTTTGGATACAAATAGAGTTTTGTACAGAATTGGATATTTGTTGCAGGATTTGGTGCCATAACACCTTGTATCTTCATTGATTAAAAAGAGCTTGTTCTCTTATATTTCAGGAGTTGAAACTTTTGTGCTTCTTAAAGTGTTTTTTCCCCCTTTTCAGGCAAACAGACAGCGAAAAATGCTATAAAAACTAAAAAAAGAGCTTCCAAAGATTGCGTAACTCACAGTTGAGCTGCACGATCCTCGGAAGCTCCCCCCCCTTTTAAACCATTTTTTCCCTGCCGGTTTTGGTGAACTGGCAGGGAAAAAAAATGCTTTAAAAAGTGAAAAAAGTTGGCCACGCCCACCCATTCACATGACACCCCCCCCACCAAGCCACATTGCATTAAACATTGTTTAACACAAAACATTTTAAAAAATAATATCTGGATTTTAGTCTCATTCCAGGTGCTAGGAACAATCCCACAAGTCCCACAGCATAAGCGCACCAGCATTCCTACCGTCCCTGGCCTACTATATGATATGTGCACATTTTATGTGTTCATGTAATACTCATTTATATCCATTTATTTGTACCAATCTCATGCAATAATGTCCATGTCTATACTAATACCTGTTAGCTTGTACAAAATAAATAAATAGAAATAAATAAATAAGGGATCCGGTTTAGGTTAAGCCCGAAATCAGCAGCATAAAGAGCAGCAGAGAGATGCTGTTTTTGTGGGATCTAAAGCCCTTGCTCCCATCCACACCTGCATAGTGTACATGTGACCTACCTAGTGCCCATTATTCATTTGTCTTGACACCCCAGAATTAACTTTCTCTCTTTGCCCTTTGACTTACCGGTCTGAGCACTCGCAGGACCTCCTTCAAGGCAGCCTGGGTGCTGTTCACAGAGCAAAACACGGTTGTGCAAGCCACCATGTCCACAGAGTTGTCAGACACTGAAGACATGTTCTCGGCGGAGGCGACCACAAAATTCTTGAACTGGAGGTGCGTGTTCTGAGCCAAGTCCCATATGTTCTGGAACAGTGTCTCCTTTTCCTTGTGGATTTTTAAATTGTAAATTTTGCTGAACTGAGTCATGAAAAATGGGAAAGTTTTTTTGCAAATAGGATCCCAGAAGCCAAAATAGGCAAGCACATAGATGGGCAGGATGAAAATGTTCAGGCATTGTTGGAAGATGAGAACCAGCATTGTCTTCGATGGAAGAAAAAAAAAACCCTCCTGCTTGACTCCCTCAGTGATTTCTTTGAAATACTCCTGGTTATTCCCAGTTCCTTTAATCATGTTTCGTAACCAAAGCGTCTACATCAGGTCCTCAGTTTGAATCTGTTCCAGTTCTTCCTTAAAGCAACAGCGACTGTTTTAGTCATGTAAAAAAATCTTTCAGTTATACAATTTGGGATGAACACGCCTTGAATGGTGTAGGAGTAGGGATGGATTTCCAGAGAAAAAAATGGAGACTACTGGAACCAGGACAGTGATGGGTTCTGGGTGGTACGGCCCAGTAATGGGCGTATCGGTAGTAGACAGTAGCAGCAGCCACCATACCAGTATAGTAGCTCGTTTGGCCCACCTGGCTGCCCTCGTTCTATGACCGTTTATAGCGCAACTGTCCAATTGCGCATGCACTCACAGCCCCTGGGCGAGCAGTTCTGTGTCACAGGGCACTATCTGTCAGAAAGTCCAGTTTCCTCCTGAAAAAAGCACCTTTGGAACTTTCAGTCACTTGTTGGAAAAAAAAAAGAAAGACCCAGTGGGTGTTTTAATTTACAACATTTGAATTTGATTTAAAATACAGATTGTTCCCATGGAATCGTAGGGCTGGAAGTGACCTTGGAAGTCTCCTAGTCCAACCTCCAATTATAAACTGTCTCAGGTAATAAATTGCCTCCCAAATTGTCTACAGCGTTGGCAGGCAAGTAAATCTAGAAAAGACATTTTTATATGTTTCTGAGGAAACCTCAGGGATTATGCTTGAAATTGGGAAAAAACAAAACGTTGATTTTAGGTTTTGATGATTAGAATCATTTTGTTGTTCTAGAAACAGCTTGAAATGTTTAGAAATGTAAAGCAAAAAGTTGAGATCATAATTCTTTTTTTAAAATAGTTTATTGCTCTGAAAAAAGTCAGCTGTCACTTTTTTCCCCCTATGTCTCTGGACCCTTATTTCCCTTTGCTTTCTAACTTTTGTTTCTTTATTGTATTTTTATTTTATAATCAAATTTAATGGCATAAAAATCCACATCAAATAGAAAGAAATTAGGTTTTTTTAAACTTAATAGTTCTTATTGCAGATTTTTTTCAGAAACAACTGATAGTGGAAATGTTTGAGAATGAAGGAAGCTGAAGCTCTGCCCCAAAATACAATGACAATATTTTCTTAGAAAAAAATACAAACCTGAAAAATGGACAAATCAGAGACAGATGCAGATGTGTATGTGTTGTGTGCATGTGCATTGAAATCTTAGCTTTACAAAAGAAAATTCTAGAGCAAATCCAAGAAAATTAATAATTAAATACATTTAAAAGACAGAAGACAGAAGGTGACAAGCAACAGGGAAAAAGCAGAACTACTTAACATGATTTTTGCATCTTTGCGTCTTTACCCAAAGGGAAAAAACACTCCAACCTATCAAAAACAGATTAGGAACACAAGTTAAAATAGGGAAGAAAATGGTAAGTGAGCACCTGTCTTTCCTAGACAAGTTCAAATATCCAGGACCAGATGGATTATACCCCAAGGTTCTGAACAGACTGGCAGATGAGATCTCAGAACCACTGGCCGGAGGTGGGTTGCTCCCGGTTCAGCTGAACCGGTAGTGGAATTGTGGCCTCAGTTGTAGAACTGGCAGTGACCCACGCTCGCCACATCCCTGAACCGGTTCCCCGATCTCTTATGCCATTGCCGGCATGTTTCTGTGCATGCACAGAACAATATTTAGTCAACTGTGCATGCATCAGCAATGCGGAACCGGTGCGTACGTGAGCAAAGAAAGCAGTGCACATGCAAAGCATATTCGCAGTGAACCGGTACTGACCAGTATAGGAACCCTCCCGTGTACTGAACTATATCTTTCAAAGATGCTGGAGCAGCAGGGAACTGCCACAGGACTGGGAAAAATCTGATGTAGTTCCCATCTTCAAAAAAGGGAAAAAAATAGATCTAGGAAACCACAGACATATTAGCCTGACCTCAATACCAGGGAAGATTCTGAAAAAGATAATCAAGCAAAGAATCAGCGAACACCTAGAAGCAAACAAAGTAATAACCAAAAGCCAACTTGGGTTTGTCCAAAACAGATCATGCGGGACTAATCTAATTGCATTCTTTGACAAAGTGACAAAATTAGTGGATCAGAGGAATGCTGTTGATATAATTTACTTGAACTTCAGTAAGGCATTTGATAAAGTAGACCATAAACTACTACTAGATAAATAGAAAAATGTGGGTTAGACACAGGGGTGGGCTTCCAGAAATCTTCTGTACCGGTTAGAAGAGGTTTGTCATGGAGCGCCTGCCCTGCCACCCTTGCTCGCTTGCCCCACCTGTTCCGTCGCCGCTCGTGGGTGGTAGCTTGTGCGGCGCAGCCGACCTAGGACCTTCCTGAACTTGCCTAGGAGGCATGGCCACCAGCAAAGCATGGGGGAGTTTCAGGGCATCCCCGCCCAGCACTGGTTCCCCGCTTCCCTTCACAGCGAAGTTTTCCAAGGTGTGGTTTTCCTCTCATTCCTTGTGCCCAGCTCCCACTGAGCTCCAATAAGTCGGAGAAGAGCCTTTGGGGAATGAAGAGGAGGAGGAGGTGCACGTGCAGGGCCATGCCAGCTTAGCAACCGGCAACCGGCAGAGGCAGGAAAGTTCTCGGGAGCGCCAAGAGCCTTCCTGCCTCCGCTGGACTTTGCGCTCTTCTCTGTGGGCGCCTCACAACTGCAATAGACACCCAGAAGCGGCTTTTGTGGCTATGGGGTTTGGGCTTCCAGCTCAACAGCCCCCACCGCTTGTGGAGGTTTATTGCAGTCATGAAGAGCACGCTCCTCGGCACTCTGGGAATCTGCGAAAGCAACTGGGGAGCACCGAGAACCTTCCTACCTCCGCTGGACTTCTTGCATTCAGAAGCAGCGGAGGCTATTGGGATGGAAGCCCAAACCCCATTAGCCACAAAAGCCACTTCTGGACATCTATTGCAGTCGTGAGGCGCGCACAGAGAAGAGCACGAAGTCCAGCAGAGGCAGGAAGGTTCTCGGTGCTCCCCAGTCACTTTTGCGGCTTCCCAGAGTGCCAAGAACCTTCCTGCCTCCTGTGGACTTCACACTCTTCTCCGCGCTTCCTGGTGAGCAAGCGAGCGAGAGAGGGAGGATCAGGCCACCTGATCCTCGCTCGCTCACCTGCCAGGCTGCCTCAGCGTGGTTCTGTATACCTCCATCTTTCTGCGCCCGGCAGCTGTGGTGACGTCATCAAGATGAAGTCCGGGAGCACCGAGAACCTTTCTGCCTCTGCTGGGCTTCGTCTTGATTATGTCGCCACAGGTGCCGGGCTCGGAAGGACGGAGGTAGCCCAGAGCGGCGTCGAGGCAGTCCAGCGGGCGAGCCACCGAGCGAATGATGGAGGATCAGACTGCCTGATCCTCGTTCGCTTGCTCTGGCTACCTCCATCCTTCCATGCCCAGCAGCTGCGGCGACATCATCAAGATGAAGTCCAGCGGAGGTAGAAAGGTTCTCGGTGCTCCCAGAAAAGAGCATGAAGCTTCTATGCTTAATTTTATGTTAGGATTATTAGCATTATATAAGCTTGTTTGAGATGGGTGGCCATAGAAATTGAAAAGTAAATTAATAAACATTAGGTTTATATTCCTTTCTCTGGTTCGACTCTTTTGGAGTTACATGTTAAAAATCTCTGCCTTGTTCACAAATGTAACTCTGGGCTCCAACCAGGTCTGATTTAAGACAGGAGTGTCTAACTTTGGAAACTTTAAGATGTATGCACTTCAACTCCCGGGAATGCTGGCTGGGAAATTCTAGGAGTTGAAGTCCACCAGTTTTAAAATGCCAAGGTTGGACACCCCTGGTTTAAAGTGAAAAAAAGGGGGTCAGAGCACAGCAGTGTTTTCAAAGACACTTCCCTGTATTATCTATGCACAATTTGAAGAAAATCTCTTTCCCAAGGGAGATTTATAGCCTCCTGAGAAGCTGCTTGAAGTTTACGCAGGAGAGGGTAAGCATTTCTCTTGAGAAAAAGCTTTTCCTCACAATGTGGTGGGACAATAATAAATGGAACAGGATTTCCAACAGCTACCTTTTGTTTTTTTTCTACCACATTTTGATGGGCAGCTATTTTTTCAACCTCCTCCTCTTGTTGTGAAAGGGAAGAAATCACCTTGTATTTTGGACTGAGACTAAAACTGTGTGGATCCTGATTGGAATATAGGTAGAGTCCTTGACTTGCGACCATTTGTTTAATGACTGTTTGCTTGCACTGAAAAAAAGGGGGTGTATCATTTTTCACACTTATGACCATTGCAGAATCCTTGTGGTTACCTGATAAAATTCAGACACTTGGCAAGTGGCATGTATTTATGATGGTCATGTTGTCTTGGGGTCATGTGATCACATTTTGCAAGCAAAGTCAATGGGGAAGCCAGATTCACTTAGCAACTTTGGCTAGAAAGGTTGTAAAATGGGACTAAACCAGGGCTCCTCAAATTGTGGCCCACAGGCTAGATACGGCCAGCCGAACCCATTAATCTGGCCCACATGGGATCATGAGACTTCCCCACCCACATTGCCCCACCTACTCCCCACCAGCCCTCACCCACCCTCTGGAGGTCGAGGAGGCCAAAAACAGGATGCATGGGCCCTTTTTTGGATGGCAGAGTGGCACTGGAGGCCAAAAATGAGACACACAGAGGCCCCCGCAGCTTCTAAATCTGCCAGCCAGGCCACCTTTCCTGCTGCCTGGTCGCCTGCCTGCTCCTTGCATCCATCGCATAGGAGAGCTGCTGATTCTGCCTGCTGGTTAGTGACCTGGTTTTTTTCCTTTATGCTTTTAATGTTTTTTTAAAAAATTATTTATTGTGTCTAGAATATTTTTAATGGTTTTATTTGCATGTACTTTGGGAGATTTGTGTGTTTCTGTAGTGAATTCACTACAGAAATAAACACAAAATCTGGCAAAGCTGCCTTGCACCAACCTGGCCTGCCCATAGAAAAGCAGCCACTTTGAGACACATAACATTTATAACATTTTTTTGCTTTTCTATGGGCAGGCCAGGTTGGTGCAAGGCAGCTTTGACAGATTTTGTGTGTTTCTGTGTGATACCTGGTTGTTTAGGTTATTGTGGTTCCTGGTTCTGTGAGCTTCCTGGCACTGTCCTTTATAATTTCCCACAATGCCTTGATGGTTTTTATTCCAGTGGCTTTGTCTTTCCTGTTCTTAGGGTTAGGGAAAAAATGGTTTCATCTGCAGTCTTTTGGGGGGAAATTGTCATTTTTAGGTGTTTTCCTGGCACTGTCATACTTTGTGTGTGAGGGTGTGCAATGTCCTGCAGTTATCTACATATTAATAATGATCAAGTACTAATAATATTTCCTTATACATTTTAGTGACCTTTCCTTACATAATTGGTGTTTTCTTTCATACTTTTAGATTTCTAATTTCTGTTTCTTGTTAGTTAGCAATTGATAAAACAAATCTCATGTGAACAAGTATTCGAAGCTTTCTTGATTTTAATTGTCAATTTATTCATTCCTACACATTTTAATTGTTAGATACCAGCTACAGTTATAATGGTTTCCACCAAGGTCCTCTGTTCCGGCGGGAACAGAGGTTTAATCTCATTGGTCGAAGGGTCTGACAGCTCCCTATAAAAGAGCTGCTGTCAGACTCAACCTTCGCTGGATTGTACATACTTGTTCTGTTACAATAAAGAGCTGTTGTGGCCTTTAGCCTGAGTGTGCCTTTCCATTACTCGATCTAACACTGGCGATGAGGGTGGGATTGGAAGGCAACTAGGCGAACCAAAAAGAGTGTAGCAATCCAGCAAGTAAATCCAGCCCAGAGCTCAGCGCAGCTTTGAGCAGCCCATTTTTGAGCGGCAAACTCAAAACACCCTTTTTGAGCACACGCATATATCGCGAGGCTGCAGAGGTCGAGAGCTCAGAAGGCAAAGAAGATGATAGCTGCTGCATGCGCAGTAGCTGCGCCAAGCCTGTGCGCAAACAGCATTTCCCGCCTTGCACAAGCTGTGGAAGAGACCATGACAGATCGTCTTGCCGTTTCCGCAACGCTATCTGCCAGCACTGTGAGTGAAACGGGCACATCACCAAGGTTTGCAGAAGCGAGCACCCCACAACGACCTGGTAGCCAAAAGGTCATCCTAACCGCCAGCAGAGGCCCAACCAAGGGGCATGGCAGAAGCCACCACAGCGCTCAGAGGGCGACACCAGAGTCACCTACCACACCTCTATAGTCCGCTCTATGAGGCCAAAAAAGCTGAAGGTCACAGTCCTCATCGAGGGCTCTCCATGCGAGATGGAGATCAACATGGGATCATCACCGACCATCATGCTGTGGTCTACACTCACGTGACCTATCACTAGCCTGAAGAAGCAGCATCTTCATGCCCCTGACATACGCCTTCGCGATTACCAGGGGAATCGAGCCCCCATCGTGGGCCAGGACACTTTCCAGGTGCAATTCAAGAACTACAGCGGCCAGCTCCCAGTGACGGTGGTCAGCAGTGACCTGCAGAGCCTCCTGGGGCTTGACTGGTTCGAAGCTCTGGGCCTAGAAGTGACCGGTATCAACGCCTTGAAAGACGAAAGGGCCAATGCAATTTTTAAGGAGTTCGAGGATGTCTTTGGCACTGGTCTGGGTAAGTATGTGGGGACTCCAATCTCTTTTAATTTAGAACCCAACACAGCCCCCATAAGGCTAAAACCCAGGAGAGTACCTTTCGCTCTCCGCCCAAAAATTGATGTGGAAATTGACAAGCTCGTAGGCCAGGGAATCCTAGAGCCGGTTGATCACTCATGCTAGGAGACGCCTATAGTGACACCTGTCAAATCTGACGGGTCTGTCCACATTTGCGCAGACTACAAATGCACAATCAATAAAGCGTTACAACAAAGCGCTTACCCTGTACCCATTGTACAGCATTTGTTACATTCTTTAGGCCCCAGCAAACTATTCACTAAATTGACATAGCACAGGCATACCAACAATTGCCTGTAGGTGGCGCTACAGGAGAGGCCCAAAACATTGTGATGCACAGGGGTGCATTCAAATGTCACCGCCTGCAATTTGGAGTTAGTATTGCCCCTGGACTGTTCCAAAGCGTCATGGTACAGCTTTTGCAGGGGATTCCAGGAGTCATCTCCTATTTTGACGAGCTCTTGGTATCGGCTGCAAATGAGGCACAACTTTTCAAATGTTTGCAAACTGTTTTGACAAGAATTCGAGACAAAGGCCTCTGTCTCAAAAAAGAAAAATGCCAAATTAACGTGCCAAGGGTTGAATTCCTAGGGTACCTAATCGACGGCTCTGCGATTCACCCGACCACTAAAAAATTCAAGCAATCCAGGACGCCCCTACACCTCGCAATCAAACCGAGCTGCAGGCATTCCTTGGCCTCCTTAATTTCTACAGCATCTTTCTTAAATACATAGCCACTGTTGCTGAGCCCTTACGTCATCTCCTGGCAAAGAACATGAAGTGGTCCTGGGGCAGACCCGAGGCTGCTGCGTTTGCCGCGGTAAAAAGACTTCTGTCAGCAGACACGTTCCTGGTGCAGTACAGCCAGATCCTGCCACTGGTGTTGACTCGCGACACTTCCCCGTTTGGTGTCAGAGCCGTCCTCTGCCATTGCACACCCAATGGAACCGAGGCTCCCATAGCCTATTACTCAAGGACCTTGTACGCTGCTGAGCGGAACTACAGCCAGCTGGACTGTGAGACTTTGGCTGCAGTGGCCGGTGTAAAAAGGTTCCGTGATTACCTCTACGGCTGTGATTTCAAACTAATTACAGACCACAAACTGCTATTGGGCTTGCTGGCTGGGGACCGACCTACTCCTGTGTCATCATCGCTGCGGATGACCAGATGGACTATTTTCCTAGCAGCTTACACCTGTCTCATCCACCGACCTGGCTCCACTTCGGGGCATGCTGACACTTTGAGTTGCTGCCCGCTGCCAGAACTTCTTGCAGACCCTACCCCCGAGACACTAATAATACTTTATTTACGGTCACAAACCAAAACACGACCACTACAAAAGAGACACAGGAGAATTGATTGTAGCATCATAGCAGCCAGTCACGAAAAGCCCAACTAAGGGAGGTTACAGTGCTCTCCTCTAATGGTTACAGCTCTCAAGAAAAACCTTGAAACCTGAGAGGTGATGTATGAGGAGACATCTCCAAGACAATATACAAACAAATCACAGCCATCAGGTCTAGAAGGGATGATTTCAGGAAGAGACACTAATCTCTGTTCACGCTATACATGGGGCAAAATAGAAGGACGTGTTCCGCTGTCTCAACCTTGGCTATGTCACAAGGGCACAGCCGCTCATTAATCGGGAGCCTCTTAAAACGACCATCCAAAAGTGATGAGGGCAAGACATTAAAGCGAGCTAGGGAAAAAGCTCTTCTATACTTGGGAATGGTTAGGGTATAAAAATAGGAAGCCATCCTCAATCCATAATTATTAAGTTGGTTGAGAGTCAGGGGGGAGCAAGTTTTGTTGGCTCTGGCTCATAGATATTGTAAATCAATGTCCACAAGCTGTTGGACTATGCTAAATTGGGCGTCCTTGAGGTCGTAGTTTCCCAAGGCATTCTCCGTAAAACCTAGCAGATGAAGTTTCTTCAGCAGCTCTTTCTCCCAGCGAGAAATATGGGAGTCCGTGAATGCCAGGGAGAGGTAGCTGCCAGGAACTGCCAGAAAAAGCTCCCGAAACCATCATTTAAAGGTGTTAATCCAGGCCATATATTTCACCGATCGAATGCCCAGTTCCAGGTACATTGGGGCAAAACCAACATAAGGGGGAGGACCCAGAAGTTTTCTAAGAAAAGTAGCCTGGGTTCTTTCAATGCAATCCTTGAAGCCCCGGATCCATATGGGAATACCGTGAAGGGTTTGGGCCAACATTTTGGCTTTGTAAATACGTAGGGCAGAAGGAATGAACTGGCCACCCTGGGTATAAAAGAATCTTAAAATCTGCTGGTGACTACAGGAGGCCGAATTCAGCACCTGGGTTCGATGTCTAGTCCAGGCACTGGTGTTCTGAAATTGAATACCTAAATACTTAAAATGGAAAACCTGCTTAACAGCATTGCCACTGATATCCCAGTTATACAATTTCCGGGCTCTAGTAAACACTAGTACTTTCAATTTATCATAGTTAATAGCCAAATGGTTTTCAGCACAGTAAGACCCAAATGCAGAAAGTAAACTTTTCAGTCCTGGCCTTGACAATGAAAGGAGAACCGCATCATCAGCGTAAAGAAGCGGGATCTTTGTAGTTGTCAGCTTCGGGGCGTGGGACTCAATATGTCCGATGTAACCATCCAGGTCAGATAAAAATATATTAAATAGAAGAGGAGCCAGAACACATCCCTGCTTTACTCCCATTCTTAATCGGGATAGGATTAGAAAGTTCTCCCTGCAGACCACACCTGACCTGGCTGGAGGTCTGATTGTACAAGGACCTAATTAAGAACAGCAAACATCTGTCAATAGAACTTTTAAGCAGTTTTGACCACAACAGACCCCTAGAGACTGAGTCAAATGCTGACTTTAGTTCGATGAAAGCAGTGAAGAGTTTGCCACCTGGTATAGTAGTATATTTGTCGACCAGGTGCGCTAAGACAAAGCAGTGATCCAGTGTGGCACAGCCCGCTTTAAATCCAATTTGTTCAGCACCAATGATATTGGATTCCTCAACCCAAGTGAGGAGTCTGCGATTAAGATATTTAGCATACAATTTCCCAATAATGGAGAGCAGGCTTATGGGGCGATAGACACTAGTCCTTCTGATTGACTGCTTAGAGACTGGTCCTGTCTCGTCTAGTGACATTGCCTGCCACTCTGCAAAAAACTCCACCATCAAACAATTTTTGAACTGGGTGTGGAGGGGGTGGCCCAAGGGGCCTGTTGGGTCTGATTTCAAAATGTACTATTATAAGAGAGATGAATTGTCTGTTGTTAATTGCTGTTTGCTGTGGGGGGACCGGGTTGTTGTCCACCCAAACTGCACATTGCAGTATTAGAGGCTTTACACATAGGGCATCCTGGAATTGTCAGGATGAAGTCTTTGGCAAGGAGTTACGTGTGGTGGCCTAACATGGACAGGGAGATCGAAGAATGGGTGGCTACCTGCACACCATGCCAGGCATCCAGACCAGCTTCCCCAGAGGCATCTGCTAATAGTGAGAGCAACCACTCTAGAGGAGTGGTCTATGGTGCACATTGATTTTGCTGGCCCAGTTCATGGCCAGACATTCCTTGTACTTATGGACGCCTACTCTAAATGGCTAGAGGTAGTCCTGGTGACCCCCACTATGGCAGAAGCGGTCATCAAGGTACTACAGAGATGTTTCTCCACACACAGCCTGCCCGACGTCTGGTCTTTGACAATGGACCCCAATTCACGGCCATGCAATTTGAGACCTTCTTAGCAGCACAGGGAATCAGACATGCCCTGGTCGCGCCATTCCATCCAGCCTCCAATGGTCAGGCGGAGAGAATGGTGAGATCTGCAAAAGAGGCCCTATTTAGGATGGGCCTGGGAGATTGGCAAACATGGGTTGACCATTATCTGCTAATTCAACACATCACGCCAAGTGCCACTACAGGGAGAAGCCCCTCCGACCTTCTCATGGGTCGCCAGCTAAGGTCCCACTTAGACCGGCTACACCCAAACTATTCTGCCACATCGCCCCCAGACTCCACAAGCAAAATTTGGAATTTTAGCGTAGGGGATTCAGTTTACGCCCACAACTACACCGGGGGAACTCTGTGGATTCCTGCCACAGTGATAGGCATCACTGGGCCTCACTCTTATCTCATAGAGCTCGAGGATGGTCGGAATTGGAGAAGGCACGTTGACCAACTCCGTGGTCACCAATCCAACTCCACTCTTAGACAACCAGAGGTAACTCCTGCATGAGTTAGCCAAGGCCCTACCCAAAAGGAGCATGAAGTCACTCCTTCCATAGCCAACTCAAACACAAAGACGCCGGGATACTTAGCTACTTGTGTTGTAGGCCCGCAGCGAGCTCCGAGCGAACCGGCTCTAGAAGCTCCAGCCCCAGCCTGTGAAACATTTGAGGAGCTTCCACCAAGCGGAGCTGCAGAGCAAACAGGTCCGTCTGACCTGTCTGAAGAACACCCTCCGACTGAACTGTGCAGGTCTGGCAGAGCTACCAAAAAGCCCGCCTACCTGCGTGACTACGTTACCAGTAGGATGATTCCATCTAAGCGGGGAGGGGTGTTAGATGCTAGCTACAGTTATAATGGTTTCAACCAAGGTCCTCTATTCTGGCGGGAACAGAGGTTTAATCTCATTGGTTGAAGGGTCTGACAGCTCCCTATAAAAGGGCTGCTGTCAGACTCAACCTTCACTGGATTGTACATACTTGTTCTGTTACAATAAAGAGCTGTGGTTGCCTTTAGCCTGAGTGTGCCTTTCCATTACCTGAGCTAACACTAATATTTATTCATTTTCATATCTTTGTTTTTCCACTGTTGTGCAAACACAATTCCAGCAGCTGTTAACATGTGTAAAATTAAATATGTATTGTATTCCCTTTGAAATGCCCAACCAAATATTACTGGTTTTAAATCCATATCTTGCTTTACCATTGCTTCTAACCATGACACCACTAACTATTGAATAGCTACTTGGTCTGTCCTAAGTACTGAACCTAATTCATATATTCCTGTTTTTTGAACTGAGGAATAAATTTCAGAAAAAGAAATCTGTATTGCTCTGTGAATCTACCTATGACATTCATTCTTGATCTAACTTCTTAGATGAAAAACTATATCTTTCCTATTTGTTGTGGGACATCCTTCCTGAAAAGACTGCACATTATTGGGTGAAAACAGAGGTCCCTTCTGTTACCTGTAGTGTAGTCCTCAGCTTACAACCACAATCGAGTCCAATATTGTTTTATTTCTTCTGCAGTTAGTATTATTTAACAGGATGAAGAGGCAACAGAGTATGACCGCTAGGACAGTCATGTTTCCTATGTAAGTAGCTGTTTTATTGCTTTGTGTGCTGTTTCATCCTTAATATAGTAGTGCAAGCAATTAAAGTCTTCCTTTCTGTATCTCTTTGTGCAGGCCATTCATTGGAACAAGGTGGTCAGTGGGTGACTTCAACACACAAAAGGACAGTAATCTTCCTTTTCTATTATTTTGTGTGCTGGTTTCATCCTAATGCAGTGCATGGAATGAAAGAGTTCATTTCTGTGTCTCTTCTTTGTGCAGGCCTTTCATTGGAGTCAGTGATATTGAAGACTGACAAGGACAGTCATCTTCCTTCTGTAAGTAGCTCTTTTATTGTTTTGTGTACTTATTGTAATCTTATTTAAATAGTAAGTACACAAAATAATAAAATTCCTTTTTATATCATTTTGTAGATCATCCATTGGGGCAAAGAATTCAGTGACATTGTTTTGGCCACTCCCACCTGATCACGTGGCTGCCAATCCACTCCCATCCAGTCACATGACTGCCAATCCACTCCCACCCGGTCACATGGCTGGCAAGCCACTCCCACCTGGTCACATGGCCAGCAAGCCACTCCCACAAAGCAAGCCACACCTACATACGAGGTTCCAAAAATTTTGAAACCCACTATTGGTTAGACACTATCACCACCAGATAGATTCGTAACTGGCTGACTAACCACACTCAACATGTAGTCCTCAATGAAACTGCATCTACATGGAGGACAATATGCAGTGGGGTACCCCGAGGCTCTGTTTTAGGTCCAGTACTCTTCAGCATCTTTATCAATGATTTGGATAAGGGGATAGATGGGGAACTCATCAAGTTTCCAGACGACACCAAGCTAGCAAGAATAGCCAATCCTCCAGAAGATAGGCTTAAGGTACAGAAGGATCTTGACAAACTTGAACATTGGGCAGTGTCTAACAAAATGAAATTCAATGGTGAAAAAAGTAAAGTCCTACATTTAGGCAAGAAAAACAAAATTCACAGGTAGAGTGTTTGTGGTACCTTGCTCAATAGTAGTGAGAGGGATTTTGGAGTCCTAGTGGACAATGATTTAAATATGAGCCAGCAGTGTGCTGCAGCTGCCAAAAAAGCCAACACAGTTCTAGGCTGCATAAACAGAGGGATAGAAAACGTGTTAATACTACTTTATAATGCCTTGGTAAGGCCACACTTGGAATACTGCATCCAATTTTGGTCACCACACTGTAAAAAAAGATGTTAATAGTCTTGAAAGAGTGCATAGAAGAGGAACAAAGATGATTAGGGGATTGGAGGCTAAAACATGTAACAAACAGTTGCTGGAACTGGGTATGTCTAGTTTAATAGAAAGAAGGACTAGGGGAGACATGATAGCAGTGTTCCAATATCTCAGGGGCTGCCACAAAGAAGAAGGAGTCAAACTATTCTCCAAAGCACCTGAGGTAGGACAAGAAGCAATGGGTGGAAATTAATCAAGGAGTGAAGCAACTTAGAACTAAGTTCTCCTTAGAACTAAGGAGGAATTTCCTGACAGTTAGAACAATTAATCAGTGGAACAACTTGCCTCCAGAAGTTGCAAATGCTCCAAAACTGGAAGTTTTAAAGAAAAGATTAAATAATCATTTGTCTGAAGTGGTGTAGAGTTTCCTGCCTAAGCAGGGGGTTGGACTAGAAGACCTCCAAGGTCCCTTCCAACTCTGTTATGGACTTTTGCCCTGGAAGAGTGAGAGAAGCAGGAAATGGGGCCCCTGCTGTTTTCTGTCCCTTTAAACCATTCCCCTTCCTGCTTACTTGCACTTAGCTAGCTCCAGAAAAAAAAAAGGGGGGGGGGAAATGTCAATAGCACTTAGACATATGCCACTTCACAGTATCTTTATAGCTCTCTCTAAGCAGTTTACAGGTCAGCATATTTCCCCCCAACAATCTGGGGCCTCATTTTACTGACCTCGGAAGGATGGAAGGCTGAGTCAATCTTGAGCCTAGTGGGATTTGAACTTCCAAATTGTAGGCAGCCAGCAGTCAGCAGAAGTAACTTGCAGTACTGCACTCTAACCACTGTGCCACCAAGACTCCTGTCACCGAGGTAAAGGAGTGACATTCCATACCTGCTCTTGCAGTCTTGGCTTTCACTGCTTTTTTGTTTTCAATTCTGTTACAATTTTCATTTTGCTTTTTTTTCCCTGGAAATCTTTGACGTGGAGGCAGGAAGCTGCAAGGAGTTATTCTCTGTTTAAACATGTTTCTTCCTTTTCACATCCAGGGAAATATAATATTCTGCCTTTTCAATATTTCTTAGGATATTTCATTTTTCTGGGAGAGGGCTAGGTGATAACTTTCCACAATCCCTGGAACACACATGTTCTTGACAAAAGATCAAAATTGATCAGATCAGGGAGACTTAATTTTTTTGATGGAAAGGCATTGAGAAAGACAGCAGAAGGATCCCTTCAGTGACTCCCAGAGAGCTTTCAACCATGAAGGTCTAGCAGCCGGGGCACAATTTCTGGAAAGAAATTTACAGTATCCAATTTTCCATGCCAATTAGTATCAGATATCACTTTCTGTGAGTTTCCAGACAGGTTTCAAGCAAGCAGAAATCCCAAAATTCTTCGCAGCTATGATTTTGCCTTTTAAAAACTACAGGCTGCCCATTTCCAAGGGATGGTTCTTGAAACTGCCCTAGCTCTTATTTTCGTGAGGCCAAATTGAGTTTAGCTGGTGTGCAATCCAGGCTATTTAGTAATTTTTTAAAAAAATACACATAATGAGCCTGGGGACTCCTACTCATGAGACCACCAGTGCAACATATCCTGCTTTACTGGGCAACTGGGCAGCATCATTTTTTGAGTCACAGTCAGGGTTTGAGTTTTGAAGATCCTTTCTTCAAGTGGGGGAATTGCCTGAGGGGAATTGACCCTTCCCCATGGGATTAAAAGGAAGATATCACTGCTTAGGCTTTTGTGCCAGGGCAAAAATCAACCTAAGAGAACCTTTGTGTGGAGGTAAATCAAGGAGATAGTTTCAGTCTAATGCTGAATAGGCGCTGTCTCTCTCTCTCTCTCTCTGTCTCTGTCTCTCTGTCTCTCTCTCTCTCTCTCTCTCTCTCTCTCTCTCTCTCTCTCTCTCTCTCTCTCTCTCTGTGTAGCTGCTTCTACAATACAGAAAATACAGACATTTTGGACAAAATTTCCCTCCCACTAGACAGAAATCTAAGGTGTTCAGAACTTGCTGTGCTAGCCATTCTCAAATACAATTCTTACATGAATACATTAAACTGATTACAATATGAATGAGACAAGAAAGAAAACCTTACAATGAATTTCTGTGAAGGAAGCAAAGAAAGAAAACTTTACAATCAATTTCCACCCTCCCCCATAGCCTTTACAGTTGTCTTCTGGGAATTGAAGCGTCTTTTGGTCTTTACTTCATCTCAGGGTCCTTTTTCATGTCTGCTGGATGGCATTAGATTTGGCTTGCTGGTAAGAGTGGTCAGTCAGTCTTGATAATCTGTCCCAGGCTTGGCTAAGTTTTTTTCCCCTCATGTCAGGTTTTATCAGGAGACGATCATGAGCAGCAAATTTGAGAGTTATGGTTTGAGCTAGCAGTCCTTTGTTTCTGAGGTGAAGAAGAGGAGAGGCCAAGTATACAGTTCTTTACAGACATATCTTTAGTCTCATGCTGTGGAATTTCCCCCATTCTGTCCAAATGTGGAAATCCAAACATCATTTCAGAAGGCAGATGATGTAAATTTCATGGAACATGACATTCCCACTGCTTCTATGATTGAAACACTTTTTGCAGTAAAATGATTAAATTTCCAAAAGGGACAACAACTTGTGTTGCAAACAAACAAACAAACAAAATATCATAGGGTATAGCAGCTTGACTCATAAGCATTTAAAAATGCACTCAGGCATAAAAGAGGGAGGGAAGAACAGCTTTAAAAAAATTGAAATTAAAAAAAAGAGGTACTTTGAGTCAACACTCCAAAATATCAGGTTCCATTCAGATGGAAGCAAATTCTCATAAGTATGTTGAAATATTTACCAATGTAAGCAAAATATCTCAAAATCATTTCTTTCTATAGGTTTAATTAAGCATTTTAAACCTCAAAAATTTCCAGAAGAAAAAATCAAAATTGTATTCAGAGCAGAAAAGGAAATGTAACTGTATAACCTATATGCAGATGAAAAGATTACAACAGTGAAAGGTAAAGGTGTAGGAGCAGGTCACCCATTTACTCCAAATTTCTCAGAAGAGAGAGAGAGAAAAAAAGTGATTAAAGTGAGCAGAAAAACTTCAGCCCCCTTTAATGACCCAAAAGGAAGAAGGGAAAGGAGGGGAGCTGCACAGAGGCATTCACAGGTATCTCTGGGGGCATTTCATACACACACTCATGGTAAAAATGAGCAAACACCCATTCTCCCCGCCTTTCCTGCTTCCCTCCAAAGAATGACCCAGAAGGAATGGGGGGAGGGAATTCACGCAGGCAATCACAGGACTCTGGATCCCTTCACTTATCACTCCTTGGGGCATTGGGGACACAAACTCACATTCATACTGCAATCAGATCTTGGCTTGCTCATGCCAACCAATCATAATAAGTATTTCAGGGAACTTTTTTTTACAAGCCAATGAGCTCCATTTTGTACTATTATTAGACGATCTCACACTCCCTTCACATATGGAAATGGGAACACACATACATACACAAACATACCATTAAACAACCTTGCAACTTATTGTTTCTTTATATGAAAGGGAATCAAAGTACATTCACACCAACTTTTACCATCAACATGCTCACATTTGCACTGCAATCAGACTGCTTGTGTAAATTAATTTCACATACAAAAATCCCATTGCATTCTTTCTTCATGCAAAGCAATTATTACAATTATTTCAGGGAGCTGTACATAAGCCAATGAGCTACATTTTCTATTATTAAGGGATCTCAACTTCCCTTCAGGTCTGGAAATGATCACACATGCACACATACATGCATAAATATCATGGAACAACACTTTCAGGCCTGGGGGAAGTCCTGTCCCTTTAAATCTTCAATTTTCTTTCCTTGGGAAACATGTGGCTCATTCTCCAAGCATAGGAAAACTCAGAGAGCAGTTTAAATCCTAACTACTCTCCCCCTCCCCACAGCTTCAAGCCCAAGCTGAGAAGCTTACTTATTTTGCCAGCTGGTCAAACATATCACAATCAATTCAATGCCATTCAATTCTACATGTTATTAGTATAGATGCACACCTAAGAATTTTAACAGATATTGCAACAAATTAATCAAGTCCAATTATCTAGGTCTTCCCATTCAGACAGGCTTTACCTTTTTATTACCTGCTAAATTTCTTACTTTTGCTCGACGTTACACCCATTGTTCTATCTCCTTAAGCACTAGATTGTTAATACCTGTCCTGGGGTGTTCTGTTTCTAATTTGGATCTGCCAGCGGATGCTGGCTAATTTTTTAAAGATCCAAACTCTTCTATCTTGATCTCCCAGCGAGCACGGGCATATTTTTAAAGATCAAGATGTATAGAGACAATGTATAGAGATGTTTGTCCACACATTGTTTGCATTTGGCCAGGGTTCTAGGTTGGACCTCCCAGCACTCACTGGCATATTTTTAAAGATCCAGCTGTATGGAGACTTTCATTAACACATCGTTTGCATCTGGGTGGGGCTCTTGATTCATCTGATGGTGGCCAGAAATCAGCAATTTTGTTGACAAAATCTAAATCAAATAAACTAAACAGATAAATTGGTAACCGCCGTAGGTTTTCGGTAGAAAAAAATTCCGGGAAGGAGTTTGATTCCCTCAATGAAGTATTTGGCCCCTTTCCTCATAGGGAATTCTGCTCAGGTTTTCCAGATCCAAAAAGGTGATCCAGGGAGGACCTCTGCCTCTCTTCAGTTTGTACCAGCACCTCCTTCTCTCTTTATGCACAACGAGCCTTGGCTTTTTTGCTTTCGTAGGAAAAAAGCAACAACAACAACAACAACAACAAAATTTTCATTCACTTTTCCATCCATTTTCACACACACTCTCCTTTCCCTAACAGAAGGTCCTGTGCTCTGGCATGACCCTAATACTTTCCAGGCTCTCTTGGTAAAACACACAGAGGAACCAGGATCCAGCTGTGATTGGGAGAAAGATTTCATCACTCACACACATAGAGGCATACACACATTTCCCATGCTTTGCCATGCTTTAAAATTAAATTTAGGAGAATTAAAATTTAGAGGTACTCACCTTCTTTCCAGGCAGCCTTTGAGCTCAAACTCAAAACCCCTTTAAAACCTAGATCCAAATGGCTAAGGCCAAGATAAAGTCCACCCATAGACTCAATGGGGTCTGTGCTGGCATGGGAGGCTTACCTGGGCCAAATCCATCGGTTAGGCGAGCTTGGAGTCCCATCTGTGGGTTGCCAATTGTTGAAAGAAATATCCTTCTGGGTTCGGCTCCAAGTGGGGAAAAAGACACTGGAGACATGGAGGCTGCTTGGAAAGATGGTTTTAATGGTGGACAGGACCATATGGCTTGAGTCCTGAACAGAAAAGGTAATCACATGCTTCAATGTTGGGGAGAAGAAGAGAAGGAAGGACTGAGATGCTGAGTCCCTGGTTTTATGTCCTCTCTGGCCTTTGATCTTGATCTTGTCTTCTAATTGGTTGACAGACTCCCATTGGGCCATGCAGGGGCAACTCTCTAGGCTGCGTTTTGAATCCAGGTTTGATTGAGTTCTCAGATGCCATGTGGTGAGTTGGTTAAAGGGCCAATATTATCATGCCTTAATCCCATCACCCTGGAGCTGAAGGGGAGAATTCTTTATTATATAAAGGGACTGGCTTGGCCACCTTAATGGCCCATTGACAAAGTGGGTGGAGGCAGGAAGCTGCAAGGAGTTATTCTCTGTTTAAACATGTTTCTTCCTTTTCACATCCAGGGAAATATAATATTCTGCCTTTTCAATATTTCCTAGGATATTTCATTTTTCTGGGAGAGGACTGGGTGATAACTTTCCACAGTGTAAAAAAGCAGAACCTGACCCACTCCATTGTTAACAACTTTAGGGGCTTTCCAGAACTGGAAGGTTAATTGAGGAGTAACTGGACAGGTCAACCTAGAAAATGCTTGCGTCAGTCTCAAAAGTTTCAAGAGGCTGACGTAAGAAGTTTGATTATCCTATTATGATTCTATGTAATGGGGACTGAAATAATGGGGACTTTCCGTTCAAGGGGTTGTTTACAGGAAACTGGTTGAATAGTAGTCAAATGCCATTATATAACACGTGTTGTGTAACACACCTTTATGTAACCCATCAGACATTCTCTTTCTATCTTTCATGACTGAGCATCCTTTTGCAAAAGCTTATCTTAAATAAATGCTTTTTACTGTTCATAGTCTCTTCGTTATTCTGTTCCTTTGAGAGATAGAGATTCTGAGACTCCTGTCACTGAGGTAAAGGAGTGACCTTCCATACCTGGTCTTGCAGTCTTGGCTTTCACTGCTTTTTTGTTTTCAATTCTGTTACAATTTTCATTTTGCTTTTTTTTCTGGAAATCTTTGAGGTTAAAAATGCTTAATTAAACATATATAAAGAAAATGATTTTGAAAAGAAGAAGAGTTGAGGAAATTTCTAGGGTTGACTGACTATTGTAGGCTGTGAACAGATAATTATGCTATTTTGAATAAAGACTGGTATGCAAAACTATCAGAAGAAGATCCTAGTGTTACACAGATAAGGGAATGGCTTTCAAGGTTTTATCCCAGAAGTGGGGAGGAAAGAGGCAACCAGTGGCATTTTTGTCTAAACTGTTAGACTCTGTCAAGGGTCACCAGACAGTGTTCAAGCGGTGGTGACTATGGCTTTGTTAACGAGAAAATTGACTTTTGAAGGAGCCCTTGTGCCCCACCTCATTTGAAGGCCATCTTTAAGAACAACAACAACAAAAACAACAAATGCCAGTTGATTGCGGACAGATTCAAGGATTTTGAAATATGAGAATGTGCTTATGGAACAAAATGATTTAGCATTAACCACTGATCTTAGGGTGCATCCCTTTCAGTTTTAAGAGGAGATTTAGAAGGACGATTGGATGTTGGTGCTGAGAAGAGGTTAATTTGTTTATAGATGGGAAGAGAACGTGGTAGAAGGGAAGCGAAGGAGTTTTGGCAGAAGCCAGAAAGTTCTGTCTTAAATGAAGCTTTGAATTCTTTTGAAGCTCGTGTGCAGTAATTTAGCTGACTTGTAAGACAGGATGGCAGTGGCAGAACAAACTGAATATTTAATATTATGAGAAGAAGGAATTAGAGAAAGTGGGAGCAGTAGAAAGTGGAGGAGGTAAGTGGGTAGTACCTGATGGAAGGGAAATGTTGATTTTGGGAAGATTATATCGGGGTAGTTTTTGGGGGACTAAGGTATGATGTGATTTGTTTTTAGAAGCTGATGGATGCTGTGGATTGTATACAGCACCTAAACAAACATGTGACAAATGTATAGTATGTAAAAGAGTTAACAAACAAGTTGATTTTACTGAACTATTTCAAGTGAGGAGACTTAAGTGTTTGTTGGTGAGAGTGGCTCACTTGACTGGATGAGTTGAAACTTATCCAGCCATGTGGGCCACTGCATTAGTAGTCACCAAAATTATATTGGAACAGATAATACCTAGGTATGGAATAATAGCAGCTAGATACAGCAACCAAGGGACTAGTTTTACCGCAAAAGGGCTTCAATCGATCATGGAGGCAGTGGCAATTAACATATTTTTCAGACTATAAGACGCACCGGAGTATAAGACACAACAAAATTTTGAAGAGGTAAATTTAAAAAAAAGTTTTTCCCTCCCTGGCCCTCAGGAGCACTTTGCAGGCCTCCCAAACCCTCTGCGTGTCCATTTTTGTGAAAAATGGGATGCGTGTGGGTGGTTTCGGGAGGCCAAAAATGCTGTATTCAGTGTATAAGATGCACCCAGATTTTCACCCTCTTTTTGGGGGGGAAAAGGTGCGTCTTATATTCTGAAAAATATGGCAAGTGTGTTCCCCTCCCAAGTGCATGCACATGTGACTCCCTGCCCTCCTCCCGGTTTTGGCCCATGATGGACCTGTTTTTCATCCTCCCCAGGCTCCAGAGGCTTTCTAGGAGCCAGGGGAGGGCCAAAACAGCTTCCCCCAGCCCCCCGGAGGGCCTCTCGAGGCTCTTTGTTGTCTCCCGGACAGCAGCAACGGACCCAGTACCTTCCACTCACACCCACAACAGCCACGCCTGCTGCTCCCTGCCACCTTTGGAGGCAACAGAGGCAACCGCTCCTCTCGGTGGGGTGGCCATGCTGGCCAGTTCTGGGCCCCAAGCCACATAACTACTCTGCCCATCGCACAGACCTCATGGCTATTGTGGCCTGTGAAGGCCCCATGCTTTGGCCAGCTGACACCCTCAGAAAGGTGTTTCCCGGCCCAATGTTCCCAATGTGGGGTATGGGGCAACCCCTGGGCATTATCCTCCACCCCCTACAATGCTGTTGCTGCCTTTGCTGGGCATGCTTCCTACATCCATGCCACCCCTGTGTCAGCTCCTGGTAGTCCCTCCGTCTGTCTTAGGCAGTTATGAGACCAGCTTGGTGGCTACTGGTGGCGGATAATGCCTGAGTCTCCAGGAGCAGCACCTGGTCCAACTGCAGCAGATGCACCAGAAGCAGCTTCAATTGGTGTTGCTAGGGTGGCCCCCTCCCCCTGGCACAACTCTCCCACGATGGCTTCTCCTTCTTCTAGTTGCTCCAGCATCCCAGCCAGAGGTGGCACTGTGACAGCCACCAGGGGCAAGGGGGCAGTGGTGGCAAGGCCAGGACAGGCCTTCCCTCTGAGGAGAAGTTGTGTAGCCCTAGTTGCGCTGCCAATTGCAGCCGGGATGCTGGAGGAGTCCAGCCAGCCAGCAAATACTGCCCTGCTGCCACGTGTGCCCCAGCCGGCCAGGTGCTCCAGATCATGAATCCTCATCAGAGCTGCGGGCTGGAGTTGTGCAAGGAGCCTGCTTGGCTGAGGAGGGAGGAAAGCCCGAGGCCACCCATCGTCGCCACTGCCACCCCTTCATCCCTGATAGCAGTGGCTGTTGCGCTGCCACTTCCAGCCAAGATGCTGGAGGAAGAGCTGCTGGCGGGGAGGTGAGCAACTTGCACGAAGATGCTGCTGAGGGTCTGGCAGAATATATCCCAGCTGGAAGTGCAAGTATAGGCAAAAGCAATTGGAAATGCCTTAAGTTTGTTCTATCATAATTCGATTTTCTATACATTCAGAAAACTCAGTAGCAGTCCCTTCCCCTATTTGCAATTATAAATGGACAGAATGCATCATTGGTTGGTGCAGCAAAGATGGACTCTAAGTTTATGTTTATTTTAATCAGAGTCTAGCCAAGTGAAGACAAGTTTCTAAATGTAATTCATAATTTGTTCTGCAAAAGTAAACAGAATGGAGTGTACTAGGAATTTAAACACGAGGCAGTTTAATATTGGTTTTGTTATAGGCTTATTTTTTATCTTGTTTTTAATATATTACTTATTTCTTAAAGTTTAGTGATTACGCTGGATTATAAATTGACTAAATAAATGACCAAAATAAATGCCGATAAAAATAAATGCCATTACATTTCCTAATCTGATAATTCAAGAGAAAGTGGTTTGATAAATAGCTGTTCAGATTCTTGAAATTCATAATTCCCCTCACATTAAAGCTAGAGTATGGGATGCTCTCAAGGTTAGGAAAGAAATGATTAAATCCAAAAAATAATTCTGCTTGTTGTATCCTCAGACACTTCCCTTGGTATGCAGCGGTATATAATTTTGTTTATTAGAAAACCTGCACTGACTCCCAATAGATTTCTGGATACAATATGGAACAGGGCCAATTTTTTTTGCAGGACAGCCTTTCTCCAATTGTTTCTGCCTGTTGACTAGATACTGTAGCCTTTATTGTCATTGTACATCATGTATACAACGAAATTGGTTTTAGCCTCACTGGTGCAATCCATGATAAAATTATAAACAACATAAATAGTATAAAAAATACTTCCTATGCAAGTATGGCAAGTAAGTGCCAGGTCCTGTTTATTTAATGGTGTTATTGGATGTTCAGATCTCAGAGAGACAGGAAAAACAGAAGAGGAGCTTAAAGAAAACTTCAAAAGCTTCCCAAACATCTTTTAAGAGACAATTGTAGTTGTAAGTAATCTTTATCTCGTGTATAGTACATATCCTTTACAAGTATCCCTCAATTTATGACCACAATTGAGTCCCAAATTTATGCTATTAAGTGAGAAATTTGTCAAAAGAATTATGCCCCATTTTATGACTTTTCTTGCCACATTTGTTAAGTCAATCACTGCAGTTGTCAAGTTAGCAACACGGTTGTTAAGTGAATCTTGTTTTCCCGTTGAATTTGCTTGTCAGAAGATTGCAAAAGGTGATCACATGACCCCAGGATACTATAGCCACGAACAAGTTGCCAAGCATCCAAATTTTGATCACTTGACCAAGGGGATGCTGCAATCGTCATAAGTGTGAAAAATTGTCAAAAGTCACTTTTTTCAGTGCCGCTGTAACTTTGAATTTTTCAGGCATCGAACCGCTAGTAATGCCAAAAGGAACCCACCCCTGGGCATAAGAGACCTTTAATGCATAAACAAGGCAGGATTTGATTTTTTATTCTAAATTTGCAGTTATATCAACTTAAGTTTGCTAGTTAAAATCCAAGATGTTCAACATGACATTTTATCAAGCTTCACCCAAAGTAATTCAGTATTTGAAATCTAAAATGAGTAGGCAGAAAGATAAGCATGGGGTGGCATTAAACAAATGTACCAAATTATTTTCCCAAAATGTGGTAATAGCATGTTAAGGTTTAACAACACACCTCTTTGCAGTCCCCACTTAAAAGTGATTACTGAGGACCAGTCTTTTCCAAGGGTCAGTTACACAACCCACAATATACCCCAGAACCACGAGACTTGATATTTGCATTTGCTGTATTCAGAAAAAGTCACCAGACAATGTTCACCAGACAACAACAAACCTCCAAGCTCTTTTTTTATTGAAAGTGAAAAGCATAAGTAAAACAAAGAAATACACAATTCAGCAGTTAGCAAGCTTTGATACATTATCAGTGTCTACATTTTTAGCTTTCAGTCTAATTCCATACAACGCATGCAGAGTTTTACCCGCTCTACAACTATAGGGGATAAGAAGCGGAGAAAAATCTTTCTGCGTTGGCCTCTCCTAAAGGCCAACAAAGCCTTCTATCTGAAGTATTATTTAAGCAAGATTCCCTGCTCTGCTTGTGCCTAAGTTAGAGCTTTGTCCATCACCAGTTTGTTCTTAGAGAACTCCACACAGGTTGCGAGTGATACTCAAAACACAGGGCTTCTCTAGCTTTCCTTCCCGGGAAGCTGACATGGTGGACTGAATGATGCCACAGCAAAATGGAGGTGGGCTTTTTTCACCCTCACATGGTCTTTTGCTAGTAGGATTGTTTTTCTTTTATATTTTATATAAAATTATTTTATATTAATAGTATTTATTAATTTTAAGATTTATTTGTCCTCCCTCCAAACTGATCCAAGGTATCTATTTAGGTCAGAGATGTCAAACTCAATTTCATTGACGGGTATTTGATCTGGGGGGGCAGGAGGGGGATGGGCAGCGTGGGCATGGCCAGCTCAAGGTCACTCATGTCGAGGATGCCTATGGTGGCTTGAGGGCTCTGCCAGCAAAAACAGGCTTCCAAGCCTCCTGCAACTCTCTGCCAAAGAAAAGGGAGCTTGAAGAGGCCATGCATGGCCCTCCCAAGCCCCGTTTTTGCTGGCAAAGGCACCACAGGCCAGTCCTTCACTGTTTCCAGGGTGGCCCAATGGGACAGATCTAAGCACTCCATGGGCCAGATCCAGCCCCCGGGCTTTGAGTTTGACAATCCTGATTTAGGTTTAGTGGGGCCTGAACTTTTAGGAGCCTTTCTCCACTCCAAATTGTATAGAATAGAGAAGCGATGGCGAACCTTTTTTGGCTCGCATGCCATAAGTGGGGGGAGCGCAGCGGGGTCGTGTGCGGGCGTGCCACACCCATAATGCAATGCATGACACCCCCAGTGCGCTCCCCCCATTTTTACATACTTTTTTCACCCTCCCCAGGCTCCAGAGGCTTTATAGGAGCCTGGGGAGGGCGAAAACAGCCTCCCCCGCCCCCCTGGACGCCCTCCAGAGGCTTCAGGGACCGCCAGGAGGCTTCCCTGACGTCTTCGGAGCGCTCAAAATGACCCTCTGAGCAAACCGGAAGTCACTTCCGGTTTGCTTGGAGGATTGTTTTGAGCGCTCCGAAGGCTTCAGGGATGGTCAGGTGGCTTCCCTGACACCTTTGGAACGCTCAAAACGACTGTCCGAGCAAACTGGAAGTCCGTTCCTGAACTTCCGGTTTTCCCGTAGGGCCAGTTTTTACACTCCGGCGGCTTCACAGAAGCTCATGAAACCTCCAGAGGCCCTAAGGGGGGGCAGGGGGGCTCTTTTCACCCTCCCCAGGCTCTTATAAAGCCTCTGGAGCCTGGGGAGGGCGAAAAACGGCTTTTAAAAAGGGTGAACTCAGCTGCCCTGACAAATGGCTCCGCGTGCCACTTGTGGCACGCATGCTATAGGTTCGCCATCACTGGAATAGAGGAAACACTTTTCTTATTGTAGCGTATGCATTGCCACTCTTAATTCCTTAAAGTCAAAAATCTGATTTTAAGAGAAAGATGCTTTCTCTTAAATTACTTCACAGCATATCCACAAATATGGGGACAAACTACAGTTACGTGCAACGGGGCCGTGAAGTGTTGCAAGTACAGTTTAGAAAACCCCGCGTTCTCCAAATCCTTCCAGGTCTCTTTTAACAAGGAGCATCCGTCTGTCAAATATCTCCAAGTAGGGTTACAGACTTGTTGCAAGAAGGAGGCCCATTTCGATCTGCTAGCTGCTACATGTTCAATGAAATAGAATGCACCACCCTGGAAAAAGTAAAATAATACAATATATATATATACTGTATATAAAGTAGAACATTTTGAAATTACACACTGTATTCCCACCGTAATCAAGATTGTTGTTACAAAACTTAATTAAGGATAGAGACAAAATGAAGCTGGAATGCAATTTATCCATGAATGATTTACAAGAGATTGAAGTTCTAGGAAAACTGTAGAATTGGCCTTTTTTATTTAAGGAAGGTGACTAAGTAGCTGTATCAGTTCACTACATTTCCGTACATTGGGTTGTTTTTATCTCGGTTTAGAATTTATATTAAAATTCAAAAGGGTTCACAAAATTTTAAGCATCACTGTGTATTTATTACATTTTTATGCCACCCATCTCCCTTACAAGGTGATTTGGGTGGCTTACAAGTTATAAAACAAGTAACAAGTAATTAAAATAGTAAAATTACACAGATTAAAATATTATTTAAAACTGTACTAAATTTTACTAAAACTGAAACTAAAAGAGCTAAGAGATGGATGGGATGGGGATGAAGTCTTAAGAAACCAGGGAAGTTTGCCATGTCCCCAGTGCTTCTGGGGACTCATCTGTCTTTTGTCTAAACATTGTCTAATTTTTCTTTAACAGATTACCAGAGTTGGAAGAGACCTTATAGGTCACCTAATCCAATACCCTCCACCCCCTTTCAAGCAGAAGACACTACACCATTTCTGACAATTGACAGTCCAATCTCTTCTTAAAAGTCTCAAGTGATGAAGCCCCTACAACTTCCGAAGGCAAATTCCATTCCATTGGTTGATAGTTCTCACTGTCAGAAAATTCCTCCTTATTTTTAGGTTGAATCTCTCCTTGGTGAGTTTCCATCCATTATTCCTTGTCTGCCCTTCAGGTGCTTTGGAAAATAGCTTGAACCCCTCCTCTGTGTGGCAGCCCTTCAAATATTGGAACATTGCTATCATGTCTCCCCTGGTCCTTCTCTTCACTAGACTAGCCATGCCCAGCTCCTGTATGTTTTAGTCTCCAGTGCCCTAATGCATAGGTGTTGCTTAAATGGATGGAAGAGAACAAGAAGGTCTGGAGGAACGTTGTCCATGGAATCATGATGGGTCAAACATGACTTTGCAACTAACAACAACATTATTGTTAATTAAAGTTAACAAAGTTTAAAACCATCCAGAGTCATCTTGAATTTTGAGATGGGCCGCTTATAAATTTTATAAATTTCTGTATTAAAGTTTTTAATAAAATTTAAAATTCCCAGTCACTTTAAATTTCAAGATGGGCAGCATTAAATTCTATAAAGAAATAAATTGCTGTATTGTTAACTAAAGTTTTAAATAAAGCTTGGAGCTTATTTATATGTCCAGAATCACCTTGAACCATGAGATGGATAGCATATAAATTTAATAAACTCTAAGAAAAAAGACATTTGGAGTTAATAGATGCAAGAAAAATTATCCAAAACTATGGAGTAGATCATCCCTTTGCATTTTGCCCACATGTGCTTTGAATTTGCTCCCCAAAATGACAATTGGAAGTATAAATAATAAATGTTGGGAACAAGGCTTCAACAATGCATTGGGATTTTTATCCATTTTGCAGCAAGAAAAAAGTGCTGAATGATGTTCGTTTCAAACCTGAATTGCTAAATATAACTATTAGCTGGGCAGGGAAGACTCATTCACTTCACCCTCTGTGGAAATAAAAAGTACCGTATTTTTCAGAGTATAAGAGGCTCCGAAGTATAAGACGCACCTAGATTTTGGGGAGGAAAACAAGGGAAAAGTATCTGCCTCTGCCTCCCAGCAATTTGCAATGTGGAGCAAACAGCCAGTTTCACTCAGTTTCTCCCAATCAACAGCTGTTACAGGCTGCAGGGATTCCTATAGCGGCGGGATGGCAAACGTATGGCATGCATGGAACCTGAACTGTTCCTCTGTTGCTGGTTGCTCAGAGAACAAGCAGCTTCCATAAATATATAACACATCTTGCTAAAATAGATGCACGAAGCAAGTCTACCTTGGCTTACTTGTGGATAAGGTTATCCATTGTGGGGATCAAAAGGGAAAAAACGGAGACTCCCCAGCTTGTGGGTGTGATTGTAATTTCAGTGGAATAATTTGGACATAGAGTAGAAAGTTTCCACTCAATAAGAATGATTTTGTATCCGAATAGAGTTTTGTATAGAATTGGATATTTTTTGCAGGATTTGGTGCCATAACACCTTGTATCTTCATTGATTAAAAAGAGCTTGTTCTCTTATATTTAAGGAGTTGAAACTTTTCTGCTTCTTAAAGCGTTTTTTCCCTTTTCTTCGGATGAACTGGCAGCGAAAAATGCTTTAAAAACTAAAAAAAAAGCTTCCAACGATTGCACAGCTCACAGCTGAGCTGTGCGATCCTTGGAGGCTTTCCCCCACCCTTTTTAAAGCATTTCCCCCTCTCGGTTTGGGCAAATTGGCAGGGAAAAAATGCTTTAAAAAGTGAAAAAAGTTGGCCAGGGATCCAGTTTAGGTTAAGCCCGAAAATGAGCAGCATAAAGAGCAGCAGAGATGCTGTTTTTGTGGGATCTAAAGCCCTTGCTCCCATACACACCTGCATAGTGTACATGTGCACCTACCTAGTGCCCATTATTCATTTGTCTGGACACCCCAGAATTAACTTTCTCTGTTTGCCCTGTGACTTACCGGTCTGAGCACTCGCAGGACCTCCTGCAAGACAGCCTGGCTGTTCTTCACAGAGCAAAACACGGTTGTGCAAACCACCACGTCCAGAGAGTTGTCCGACACTGAAGACATGTTCTCGGCGGAGGCGACCACAAAATTATCGAAGTGGAGGTGAGTGTTCTGAGCCATGCTCTTCAGGAGGTAATTTTTAAAGTTGGGGTTGTAGTCCAAGCAGGTCACGTAAGTTTGGGGGGGATAAAACTGAAAGTTGGGGCCGGTGCCCACGCCAATCTCTAGCATGTGGAGCTTTCCTGAAGCATCAGCAAAGTCGCGCATGTTGTGGAACAGTGTCTCCTTTACCTTGTGCATTTTGAAATTGTAGAGTTTGCTCA
Source organism: Natrix helvetica (assembly GCF_964273705.1). Lineage (NCBI taxonomy): Eukaryota > Metazoa > Chordata > Lepidosauria > Squamata > Natricidae > Natrix > Natrix helvetica. The sequence continues at coordinate 223,705,681 of NC_138548.1, forward strand.
ACTGAGTCAAGAAAAGTGGGAAAGTTCTTTTGCAAATTGGATCCCATAAGCCAAAATAGGCAAGCACATAGATGGGCAGGATGAAGATTTTCAGGCATTGTTGGAAGATGAGAACCAGCATTGTGTTCGATGGAAGAAAAGAAACCCTTCCTGCTTGACAACCTCAATGATTTGTTTTAAATACTCCTGCTTATTCCCTGTTCCTTTAATGATGTTTCGTAAGCAAAGCGTCTACATCAGTTCCTCAGTTTGAATCTGTTCCAGTTCTTCCTTAAAGCGACAGCGACTGTTTTAGTCATGTAAAAAAATCTTTCAGTTATACAATTTGGGGTGTGTCACGATGTTAAAAGGTTTGCTAGGCCTGAACTGCCTGAATTGACACTCAAGAGTTAAACTAAGAAAGCTTTATTGCGCAGGTCATAAAACAAAATGTTATCTGAAAGTGATTTATTGCGCACGCGTTTACACATTCCAAAATTCTTCTCTTCTTTGTTCGGCAGCCAACTTTGGCAGACGGAGCTTTCATTATCAAAATGTAACCATTAGTTCTTTTCTGTTTCATTTGCTTTTATTATTTTATTATTAAAAGTTTGTTTATTAATTAGAATTCTTAAAGACTTTTACTTTTCTCAATATCTCAAAAGATATGCGGAAGGGAATCAGCCACGGTCCATTGATCTCAGATTTCCCAGGGCATTTTTTTTTCCCTGACAGGGTGAACACGCCTTGAATGGTGTAGGAGTAGGGATGGATTTCCAGAGAAAAAAAATGGAGACTACTGAAACCAGGACCTGATGGGGTCTGGGTGGTACGGCCCAGTATGGGCGTATCGGTAGTAGACAGTAGCAGCGGCCACCATACCAGTATAATAGCTCGTTTGGCCCACCTGGTCATTCTATGGCCGTTTATAACGCAACTGGCCAATTGCGCATACCCTCACAGTATGCCGCCCCTGCTCGACCATCGCCGAGCAGCTGGATATCACACTGCAGTGGCGTGCACAGCACGCATGCCTGACCAGGACGTCCGGCCCCATGCACCGCATACCGGTTGCGATGGGATCCGAACCAACCACCAAACCAAGAACACTACTCAAGTGACCCTAAGGGCAGATATAAACCTCTAAGTGCTTCAATGACCCTTGGATGCAGATTACTAGCTTTCTGCAAGGAATATAAATCCTTCCATTCTCCACTATCTGTCAGAAAGTACAGTTTCCTCCTGAAAAAAGCACCTTTGGAACTTTCACTCACTTGTTGGGAAACAAAAAAGAAAGACCCAGTGGGTGTTTTAATTTACAACATTTGAATTTGATTTAAAATACAGATTGTTCCCATGGAATCGTAGGGCTGGAAGTGACCTTGGAAGTCTCTTAGTCCAACCTCCAATTTTAAACTGTCTCAGGTAATAAATTGCCTCCCAAACTGTCTACAGCGTTGGCAGGCAAGTAAATCTAGAAAAGACATTTTTATATGTTTCTGAGGAAACCTCAGGGATTATGCTTGAAATTGGAAAAAAACCGAAACGTTGATTTTAGGTTTTGATGATTAGAATGATTTTGTTGTTCTAGAAACAGCTTCAAATGTTTAGAAATGTAAAGCAAAAAGTTGAGATCATAATTCTTTTTTTAAAATAGTTTATTGCTCTGAAAAAAGTCAACTGTCACTTTCCCCCCCCCCCCCCCCCATGTCTCTGGACCTTTATTTCCCTTTGCTTTCTAACTTTTGTTTCTTTATTGTATTTTTATTTTATAATCAACTTTAATGGCATAAAAATCCACATCAAATAGAAAGAAAGTAGGTTTCTTTAAGCTCAATAGCTCTTATTGCAGATTTTTTTCAGAAACAACTGATAGCGGAAATGTTTGAGAATGAAGGAAGCTGAAGCTCTGCCCCAAAATACAATGACAATATTTTCTTAGAAAAAAATACAAACCTGAAAAATGGACAAATCAGAGACAGATGCAGATGTGTATGTGTTGTGTGCATGTGCATTGAAATCTTAGCTTTACAAAAGAAAATTCTAGAGCAAATCCAAGAAAATTAATAATTAAATACATTTAAAAGACAGAAGACAGAAGGTGACAAGCAACAGGGAAAAAGCAGAACTACTTAACACGTTTTTTGCATCTTTGCGTTTTTACACAAAGGGAAAAAACACTCCAACCTATCAAAAACAGATTAGGAACACAAGTTAAAATAGGGAAGAAAATGGTAAGTGAGCACCTGTCTTTCCTAGACGAGTTCAAATCTCCAGGACCAGATGGATTATACCCCAAGGTTCTGAACGAACTGGCAGGTGAGATCTCAGAACCACTGGCCGGTGGTGGGTTGCTCCTGGTTCAGCCCAGTTCGACTGAACTGATAGTGGAATTGTGGCCTCAGTCACAGAACCAGCAGTGACCTACACTCGCCATGTCCCTAAACCGGTTCCCTGATCTGTTATGCCATTGCCGGCATGTTTCTGTGCATGCACAGAACAATATTTAGTCAACTGTGGATGCGCCAGCAACACAGAGTCGGTGTGTACATGAGCGAAGAGAGCAGTGCACGTGCAAAGCGTATTCTCAGTGAACCGGTACTGACCAGTATAGGAACCCACCCCTGTACTGAACTATATCTTTCATACTCTAACATAAGCTAACTAATTTTAACATGTTACTATTCTTGTGCTTTAACTCCCCCTTTATTAAACTAACTTTGAATAAATTGTAACATTCTTTATGCCTTCATTCATAAGCTAACTGAAATTTTTTAGTCCGGTATTTGTTTTGAATATAGTCAATCCATCTTCTCCAATCCAGCTTGTACTTCTCATCTGAGTGATCCTTCAGATACGCTGAAATTTTGGCCATCTCTGCTAAGTTTACTACTTTTAACGTCCATTCTTGGATAGTGGGCAACTCTTCCTTCTTCCAGTATTGCGCCACCAACAATCTTGCTGCCGTCGTTAGGTTGAAAATCAGGTTTGTCTCTATAACAGTACAGTCTGAAACTATATCTAACAAGAACAACTGGGGTGTGAATTTTATCTTCTTTTTCAAAATATTATGAATAACCCACCATATTTTTATCCAAAATGCTTTAACTTTTTTACAAGTCCACCAAATATGGTAGTACGTGGCACCAGCACAGTCACATCTCCAACATTTAGATTGTAGATTCGGATACATACAGGCTAGCTTTTTTGGATCTAAATGCCATCTGTACAACATCTTGTAGAAATTCTCTCTCAAGTTCTGAGCTTGTGTAAATTTTACATTTCTTACCCAAATCTCTTCCCATGTTTCCATCATTATTGGTTCTTCAAAATTTTGTGCCCATTTTATCATACAATCTTTAACTAATTCTGTTTCAGAATCTATTTCTATCAATACATTATACAACCTTTTTATGTGCATTTGACCTTGGTCCCTGATTTGTTTTATCAAGTTATCCTCATTTTGGATAAAACCGGATTTCTGGTCTTTTTTCCATCTAGCCTGTAACTGACCATACTGGAACCAGGTTTGAATTACCCTTTCATCTCTTAATGCATTCAAAGATTTCAACTGCAGTGCACCTCTATCCATACTAAGGAGTTCTGCATATGTATATCTTTCAAAGATGCTGGAGCACCAGGGAACTACAGACCTATTAGCCTGACCTCAATACCAGGAAAGATTCTGGAAAAGATAATTAAGCAAAGAATCAGCAAACACCTAGAAGCAACCAAAGTAATAACGAAAAGCAAACTTGGGTTTGTCCAAAACAGATCATGCCAGACTAATCTAATTGCATTCTTTGACAAAGTGACAAAATTAATGGATCAGAGGAATGCTGTCGATATAATTTACTTGGACTTCAGTAAGGCATTTGATAAAGTAGACCATAAACTACTACTAGATAAAATAGAAAAACGTGGGTTAGACATTATCACCACCATGTAGATTTGTAACTGGCTGACCAACCACACTCAACATGTAGTCTTCAATGAAACGGCATCTACATGGGGGAAATGCAGTGGGGTACCCCAAGGCTCTGTTTTAGGCAGTACTCTTCAGCATCTTCATCAATGATTAGGATGAGGGGATAGATGGGGAATTCATCAAGTTTGCAGACGATACCAAGCTAGCAAGAATAGCCAATCCTCCAGAAGATAGGCTTAAGGTAGAGAAGGATCTTGACAAACTTGAACATTGGGCACTATATAACAAAATGAAATTCAATGGTGAAAAAAGTAAGGTTCTACATTTAGACAAGAAAAACAAAATGCACAGGTAGAGGATATGTGGTACCTTGCTCAATAGTAGTGAGAGGGATTTTGGAGTCCTAGTGGACAATGATTTTAATATGAGCCAGCAGTGTGCTGCAGCTGCCAAAAAAGCCAACACAGTTCTAGGCTGCATAAACAGAGGGATAGAAAAAGTGTTAATACTACTTTATAATGCCTTGGTAAGGCCACACTTGGAATACTGCATCCAATTTTGGTCACCACACTGTAAAAAAAGATGTTAATAGTCTTGAAAGAGTGCATAGAAGAGGAACAAAGATGATTAGGGGATTGGAGGCTAAAACATGTAACGAACAGTTGCTGGAACTGGGTATGTCTAGTTTAATAGAAAGAAGGACTAGGGGAGACATGATAGCAGTGTTCCAATATCTCAGGGGCTGCCACAAAGAAGAAGGAGTCAAACTATTCTCCAAAGCACCTGAGGTAGGACAAGAAGCAATGGGTGGAAATTAATCAAGGAGTGAAGCAACTTAGAACTAAGTTCTCCTTAGAACTAAGGAGGAATTTCCTGACAGTTAGAACAATTAATCAGTGGAACAACTTGCCTCCAGAAGTTGCAAATGCTCCAAAACTGGAAGTTTTAAAGAAAAGATTAAATAATCATTTGTCTGAAGTGGTGTAGAGTTTCCTGCCTAAGCAGGGGGTTGGACTAGAAGACCTCCAAGGTCCCTTCCAACTCTGTTATGGACTTTTGCCCTGGAAGAGTGAGAGAAGCAGGAAATGGGGCCCCTGCTGTTTTCTGTCCCTTTAAACCATTCCCCTTCCTGCTTACTTGCACTTAGCTAGCTCCAGAAAAAAAAGGGGGGGAAATGTCAATAGCACTTAGACATATGCCACTTCACAGTATCTTTATAGCTCTCTCTAAGCAGTTTACAGGTCAGCATATTTCCCCCCAACAATCTGGGGCCTCATTTTACTGACCTCGGAAGGATGGAAGGCTGAGTCAATCTTGAGCCTAGTGGGATTTGAACTTCCAAATTGTAGGCAGCCAGCAGTCAGCAGAAGTAACCTGCAGTACTGCACTCTAACCACTGTGCCACCAAGACTCCTGTCACCGAGGTAAAGGAGTGACATTCCATACCTGCTCTTGCAGTCTTGGCTTTCACTGCTTTTTTGTTTTCAATTCTGTTACAATTTTCATTTTGCTTTTTTTTTCCTGGAAATCTTTGACGTGGAGGCAGGAAGCTGCAAGGAGTTATTCTCTGTTTAAACATGTTTCTTCCTTTTCACATCCAGGGAAATATAATATTCTGCCTTTTCAATATTTCTTAGGATATTTCATTTTTCTGGGAGAGGGCTAGGTGATAACTTTCCACAATCCCTCCTTTTTTTTCAAAACATGTGAGTGGAACACACATGTTCTTGACAAAAGATCAAAATTGATCAGATCAGGGAGACTTAATTTTTTTGATGGAAAGGCATTGAGAAAGACAGCAGAAGGATCCCTTCAGTGACTCCCAGAGAGCTTTCAACCATGAAGGTCTAGCAGCCGGGGCACAATTTCTGGAAAGAAATTTACAGTATCCAATTTTCCATGCCAATTAGTATCAGATATCACTTTCTGTGAGTTTCCAGACAGGTTTCAAGCAAGCAGAAATCCCAAAATTCTTCGCAGCTATGGTTTTGCCTTTTAAAAACTACAGGCTGCCCATTTCCAAGGGATGGTTCTTGAAACTGCCCTAGCTCTTATTTTCGTGAGGCCAAATTGAGTTTAGCTGGTGTGCAATCCAGGCTATTTAGTATTTTTTTGCCTGAGGGGAATTGACCCTTCCCCATGGGATTAAAAGGAAGATATCACTGCTTGGGCTTTTGTGCCAGGGCAAAAATCAACCTAAGAGAACCTTTGTGTGGAGGTAAATCAAGGAGATAGTTTCAGTCTAATGCTGAATAGGCGCTGTCTCTGTCTCTGTCTCTGTCTCTGTCTCTCTGTCTCTGTCTCTGTCTCTGTCTCTGTCTCTCTCTCTCTCTCTCTCTCTCTCTGTAGCTGCTTCTACAATACAGAAAATACAGACATTTTGGACAAAATTTCCCTCCCACTAGACAGAAATCTAAGGTGTTCAGAACTTGCTGTGCTAGCCATTCTCAAATACAATTCTTACATGAATACATTAAACTTATTACAATATAAATGAGACAAGAAAGAAAACCTTACAATTAATTTCTGTGAAGGAAGCAAAGAAAGAAAACTTTACAATCAATTTCCACCCTCCCCCGTAGCCTTTACAGTTGTCTTCTGGGAATTGAAGAGTCTTTTGATCTTTACTTCATCTCAGGGTCCTTTTTCATGTCTTCTGGATGGCATTAGATTTGGCTTACTGGTAAGAGTGGTCAGTCAGTCTTGATAATCTGTCCCAGGCTTGGCTAAGTTTTTTTCCCCTCATGTCAGGTTTTATCAGGAGACGATCACGAGCAGCAAATTTGAGAGTTATGGTTTGAGCTAGCAGTCCTTTGTTTCTGAGGTGAAGAAGAGGAGAGGCCAAGTATACAGTTCTTTACAGACATATCTTTAGTCTCGTGTTGTGGAATTTCCCCCATTCTGTCCAAATGTGGAAATCCAAACATCATTTCAGAAGGCAGAAGATGTAAATTTCATGGAACATGACATTCCCACTGCTTCTATGATTGAAACACTTTTTGCAGTAAAATGATTAAATTTCCAAAAGGGACAACAACTTGTGTTGCAAACAAACAAACAAACAAAATATCATAGGGTAGAGCAGCTTGACTCATAAGCATTTAAAAATGCACTCAGGCGTAAAAGAGGGAGGGAAGAAGAACAGCTTTAAAAAAATTGAAATTAAAAAAAAGAGGTACTTTGAGTCAAGACTCCAAAATATCAGGTTCCATTCAGATGGAAGCAAATTCTCATTAAGTATTTTAAAATATTTACCAATGTAAGCAAAATATCTCAAAATCATTTCTTTCTATAGGTTTAATTAAGCATTTTAAACCTCAAAAATTTCCAGAAGAAAAAATCAAAATTGTATTCAGAGCAGAAAAGGAAATGTAACTGTATAACCTATATGCAGATGAAAAGATTACAACAGTGAAAGGTAAAGGTGCAGGAGCAGGTCACCCATTTACTCCAAATTTCTCAGAAGAGAGAGAGAGAAAAAAGTGATTAAAGTGAGCAGAAGAACTTCAGCCCCCTTTAATGACCCAAAAGGAAGAAGGGAAAGAAGGAGGGGAGCTGCACAGAGGCATTCACAGGTATCGCATTTCATACACACACTCATGGTAAAAATGAGCAGACACCCATTCTCCCCGCCTTTCCTGCTTCCCTCCAAAGAATGACCCAGAAGGAATGGGGGGAGGGAATTCACGCAGGCAATCACAGGACTCTGGATCCCTTCACTTATCACTCCTTGGGGCATTGGGGACACAAACTCACATTCATACTGCAATCAGATCTTGGCTTGCTCATGCCAACCAATCATAATAAGTATTTCAGGGAACTTTTTTTTACAAGCCAATGAGCTCCATTTTGTACTATTATTAGACGATCTCACACTCCCTTCACATTTGGAAATGGGAACACACATACATACACAAACATACCATTAAACAACCTTGCAACTTATTGTTTCTTTATATGAAAGGGAATCAAAGTACATTCACACCAACTTTTACCATCAACATGCTCACATTTGCACTGCAATCAGACTGCTTGTGTAAATTAATTTCACATACAAAAATCCCATTGCATTCTTTCTTCATGCAAAGCAATTATTACAATTATTTCAGGGAGCTGTACATAAGCCAATGAGCTACATTTTCTATTATTAAGGGATCTCAACTTCCCTTCAGGTCTGGAAATGATCACACACGCACACATACATGCATAAAGGTTCTACATTTAAGGTTCTACATTTAGGCAACAAAAATGGAATGCACAGGTACTGTATAGGTGGTACCATGCTCAATAGTAGTAACTTTGAGAGGGATCTTGGAGTTCTAGTGGACAACCATTTAAATATGAGCCAGCAGTGTGCAGCAGCTGCCAAAAAAGCCAACACAGTTCTAGGCTGCATCAACAGAGGGATAGAATCAAGATCACATGAAGTGTTAATACCACTTTATAATGCCTTGGTAAGGCCACACTTGGAATACTGCATTCAGTTCTGGTCACCACGATGTAAAAAAGATGTGGAGACTCTAGAAAGAGTGCAGAGAAGAGCAACAAAGATGATTAGGGGACTGGAGACTAAAACATATGAAGAATGGTTGCAGGAACTAGGTATGTCTAGCTTAAGAGAAAGAAGGACTAGGGGAGACATGATAGCAGTGTTCCAATATCTCAGGGGTTGCCACAAAGAAGAGGGAGTCAAGCTGTTCTCCAAGGCACCTGAGGACAGAACAAGAAGCAATGGGTGGAAACTAATCAAGGAGAGAAGCAACTTAGAACTGAGGTGAAACTTCCTGACAGTTAGAACAATTAATCAGTGGAACAGCTTGCCTCCAGAAGTTGTGAATGCCCCAACACTGGAAGTCTTTAAGAAGATGTTGGATAGTCATTTGTCTGGAACGGTATAGGGTTTCCTGCCTAGGCAGGGGGTTGGAATAGAAGACCTCCAAGGTCCCTTCCAACTCTACTATTGTATTGTATTGTATTGTATTGTATTGTAAATATCATGGAACAACACTTTCAGGCCTGGGGGAGGTCCTGTGCCCTTAAATCTTCAATTTTCTTTCCTTGGGAAATATGTGGCTCATTCTCCAAGCATAGGAAAACTCAGAGAGCAGTTTAAATCCTAACTACTCTCCCCCTCCCCACAGCTTCAAGCCCAAGCTGAGAAGCTTACTTATTTTGCCAGCTGGTCAAACATATCACAATCAATTCAATGCCATTCAATTCTACATGTTATTAGTATAGATGCACACCTAAGAATTTTAACAGATATTGCAACAAATTAATCAAGTCCAATTACCTAGGTCTTCCCATTCAGACAGGCTTTACCTTTTTATTACCTGCTAAATTTCTTACTTTTGCTCGACGTTACACCCATTGTTCTATCTCCTTAAGCACTAGATTGTTAATACCTGTCCTGGGGTGTTCTGTTTCTAATTTGGATCTGCCAGCGGATGCTGGCTAATTTTTTAAAGATCCAAACTCTTCTATCTTGATCTCCCAGCGAGCGCGGGCATATTTTTAAAGATCAAGATGTATAGAGACAATGTATAGAGATGTTTGTCCACACATTGTTTGCATTCGGCCAGGGTTCTAGGTTGGACCTCCCAGCACCCACTGGCATATTTTTAAAGATCCAGCTGTATGGAGACTTTCATTAACACATCGTTTGCATCTGGGTGGGGCTCTTGATTCATCTGATGGTGGCCAGAAATCAGCAATTTTGTTGACAAAATCTAAATCAAATAAACTAAACAGATAAATTGGTAACATTATGGGGATATCACAGATGAGAAATGGGGTATGGATTCACATGCTTCAGGAAAGAAATGAACAGGTAAAATAATCTAAACACTCAATAAGTGCAAGGATGAAACTTTTCTTGTAAATGAACTTAAAACATTTCCTGGGTTGTTACTTTAAGGTATAGGGAAGGAAGGGGAAAAAACCCTCCTCTTTACTGTGTTCTTGTTGGCCAAATAAACACAAAGTAAAGACTCTCCCCCCCCCACCTTCACTTAGTTTTCGGGCCCAACAAACTGAGTGAAGGCAATTTCTGCCAGTTTACTATTTTCTTTCTTTGAACACTTTAAAATTCTTTTCTTTTGGATTGGAGACATCTTAGTTACAATTACCTTGAGGGTGCACAAAGACTTAGACATACATTTACACAAGGAGGAAATAAGAGGGGGGGAAAAAGAGAACTCTCAGGTTTACACATCCTAGTCATCCCCAGCACAAATCTGTTAAATTAGGGAAGGCACAAATCTTAACAAACCATGTGGTTGCATAGACAAGAGAAAAAAAGAAACCCCAACATTTTCCCTTTTCTTTTAAGTACCTGTATGTAGCCAAATTAGTTTTCCTGTATCATCTTTCAGCAAAGTCCATTTGCCACACAGTTTCCTTCCTCTCCATGCCAACCAAGATAGGCATGTGCCTGGCATCCCAGGCTTCAAGGAAATCTCCAAGGCAAATTCCTGTCACCCATGAGCTAACGCTTCCCATGACCCTTTACATGTAAGGCTCACTTTGACCCGCTGTAAGTTTTCGGTAGAAAAAAATTCCGGGAAGGAGTTTGATTCCCTCAATGAAGTATTTGGCCCCTTTCCTCATAAGGAATTCTGCTCAGGTTTTCCAGATCCAAAAAGGTGATCCAGGGAGGACCTCTGCCTCTCTTCAGTTTGTACCAGCACCTCCTTCTCTCTTTATGCACAACGAGCCTTTGCTTTTTTGCTTTCATAGGACAAAAGCAACAACAACAACAACAACAACAGCAACAAAATTTTCATTCACTTTTCCATCCATTTTCACACACACTCTCCTTTCCCTAACAGAAGGTCCTGTGCTCTGGCATGACCCTAATACTTTCCAGGCTCTCTTGGTAAAACACACAGAGGAACCAGGATCCAGCTGTGATTGGGAGAAAGATTTCATCACTCACACACATAGAGGCATACACACATTTCCCATGCTTTGCCATGCTTTAAAATTAAATTTAGGAGAATTAAAATTTAGAGGTACTCACCTTCTTTCCAGGCAGCCTTTGAGCTCAAACTCAAAACCCCTTTAAAACCTAGATCCAAATGGCTAAGGCCAAGATAAAGTCCACCCATAGACTCAATGGGGTCTGTGCTGGCATGGGAGGCTTACCTGGGCCATATCCATTGGTTAGGCGAGCTTGGAGTCCCATCTGTGGGTTGCCAATTGTTGAAAGAAATATCCTTCTGGGTTCGGCTCCAAGTGGGGAAAAAGACACTGGAGACATGGAGGCTGCTTGGAAAGATGGTTTTAATGGTGGACAGGACCATATGGCTTGAGTCCTGAACAGAAAAGGTAATCACATGCTTCAATGTTGGGGAGAAGAAGAGAAGGAAGGACTGAGATGCTGAGTCCCTGGTTTTATGTCCTCTCTGGCCTTTGATCTTGATCTTGTCTTCTAATTGGTTGACAGACTCCCATTGGGCCATGCAGGGGCAACTCTCTAGGCTGTGTTTTGAATCCAGGTTTGATTGAGTTCTCAGATGCCATGTGGTGAGTTGGTTAAAGGGCCAATATTATCATGCCTTAATCCCATCACCCTGGAGCTGAAGGGGAGAATTCTTTATTATATAAAGGGACTGGCTTGGCCACCTTAATGGCCCATTGACAAAGTGGGTGGAGGCAGGAAGCTACAAGGAGCTATTCTCTCTTTAAACATGTTTCTTCCTTTTCACATCCAGGGAAATATAATATTCTGCCTTTTCAATATTTCCTAGGATATTTCATTTTTCTGGGAGAGGACTGGGTGATAACTTTCCACAGTGTAAAAAAGCAGAACCTGACCTACTCCATTGTTAACAACTTTAGGGGCTTTCCAGAACTGGAAGGTTAATTGAGGAGTAACTGGACAGGTCAACCTAGAAAATGCTTGCGTCAGTCTCAAAAGTTTCAAGAGGCTGACGTAAGAAGTTTGATTATCCTGTTATGATTCTATGTAATGGGGACTGAAATAATGGGGACTTTCCGTTCAAGGGGTTGTTTACAGGAAACTGGTTGAATAGTAGTCAAATGCCATTATATAACACGTGTTGTGTAACACACCTTTATGTAACCGGTGACCTGTACCCCAAAAATGCTATATTTAAACTCTGTATCTGGACCCATCAGACATTCTCTTTCTATTTTTCATGATTGAGAATCCTTTTGCAAAAGCTTATCTTAAATAAATGCTTTTTACTGTTCATGGTCTCCTCGTTATTCTGTTCCTTTAAGAGATAGAGATTCTGAGACTCCTGTCACTGAGGTAAAGGAGTGCCCTTCCATACCTGGTCTTGCAGTCTTGGCTTTCACTGCTTTTTTGTTTTCAATTTTGTTACAATTTTCATTTTGCTTTTTTTTTCTGGAAATCTTTGAGGTTAAAAATGCTTAATTAAACATATATAAAGAAAATGATTTTGAAAAGAAGAAGGAGTTGAGGAAATTTCTAGGATTGACTGGCTATTGTAGGCTGTGAATAGATAATTATGCTATTTTGAATAAAGACTGGTATGGAAAACTATTTGAAGAAGTTCCTAGTGTTACACAGATAAGGGAATGGCTTTGAAGGTTTTATCCCAGAAGTGGGGAGGAAAGAGACAACCAGTGGCATTTTTGTCTAAACTGTTAGACTCTGTCAAGGGTCACCAGACGGTGTTCAAGCGGTGGTGACTATGGCTTTGTTAACGAGAAAATTGACGTTTGAAGGAGCCCTTGTGCCCCACCTCATGTGAAGGCCATCTTTAAGAACAACAACAACAAAAACAACAAATGCCAGTTGATTGCGGACAGATTCAAGGATTTTGAAATATGAGAATGTGCTTATGGAACAAAATGATTTAGCATTAACCACTGATCTTAGGGTGCATCCCTTTCAGTTTTAAGAGGAGATTTAGAAGGACAATTGGATGTTGGTGCTGAGAAGAGGTTAATTTGTTTATAGATGGGAAGAGAACATGGTAGAAGGGAAGCGAAGGAGTTTTGGCAGAAGCCAGAAAGTTCTGTCTTAAATGAAGCTTTGAATTCTTTTGAAGCTCGTGTGCAGTAATTTAGCTGACTTGTAAGACAGGATGGCAGTGGCAGAACAAACTGAATATTTAATATTATGAGAAGAAGGAATTAGAGAAAGTGGGAGCAGTAGAAAGTGGAGGAGGTAAGTGGGTAGTACCTGATGGAAGGGAAATGTTGATTTTGGGAAGATTATATCGGGGTAGTTTTTGGGGGACTAAGGTATGATGTGATTTGTTTTTAGAAGCTGATGGATGCTGTGGATTGTATACAGCACCTAAACAAACATGTGACAAATGTATAGTATGTAAAAGAGTTAACAAACAAGTTGATTTTACTGAACTATTTCAAGTGAGGAGACTTAAGTGTTTGTTGGTGAGAGTGGCTCGCTTGACTGGATGAGTTGAAACTTATCCAGCCATGTGGGCCACTGCATTAGTAGTCACCAAAATTATATTGGAACAGATAATACCTAGGTATGGAATAATAGCAGCTAGATACAGCAACCAAGGGAGTAGTTTTACCGCAAAAGGGCTTCAATCGATCATGGAGGCAGTGGCAATTAACATATTTTTCAGACTATAAGACGCACCGGAGTATAAGACACAACAACATTTTGAAGAGGTAAATTATAAAAAAAGTTTTGTCCTCCCTGGCCCTCAGGAGCACTTTGCAGGCCTCCCAAACCCTCTGCGTGTCCATTTTTGTGAAAAATGGGATGCGTGTGGGTGGTTTCGGGAGGCCAAAAATGCTGTATTCAGTGTATAAGATGCACCCAGATTTTCACCCTCTTTTTTGGGGGGGAAAAGGTGCGTCTTATATTCTGAAAAATATGGCAAGTGGGAATTAGGTGGGAATATTATGTGTCATGGAATGCAATGTACCAGAGAATGCAAATTTGTCTATGCCAGTGATGGCTAATATTTTTTGGATAGTGTGCCAAAAGCATGGGGAGCACAGGGGGGCATGCGTGTGTGTGCCCACACCCATAGTGCTATGTGCCTGACCCATGCGCATAAGTGTGTTCCCCTCCCAAGTGAATGCACATGTGACTCCCTGCCCTCCTCCCGGTTTTGGCCCATGATGGACCTGTTTTTCATCCTCCCCAGGCTCCAGAGGCTTTCTAGGAGCCAGGGGAGGGCCAAAACAGGTTCCCCCGGCCCCCCGGAGGGCCTCTCGAGGCTCTTTGTTGTCTCCTGGACAGCAGCAACGGACCCAGTACTCATGAATCCTCATCAGAGCTGCAGGCTGGAGTTGTGCAAGGAGCCTGCTTGGCCAAGGAGGGAGGAAAGCCCGAGGCCACCCATCGTCGCCACTGCCACCCCTTCATCCCTGATAGCAGTGGCTGTTGCGCTGCCACTTCCAGCCAAGATGCTGGAGGAAGAGCTGCTGGCGGGGAGGTGAGCAACTTGCACGAAGATGCCGCTGAGGGTCTGGCAGAATATATCCCAGCTGGAAGTGCAAGTATAGGCAAAAGCAATTGGAAATGCCTTAAGTTTGTTCTATCATAATTCGATTTTCTATACATTCAGAAAACTCAGTAGCAGTCCCTTCCCCTATTTGCAATTATAAATGGACAGAATGCATCATTGGTTGGTGCAGCAAAGATGGATTCTAAGTTTATGTTTATTTTAATCAGAGTCTAGCCAAGTGAAGACAAGTTTCTAAATGTAATTCATAATTTGTTCTGCAAAAGTAAACAGAATGGAGTGTACTAGGAATTTAAACACGAGGCAGTTTAATATTGGTTTTGTTATAGGCTTATTTTTTATCTTGTTTTTAATATATTACTTATTTCTTAAAGTTTAGTGATTACGCTGGATTATAAATTGACTAAATAAATGACCAAAATAAATGCCGATAAAAATAAATGCCATTACATTTCCTAATCTGATAATTCAAGAGAAAGTGGTTTGATAAATAGCTGTTCAGATTCTTGAAATTCATAATTCCCCTCACATTAAAGCTAGAGTATGGGATGCTCTCAAGGTTAGGAAAGAAATGATTAAATCCAAAAAATAATTCTGCTTGTTGTATCCTCAGACACTTCCCTTGGTATGCAGCGGTATATAATTTTGTGCGTTAGAAAACCTGCACTGACTCCCAATAGATTTCTGGATGCAATATGGAACAGGGCCAATTTTTTTGCAGGACAGCCTTTCTCCAATTGTTTCTGCCTGTTGACTAGATACTGTAGCCTTTATTGTCATTGTACATCATGTATACAACGAAATTGGTTTTAGCCTCACTGGTGCAATCCATGATAAAATTATAAACAACATAAATAGTATAAAAAATACTTCCTATGCAAGTATGGCAAGTAAGTGCCAGGTCCTGTTTATTTAATGGTGTTATTGGATGTTCAGATCTCAGAGAGACAGGAAAAACAGAAGAGGAACTTAAAGAAAACTTCAAAAGCTTCCCAAACATCTTTTAAGAGAAAATTGTAGTCGTAAGTAATCTTTATCTCGTGTATAGTACATATCCTTTACAAGTATCCCTCAATTTATGACCACAATTGAGTCCCAAATTTATGCTATTAAGTGAGAAATTTGTCAAAAGAATTATGCCCCATTTTATGACTTTTCTTGCCACATTTGTTAAGTCAATCACTGCAGTTGTCAAGTTAGCAACACGGTTGTTAAGTGAATCTTGGTTTCCCATTGAATTTGCTTGTCAGAAGATTGCAAAAGGTGATCACATGACCCCGGGATACTGTAGCCATGAACAAGTTGCCAAGCATCCAAATTTTGATCACTTGACCAAGGGGATGCTGCAATCGTCATAAGTGTGAAAAATTGTCAAAAGTCACTTTTTTCAGTGCCACTGTAACTTTGAATTAAGGCAGGATTTGATTTTTTATTCTAAATTTGCAGTTATTTCAACTTAAGTTTGCTAGTTAAAATCCAAGATGCTCAACATGACATTTTATCAAGCTTCAACCAAAGTAATTCAGTATTTGAAATCTAAAATGAGTAGGCAGAAAGATAAACATGGGGTGGCATTAAACAAATGTACCAAATTATTTTCCCAAAATGTGGTAGTATCATGTTAAGGTTTAACAACACACCTCTTTGCAGTCCCCACTTAAAAGTGATTACTGAGGACCAGTCTTTTCCAAGGGTCAGTTACACAACCCACAATATACCCCAGAACCACGAGACTTGATATTTGCATTTGCTGTATTCAGAAAAAGTCATGAGACAAGGTTCACCAGAGAACAAAAAAAAAACAAAAAAAAAAAAAACCAAACCCTTTTTTATTGAAAAAAGCACAAGTAAAGCATAAGTAAAACAAAGAAATACACAATTCAGCAGTTAGCAAGCTTTGATACATTATCAGTGTCTACATTTTTAGCTTTCCGTCTAATTCCATACAACGCATGCAGAGTTTTACCCGCTCTACAACTATAGGGGATAAGAAGCGGAGAAAAACCTTTCTGCGTTGGCCTCTCCTAAAGGCCAACAAAGCCTTCTATCTGAAGTATTATTTAAGCAAGATTCCCTGCTCTGCTTGTGCCTAAGTTAGAGCTTTGTCCATCACCAGTTTGTTCTTAGAGAACTCCACACAGGTTGCGAGTGATACTCAAAACACAGGGCTTCTCTAGCTTTCCTTCCCGGGAAGCTGACATGGTGGACTGAATGATGCCACAGCAAAATGGAGGTGGGCTTTTTTCACCCTCACATGGTCTTTTGCTAGTAGGATTGTTTTTCTTTTATATTTTATATAAAATTATTTTATATTAATATTCATTTATATTGATTTTACCATTTATTTGTCCTCCCTCCAAACCTGATCCAAGGTACCCATTTAGGTCAGAGGTGTAAAACTTAATTTCATTGACGGCTGCATCAGGATTGTGTTTGATGCAGGGGGCAGGAGGGGGCATGGACAGGGTGGGCATGGACAGCTCAGGTCGAGGGCGCCTGTGGTGGCTTGAGGGCTCTGCCAGCAAAAACAGGCTTCCAAGCCTCCTGCAACCCTCTGCCAAAGAAAACGGAGCTTGAGGAGGCCACGCATTGCCCTTCCAAGCTCCATTTTTGCTGGCAAAGACAGTACAGGCCAGTCCTTTGCTGTTTCCAGGGTAGCCCCATGGGACAGATCTAAGTTCCATGGTCTGGATCCAGCCCCTGGGCTTTGTTTGATACCCCTAATTTAGGTTTAGTGCTGCTTCAACTTTTAGAAGCCTTTCACCACTCCAACTTGAATGGAATAAACACTTTTGTTATTGCAGCATAAGCATTGGCACTGTTAATTCCTTAAAGTCAGAAATCTGATTTTCAGAGAGACATGCTTTCTCTTAAATTACTTCATAGCATATCCACAAACATGGGAACCAACTACACTTAAGTACAACGAGGCTGTCAAGTGTTGCAAGTTCAGTTTAGAAAACCCCGCATTCTCCTAATCTTTCCAGGTCTCTTATAACAAGGAGCATCCATCTGTCAAATATCTCCAAGTAGGGTCATAAACTTGTTGCA
The DNA here is from genome assembly GCF_964273705.1 of Natrix helvetica. Lineage (NCBI taxonomy): Eukaryota > Metazoa > Chordata > Lepidosauria > Squamata > Natricidae > Natrix > Natrix helvetica. Next base: position 223,723,087 of record NC_138548.1, read on the forward strand.
AGAAGGAAGCCCAGTTCGATCTGCTAGCTGCTACATGTTCCATGAAATAGAATGCACCACCCTGGAAAAAGTAAAATAATACAAAAAAGAATAATATAAAACAGAACATTTTGAAATTACACGCTGTATTCCCACTGTAATCAAGATTGTTGTTACAAAACTTCCCGGGGACATGAAGCAATAATTAAGTATAGAGACAAAATCAAGCTGGAATACAATTTAGCCAGAGGTGGATTCCGGCCTGGTGTGCACCACATGAACACATGCAGCGTGCACATTCGTCCTTACCTCTTGTGATGCCTCCGTGAGCCTCCCCGACGCTCCAGCTGCTCGTCGGAGCATCGTACAGGCACCGTGCGCTCCATGCATGTGCATGGAAGTGCTGAAGAGCTCAAATACAGGTAAGGAGCTTAGGTGGGCAGTTGGGCCCTCCAGAGCACCATACCGAAACGGTACCCAGTGCTCAGGGCAGCCACCGTTGCGCCCGTACCCAGACATACCGCCTGCAACCCACCACTGAATTTAGCCATGAATAATTTACAGGAAATTCAAGTTGTAGGAAAACTTCAAAATTGGCCTTTTTTATTTAAGGATGGTGATTAAGCAGCTGTATCAGCTCAATATATTTCCGCATATCAAACTTAAAATTTGAATAATTTATTCTTTTATTTTTTATTTATATCCTCCATTATTTTAACAAATAAGTCAGGATGGAGTACACACCCAAACACACTTTTCTCCTCCTATGTTCTCCACCACCTGTGAGGTGAGTTGGTCAAGGAGAGTGACTGACCCAAAGTTACCCAGCTGATTTCATGGCTAAGATGGGACTAGAAATTTTAAGCATCACAGTGTATTTATTAAATGTTTATGCCACCCATCTCCCACACAAGGTGATTTTAGGTGGCTTATAAGTTATAAAACAAGTGAAAATAATTAAAATATTAAAGTTACACAGATTAAAATATTATTAAAAACTGTACTAAATTGTACTAAAATCGAAACCAAGAGAGCAAAGTGATGGATGGGACAGGGATGAAGTCTTATCCCATCAGCCACCTCTAGCAGCAAGCTGGTGCATGGTATTATTTTTCCTTTTTCTTTTTAAACAATATAGTGGAGATTTTGGTGCCAAGTTAAATATATATATGATTTTTTTATATCATAAAAATAATCTTTGCAAGATAATCCAGACAAGAAGCACACCAAGACGTTCTAGCTCTTGATTTATTGTAATGTTAAATTCACAAAAACTTGCCTGTCTGAAAGCACATATTTCCAGTATAAGAAACTAGGGAAGTTTGCCATGTCCCCAGTGCTTCTGGGGACTCATCTGCCTTTTGTCTAAACATTGTCTAATTTTTCATTAACAGATTACCAGAGTTGGAAGAGACCTTATAGGTCACGTAATTCAATACCCCCGCCCCCGCTCAAGCAGAAGACCCTACACCATTTCTGACAATTGACAGTCCAATCTCTTCTTGAAAGTCTCACGTGACGAAGCCCCACAACTTCTGAAAGCAACTTCTGTTCCATTGGTTGAGAGTTCTCACTGTCAGAAAATTTCTTCTTATTTCTAGGTTGAATCTCTCCTTGGTCAGTTTCCATCCATTATTCCTTGTCTGGTCTTCAGATGCTTTGGAAAATAGCTTGACCCCCTCCTCTGTGTGGCAGTCCCCAAATATTGGAACACTGCTATCATGTCTCCCCTGGTCCTTCACTAGATTACCCATGTCCAGTTCCTGTAACCGTTCTTCATATGTTTTAGTCTCCAGTCCCTTAATGCATAGCTCTTGCTTAAATGGACTCCGGGGGATGGAAGAGGACAGGAAGGTCTGGAGGAACGTTGCTCATGAAGTCGCAATGGGTCAGACACAACTTTGCAACTAACAACAACAATATCATTGTTAAATTAAAGTTTTATATGAAGTTTAAATCCATCCAGAGTCACCTTGAATTTTGAGATGGGCGGCTTATAAATTTTATAAATTTCTGTATTAAAATTTTTAAATACATTTTAAAACCACCCAGAGTCACTTTAAACTTCAAGATGGGCAGCATTAAAATTTATAAATAAATAAGCGGTATTGTTAACTAAAGTTTTAAATAATGCTTAGAGCTTATTTATATGCCCAGAGTCACCTTGAACCATGAGATGGATAACATATAAATTTAATAAACTGTAAGAAAAAACACATTTGGAGCAATACACGCAAGAAAAATATATCCAAAACTATGGAGTAGCTCATCCCTTTGCATTCTGCCCACATGTGCTTTGAATTTGTTCCCCAAAAGTGACAATTGGAAGTATAAATAACAAATGTTGGGAACATGACTTTGAAAATGCATTGGGATTTTTATCCCTTTTGCAGCAAGAAAAATGTACTGTATATTGGTCTCAAACCTGAATTGCTAAATGTAATTATTAGCTGGGCAGGGAAGACTCATTCACTTCAACCTCTGTGGAAATAAAAATTAATAGAACGTTAAATTTATATATAGCATTGGGTACTATATCACCTTGAGAATTCCCTTTCTAGCTCCTCTCTCATCCATTCTACTTTTGTTGTGTTATAGAAAGATGTTATGTGATACCACCAAATCTTGTCATACCATAGAAACCCAATAAATCCCTGCCTATATTGTCTTGCAATTAAGTTGCTGACTTTTTTTGATGCTCAACAGCCAGATCTCACCAAAGACTTCAGATCACTCTGGTGAGGACACAGTTCTGTATGTGCCAATGACTCAAAAATAGGGGAGCGGAAGTACCAAATTTCAAGGGTGGCATATTGTGAATTACATCTTGCTTAGAACTATTGCTCTCAAATAGCAATGTGCAAGCCAGGAGGGACCCGGGTCCCTCCTGGCTTGTACTGGCATCCTGGGAGGTTACACGAGACTGGCTCCTGGTGCTAGTGAACGCTTCATTGAGTGAGGGGTCCTTACCGGCCGCCTTGAAAGAGGCGGTGGTGAGGCCCTTACTCAAGAGGCCTTCTCTGGAACCAACGGAGCTAGCTAATTATCGTCCCGTCTCCAACCTTCCCTTTTTAGCGAAGGTTGTAGAGAGTGTGGTGGCACAACAGTTCCCACGTCACCTGGAGGAAACTGACTATCTAGACCCGCGCCAGTCCGGTTTCCGGCCCGGTCACAGCACGGAGACGGCCTTGGTCGCGTTGGTAGATGATCTCTGGAGGGCCAGGGATGGGGGTTGTTCCTCCATCCTGGTCCTATTAGACCTCTCAGCGGCTTTTGATACCATCGACCATGGTATCTTATTGCGCTGGCTGGAGGGGTTGGGGCTGAGGGGCACCGTTTTGCGGTGGTTCTGCTCCTTCCTCTCCGGCTGGACGCAATGCGTGTTGGCAGGGGAGCAGAGGTCAACCCTGAGGCCGCTCATTTGTGGGGTGCCGCAGGGGTTGGTCCTCTCGCCTCTCCTGTTCAACACATATATGAAGCCGCTGGGCGAGATCATTCGTGGGTTCGGGGTAGATTACCATCTGTACGCTGATGACACTCAGCTGTACATCTCCACCCTGAACCACCCCAACGAGGCTGTCGAAATGATGTCCTGGTGCTTGGAAGCTGTACGGGTCTGGATGGGAGACAACAGACTCAAGCTCAACCCCTCCAAGACGGAGTGGCTGTGGCTACCGGCGACCCGATTCAACCAGTGGATTCCATCACTGGCCATTGGGGGCGAGCAACTGGCCCCCGTGGAGCGGGTGCGCAATTTGGGCGTCCTCCTAGATGCCCGGCTGTCGATGGATGAGCACGTGGCAGCCGTGGCGAGGGGGACGTTCCACCAGGTTTGCATGGTGCGCCAATTGCGCCCCCTATTGGACCGGGACGCCCTTCGCACAGTCACTCATGCGCTGGTGACGTCCCGTCTGGACTACTGCAATGCTCTCTACATGGGGCTTCCCTTGAGATGCACCCGGAGACTACAGCTGGTTCAGAATGCGGCCGCGCAGGCAATTATGGGGAGTACCAGGTACTCCCATGTAACACCTATCCTGCATGAGCTGCACTGGCTACCTGTGGTCTACCGGGTGCGTTTCAAGGTGTTGATTACCATCTTCAAAGCGCTCCATGGCACAGGACCTAGTTACTTGCAGGATCGCAACCTACCCCATACATCCCTGCGGCCAATTCGCTCTCACAGAGAGGGACTCCTCTGGGTGCCGTCCACTAAGCAATGCCAGCGGGTGGCGCCCAGGAGTAGGGCCTTCTCTGTGATGGGCCCAGCCCTCTGGAATGACCTCCCCTCAGATATTAGGACCACCACCGACCTCCGCTCTTTCCGTACGAAACTCAAGACCCATCTGTTCCAACTAGCCAGCCTGGCTCAACTATAGTATTACCTTCTAATCCTCCTGGCAGTTATTTTAAACTATAGGGTAGTTTTTAATGTTGTATTATATTTTACCATTACTGGACTAATTTTATCATTATTGGATTGATTTTAATGAATTGGTTTTATGAGTCCTAATGCCTCCTCTATATATAAATGTAATTGTATATACATTATGCAATGTCTATGTACTTATATATGCTTTTAACTTCCGATTGTACACTGCCCCAAGTCCCTTTGGGGAGAGGGAGCGGTTTAGAAATGCAATAAATCTAATCTAATCTAATCTTGAATCATGACCTGGTTTATATGAAAGTAGGAACTTCTGGCATCAAATCTTTTCCTGGAAAAAACCACCCAACCCCCAGGACTTTGGAACATTGTGAGCCTTGTGCTTCATTCTGGAACTTGTTGCCAGGATTCCTGCTATGCTTGATCATCTCTTACCAGAGGTGGTATTCAGCAGGTTCACACAGGTTTCCCCAAGCACCCGAACTGTTCCTTCTGTCACTGGTTGCTCAGAGAACAAGCGGCTTCCATAAATATATAAGACCTCTTGGTAAAAAAGATGCACGAAGCAAGTCTACCTTGGCTTACTTGTGGATAAGGTTATCCATTGTGGGGATCAAAAGGCGAAAAAAGGAGACTCCCCTGTTTGTGGGTCAGATTGTAATTTCAGTGGAATAATTTGGACATGGAGTAGAAAGTTTCCACTCAATAGGAATGATTTTGGATACAAATAGAGTTTTGTACAGAATTGGATATTTGTTGCAGGATTTGGTGCCATAACACCTTGTATCTTCATTGATTAAAAAGAGCTTGTTCTCTTGTTCAGGAGTTGAAACTTTTCTGCTTCTTAAAGCGTTTTTTCCCTTTTTTCAGGCAAACCGCCAGTGAAAAATGCTATAAAAACTAAAAAAAAGAGCTTCCAAAGATTGTGTAACTCACAGCTGAGCTGCACGATCCTCAGAAACCCCCCCCCCACTTTTAAAGCAATTTTTCCCTGCCGGTTTGGGCGAACTGGCATTGAAAAAATGCTTTAAAAAGTGAAAAAAGTTGGCCATGCCCACCCAGTCACATGACACCCCCCCAAGCCACATTGCATTAAACATTGTTTAACACAAAACATTAAAAAAATAATACCTGGATTTTAGTCTCATTCCAGGTGCTAGGAACAATCCCACAGTTCCTATTTGGAAGATAATGCTGCAGAATAACTATTTCACCCATTGAAATGATTGCTACATTTCTCTGTACAGGCGGGGGTTGCGCACACATGCGCAGGTGGGTGGGACGCATTCCATTGTGTTGTGGGCATGCACGCACGTGCCCAATACTGCACGCACACACAATTTTGGGATGCCTTTACAAAAAGAGTCGTCATCTCTGCTCTACCTGATTTTGTTGTTAGTTCCTCAAACCTCCATATCTTTAACCTTAAATTGTCCTCTGTGCACCTCACACATTTCCTAAGAGGTCCCTAAGGGGGTGTGCATAAGCGCACCAGCATTCCTACCGTCCCTGTCCTACTGTCCCCTTTGATATGTGCACATTTTAGGTGTTCATGTAATACTCATTTATATCTATTCATTTGTACCAATCTCATGCGATAATGTCCATGACTATACTGTGGGGTTAATTGGTTATTCAGTAGTTGGCAAACCACATTGATTAATCAGTCAAAGTCCACATTCCTTCCTCTTAATCCTTTGCTTACAAAAGACGATGGAATTTACACGTAGACACATTCCATGCAGCAGTCAATCATTACACATGGGTCACGTATCTTCATCATGAAGTGTCCATGAGGTGTCCACGAGGAAAAGCATGCATCTGTAAACCAATCAATAGTTGCCAAGTGTATTTTCTGTCCAATGAGCTTTTGCTATTCTGAGAAGTTTGACAATAAAAGGGAGCCCTGAACAATGCTCTGGGTGGGTGCCCTTCCCATCAGGGTGCCTTCCATTGGGTGGCCTTCCCAGCACAACCTTACTCCTGTCTGCGTCTGCTTTTTCTACATCACCAACATCTGGTGACCCCGACATGATCTCTCCTACTCATTTGGCCGGATGAGCCCAGGTGCACCACAGCGAACTTTGCTCCCAATTTTATGTGAGTATGGGGGGGGGGGAACTGTCAGCTCTGCAGAAGTTTCATGCACAAGAGCTGCAGAAATTACTGGAGTTCCGGTTCCGGCGGCAGCGGCGACGGGCAGCTCTTTGCCCGCTCCGGCTCTCCGGTGGGCTTCCCCACTCCTTGGGGGGCACAGGACACCCCACAGAGGGGTCCTGCCGGAGGGGCGGCATCGCGGGGAGCTCCTGCAGCGGCGGCGGCCGGCGGGAGGTCTCTCGCGCGCCCAAGGCACCGGGGAGCTAGCTCGGAGGGCGCCTCGCGTTTCTGCGCCTCGCGCCTCGCTAAAGCCGTCTGGAGAATGAAGCAATTGAAGGAAGCAGCTGCGGTGCGGTGAGGTTGCTTCTCTCTTCATGCCCTATTTTGCACGAAGAATTAGTTATAAAATAACTTTAAAATAACTTTCGGAGTATTCTGGAGGCGCGGCTGGAGGGAGGGGGGTTTCCCCCCCCCTTGGACAAGCGGCTAGGAATAATTTTGCTCTCAGCCCCCGGGGAAGGAGGAGGGGGGAGAGCCAACGAATGAAGCCTCACCCAGGCTGAGATGATTTTCTTTTCAACTTAATTTTACTTTCTACTGTGATTTGTGGACTTTTGGAACTTTTTAAAAACTTTGTTATGCCTCTGTGCCCAAAACTGGCAGGGCAAGATGGCACACTTCCGTTGTCTTTATGAATTGTGAAACCTGACTCCACCTTTAAAATTCAGGCTTCCGGTCTTTGTCTCCGTGTCTCCCAGAGGAATCTCTTGTGGATTGGTATTTTTTGAACTTTCTAGGGGAAACCTTTCATCTATTGCCAGACTTATTAGAGAGATTCTCTTCTGCCTGGTTCTTCTGCTCCCGGACCTCACCTGGCTACCCTTCTTTTCTAACTGTTTATCTTATATATGGACTGAACTTCTAATGTTATAAAGGATGGCATCCAAAAGACCACCTCCTGGGAAACCTGGCTTTGCCACGTCTGCTCCAACATCTGTAACATCCAGTCCAGCCACACAGTCAAAGATAACAGAACTGATGCAACCTAAGACTATAGAGATGGACTTTCAACAAATGCTTCAACAAATTTTACAGGGCCAGGAGGAAATCAAGAAACAGCTAAGGGAAATGAAAGATGAAATTAAAGAAAATCAAGCCCAAATTTATAAGAACTCACAGAGACTGGATCTTGTGGAAGGGGGGGTGGAGGAGGTGAGGGTGGGGGTGGAAGCTGTGCAGAAAGGGAACAAAGATCTTGACATCCAACAGATGAAATTAGAATTTGAGAGAATGTCCTATTATCTTAGATTTCAAAATGTTATAGAAGAAGATGGGGAAAATATAAGGGACATCATGACAAACATTCTGGCTGACTACACACACAAAGAAAAACAACAGATGGGGTGGGATATAGACCTGGTTTATAGAGTGAACTCAGCTTATGCTAGAACACACAATGTACCCAGGGAGGTTCACATTAAATTCCTTAGAAAAAGCACAAGAGATGAAATTCTGGGTGTACAAAGGGGGCAAGCATTGACATATCATGATATGGAGATAACCATTCTGAAGCAGATCCCTAAGAAGATTAGAGAAAAAAGAAAAAATTATTCGCAATTAGCGAATAAATTATACCAGAAAGGGGTGTGGTTTAGATGGTTGATGCCTGAAGGTATGCTGATATTCTGGGAGGAGACAAGAATTAGAATTAATTCACCCATAGAGGCGCAGGCCTTTATGGAAAAAAATAAAACACTCCTAGAGAAACCACCAGACACTACAACGGACACGCAGGACACGGGAGGGGCCAGAGCTCTGCCAGTGGAGGGAGATGGGGCAATAGCAAGAAGACTCAGATCACAAAAATAAACAAGAAAATCATATTATTATAAATTGACCGAAAGTGAAAATGGAATTATATTTGGATTTTATACTGTAATGTTTAATTTGATTGAATTTAATAATAGAACTAATATGCTGATTGTAATCAATTATATACTAATGCATTATATATAAATGTATACTATGGGTATGGAGGGACTGCCAAAATTTGTATACCTGTCCATTTACCCTTTTCCCTATAAATCTTGAAAAACCAATAAAATTTTATTATAAAAAAAAAAAAAAGAGCTGCAGAAATTACTTAAAAGTAATGAAGTGACAGGAGTTAGTCTACGTAAGTTAGAAAACTTAGTAGGTATAATAGGTTGTCAATGTCCCTAGTATCCCGAGGCAGGTACTTGGGAATTAGGGGACTGGATAAAAATTGGAGTACAATTGCATACTGAGCCACGAGCTCCTATTCAACATTTCTTGTTGTGGAAAAAATGCAAGGATATAATAGGGAAGATGGGGACTCATAAACTCAAGGCACCTTCTTCATCGCTCTCTTCAATCCCAGAAGAGGGATTTGCTCCCCCTCCGTATTTTCAACTAGCTTTACAGGCTGCAAATACATTGAGGCCAGTAGAACCTAGTTCCCTTACTGCTCCAATATCAATTGTTTCTACGAAGGAGCCGATTGGAGCAGTTCGAGCAGGATTTCTAGAAGAACAGAAAAAAGGAAATCTTACAGGACAAGAACTTGCAGAAGGGCATCAAGCCTTCCCAGTGGTACAAACAGTGGATCCATAAGGACAGGTCCAATATCAGTGGAATCCATTACCATTTCAAGTGTTAAGAGAATTGAGGAAAAGTATCACTGAAACAGGGTTACGTTCTACCTATACAGCAGGCATGCTGGATGGTATTTCTAATGGCTATAAGTTGATCCCACAAGACTGGAAAGATTTGTTTAGAATGCTTCTCACACCTGCACAATATGTGGTTGGGATTCAGAATACCAAAGAGAAGCAATACATGCAGGAAACAATTCAGGTGGGCAGTTCATACCAGATCAAATATACAGAGTTGGAATTTTTTCTATACAAAACAGGCACTCTGGCAAGCCCAAAGGAAATTGTGCCTATAGAGGCAATGGACCAGGTGGGGGCCAAGGAGCCAGAACAAATTTGATGCAGCGGTTTCAAGCAGAATTAATTATTCATGCCTAAATGGTAATATGGCTCCCCCTACTGCTCTTCCTTTGGAATGGCAGTTCACTATACCTGTATGCATTGAACAATTGCCTTTGACACAGGAAAAGTTAACAGCTTTACAAGAATTAGTAAAAGAACAATTAGCTGCAAAACACATTGAACCTACCACTAGTCCGTTTAACACACCAGTTTTCGTAATAAAAAAGAAATCTGGCAAATGGAGACTTCTTCATGACCTCCATGCTATAAATGCCATATTAACACCAATGGGACCACTTCAATGTGGTACACCAAATCCAAATATGATACCAAGAGAGTATCAAGTTATGGTGATTGACCTAAAGGATTGTTTTTCCACAATTCCATTATGCAAAAAGGATAAACCTCTTTTTGCCTTTACTGTCCCAGTTATAAATTCAGAAAAGCCAACGGAGAGATATTAATGAACAGTTTTACCTCAAGGTATGCTAAACAGTCCTACATTATGTCAGCACTTTGTATCTAGAGCTTTAGAACCTTTTCTTTATTTAGGCCATAAGCTATTACAGACTTATTCACACCCACAAATTCCTCAATTGCAAATAGAGGATACATTGTCATATGTTAAATTGCAACAGCTTTTAGGTTCAATTAACTGGTTACGCCCATATGTGGGTCTTCCTACCAGTATTCTTAGCCCTTTATTTGGTGCATTAAAACTAAGAGATAATCCTTCTGATTTAATACAATTGATAGCAGCAGGAAGTATTTGACCAAATAAACAATGCATTAAAATTAGTCTGGGTGGATAGATGTCAGGACCTCCCCCAGGCCTGAAAGTGTTGTTCCATGGTATTTGTGCATGTATGTGTGTGTGTTGAGATCCTTTAATAATAGAAAATGGAGCGCATTGGCTTATGTACAGCTCCTTGAAATAATTGTAATAACTGCTTTGCATGAAGAAAGGATGAAATGTGATTTTTGTATGTGAAATTAATGATTGCAGTGCAAATGTGAGTATGTTGATGGTAAAAGTTGGTATGAATGTAGTTTGATTCCCTTTCATATAAAGAAACAGTAAGTTGCAAGGTTGTTTAATGGTATGTGTGTGTATGCATGTGTGTTATCATTTCCAAACCTGAAGGGAGGGTGAGATCCTCTAATAATAGTACAAAACGGAGCTCATTGGCTTGTAAAAAAAAGTTCCCTGAAATACTTATTATGATTGGTTGGCATGAGCAAGCCAAGATCTGATTGCAGTATGAATGTGAGTTTGTGTCCCCAATGCCCCAAGGAGTGATAAGTGAAGGGATCCAGAGACTGTGATTGCCTACGTGAATCTCCCCCCTTCCTTCTAGGTCATTCTTTGGAGGGAAGCAGGAAAGGCGGGGAGAATGAGTGTCTGCTCATTTTTACCATGAGTGTGTGTATGAAATGGCCCCAGTGATACCTGTGAATGCCTCTGTGCACCCCCCTCCTTCTTTCCCTCCTTCCTTTTGGGTCATTAAAGGCGGCTGAAGTTTTTCTGCTCACTTTAACCATTTTTTTTCTTTCTCTCTTCTGAGAAATTTAAAGTAAATGGGTGATCTGCTCCTGCACCTTTACCTTTCACTGTTGTGATCTTTCATCTGCATATAAAGGTTATGCAGTTACATTTCTTTATCTGCTCTGAATACAATTTTGATTTTTTTTCTCCTGGAAATATCTTCATGTTACAATTGATACTTCTAATTTCATTTGGGCTACTCCTCAAAAAGGAGAGGCTACAAAACATGTTATAAATCCTTGTATTCGGACATTTGCTGTTATGAGCCTACCCTCTACTTTAAAAACAGATAATGGTCCAGCATATTGTAGTAAACTCTTTGCTGAATTTTGTGAGAAATGGCAAGTTAAACACATTTTTGGCATTCCCTATAATTCCACAGGCAGGCTATTGTCAAACGAGCTAATCACACCCTAAAATCAGCTTTGGAAAAACATAAACAAACAAGGGGAAACCCCGTAGGCCTTCCTGGGAAACAGGAATGGCTGAACAAAGTTCTATTTACATTAAATCATCTTAATATAAAAAAACTATCTACTCCAGTGGATAATCACTTTGGCCATAGAACCAGTCATCCTCAGCCACAAGTAATGTATAGATTGTTACCTAATCCTGAATGGCATGATCTGGTTCCTTTGTTAACATGGGGACGAGGATATGCTGCTGTGCTTGCTCCAACAGGACCCATGTGGATTCCAGCGTAGTGTGTAAAACCTTGGAAAAATGTCGTGGCAGGAAGGATTGAAAAATCCATACCCAACTTCTCCCTCAGCCTGCAGAATCCTCAAACGGATCGAGATCGGGCATCTCGGAAGAAACATAATCCAACTTGGGGACAAATTAAGGCTTTGTCTGCTCAAGCCAGTCAGCTCTTGCAAGATCAAAATGTGGAGCCAACACCAGATAACTTTTTAGTGGCTGCTATTTCTTGCTTAAATGCGAATTCTCTCACTATTGTAGTGTGTTTACTCTTTACATGTCTTTTCTCTACAACTTTGGCAACGCTATCCCCACAGGAAGGCATTCCAGAACAAGGACTTTGGGACCAAAATTGCCTTCTGTGGGATGTTCAACATGTTTCAAAAATGATTAACAGAACTGACTGTTGAATTTGTATGCATTGTAATCATGGTAATAATTGGTTTAATTTGTTGCTGTTGCTGCATGCAATGTGCATCTTCATTAATAACAATGTTTTGGCCCAGAATTCGACCTCATAGACGCGACGTAATGTATGTGTGCAAATGGTTAAAACATAATGAATTAAAAGAAAAGAAAGGAGGAAATGTGGGGTTAATTGGTTATTCAGTAGTTGGTAAACCACATTGATTAATCAGTCAAAGTCCACATTCCTTCCTCTTAATCCTTTGCTTACAAAAGACGATGGAATTTACACGTAGACACATTCCATGCAGCAGTCAATCATTACATATGGGTCACGTATCTTCATCATGAAGTGTCCATGAGGTGTCCATGAGGAAATGCATGCATCTGTAAACCAATCAATAGTTGCCAAGTGTATTTTCTGTCCAATGAGCTTTTGCTATTTTGAGAAGTTTGACAATAAAAGGGAGCCCCGAACAATGCTCTGGGTGGGTGCCCTTCCCATCAGGGTGCCTTCCATTGGGTGGTCTTCCCAGCACAACCTTACTCCTGTCTGCGTATGCTTTTTGTACGTCACCAACATATACTAATACCTGTTACCTTGTACAAAATAAATAAATAAAAATAAATAAATAAGGGATCCGGTTTAGGTTAAGCCTGAAAATCAGCAGCATAAAGAGCAGTAGAGAGATGCTGTTTTTGTGAGATCTAAAGCCTTTGCTCCCATGCACACCTGCCTAGTGTACATGTGCACCTGCCTAGTACCCATTATTCATTGGTCTTGACACCCCAGAATTAACTTTCTCTCTTTGCCCTTTGACTTACCGGTCTGAGCACTCGCAGGACCTCCTTCAAGGCAGCCTGGGTGCTCTTCACAGAGCAAAGCACGGTTGTGTAAACCACCACGTCCACAGAGTTGTCAGACACTGAAGACATGTTCTCGGTGGAGGCGACCACAAAATTCTCTAACTGGAGGTCTATGTTCTGAGCCAAGTCCCATATGTTCTGGAACAGTGTCTCCTTTTCCTTGTGCATTTTTAAATTGTAGATTTTGCTGAACTGATTCATGAAAAATGGGAAAGTTTTTTTGCAAATAGGATCCCAGAAGCCAAAATAGGCAAGCACATATGTCTGAATCATGACTTGGTTTATGCCAAAGTTGGAACTTGGCATTGAATCTTTTCCTGTGGGGAAAAAAAACCCCAGTGCATTGGAACATTGTGAGGGTTGAGATTCATTCCTAAACTTGTTCCCAGGATTGTTGCTTTGCTTGATCATCTCTTACCACTACTTTTCTATGCCTTTTGATTTTCAGTTCCTTGGCTTGGATCTGGGTGACTCTTGACTGTTTGCCTAGTCTCTTCGTTCTTTGAGCAGATCATGAGACATCTTATGATACTTTTGTATCTTCTTCAGATGATCCTAATAGGCAGGATGTATTAAAATGAAGCTGAGGAAATGCAATAAACACAACAATAAAGTTCAATAAATAATGTGTTTCTTTGGAGAAAAACTAGTTGGACAAATACCCTGTTAAGAATATCTGAATTTTAGTCATATTCCAGGTGCTAGGAACAATCCCACAATTCCTATTTGGAAGATAATGCTGGCTTTGCTGGATTATTTGATTACAGAGTGCAACACAGAATAACCATTCCACCCACGGAAATGAATGCTAATTTTCTCTGTACAGAAAACATGTAAGGATACTGGGATGCAGATTACCAGCTGTCTGCAAGGAATATAAATCCTTCCATTCCCCACTAACTTGTCAGAGCTGAAGAAACTTCTTGGATGTGAAGCAACTTCAAAGAAAAAACAAGAAAGTCCAGTTGATTCCTGAAAAAGCACCTTTGGGACTTTCAATCACTTGTTGAAAAAAAAAAAAGACCCAGTGGGTGTATTAATTTACAATATTTGAATTTGATTTAAAATGCAAATTGTTCCCATGGTGGAAGAGACCTTGGAGGTCTTCTAGTCCAATCTCCAATTTTAAACTGGCTCAAGTAATGAATTCCCTCCCAAATTGTCTTCAGTGTTGGCAGGGTTTAAATAAATCCACAAAATACATTTTTTTAATATCTTTCTTTAATATGCCTGTTTCTGAGGAAAAGTCATGGATTATGCATTTAGGAAGATAAATTAGACATCTTTGCTTGAAATGGAAAAAAATGAAATTTTGATTTTAGGTTTGGATGATTAGAATGATTTTGTTGTTCTAGAGACAGTTTCAGATGTTTAGGAATGTAAAGTAAAAAGTTAAGATCATAATTTCTTCTCTCCTTGATTAGTTTCCATCCATTGCTTGGACTGGATGGAAACTAAGGTGCTTTGGAAAATAGATTTTTAAAATTTATTTATCATTAAATTTATATTGCCGCTTATTCACTCATGGCGACTCAAGGCGGCTTACAGAATATAAAAAACCACATCTAAAAACAGTAAAACTGATTAAAAACTCAAATTAATGTAACAAAATCACCTCCCATCTTTTGCCCCAGCGACAGCCGGTCACACAAGCCATTTAATGGCCTCCATCCCTTTCTGGGTTTCCCAGGCCCACTGGCAGAACCAGGTCTTCAATGCCTTTTTATTGCAAATTCCAAAGTACAAAGATATACATTCAGATAAGTCAAAATTCCGTTCTTTCAATCTGTTATGTTACTTTAAAATACATATTATTTTGTTCCCCCTACTTCTCTCTTCCCCAAAACACCTTTCTCCCATTTTCTGTTGTTATCTTAAACCAAGCAGATCTACAGGCTGGGGTTTAAAAATAATACTTTGCATTCTGGAGAATGGCTGAGTGAACTGTTACCATTAACTGCCCTTTTAAAAGGATTCCACGTGTGCTATTTATCTCATTGGGGATCATAATAATCCTGGCAAACTTTAAAACAGCGAATGCTTAGTTTGCTATTAGTGCATCTCCTGCAAAGTTCAACATGTACTGGTTCTTTGTAAAGGGGGTGGACAAAACATCTACTCTGTTGTCCCCAATTTGGGTCTGAGCCTGGTGCCGAAGCCAATGATGGACGCCAGACACGAGGTGCAGGTTTTCTGATTGCTTTTTATTGGAGTACTCCAAGGAAAAGGGTTCCTGGTCAAAAGGCCAAGAACCAAGAACAAAGGATTAAGTAAGCTTTATACATTTTCACTAAAGGAGAAAGTGGGACAAGGTGAAATAAGAAATATCATTTAATAAACATTTTAGTAATAATTCTACTATTGGTCTATATCTGTTCCATTCCTAAGCCTTGGCTAATGAATGCCTCAGGAGTTATCTAATACACATTTCATTTGCTGCAGGCCATCTCCATTGCTAACTTTTGGCTGAGGTCTGCAAGTTGTCTAATCCTTGTTACTTTTTAATCAGTGTTCTAGCTACCCATAATTGCTACAAGCTTTACACATGCATATTTCTTTTGAAAAGCATTCTTTGTTCTTGTGAGAAAGACACACACACCCCAATTACAGAATGCCATACAATTGTATGCAAATCCAATTAGATGCTATGCACTTGCCTTGTGTTTAACCTACATTTGTCAGTTAACACCTGGAAAAGAGCCTGCTCGAGACAAGCTAGATCTTCCCATTTACTCTTGCAGGTTATGAGATAACTGAATTTTTTTTTATCCCCATGAGATAATTATTTCCCTCTTTTGCTGCAGCAGATGCCCCAAAACACCTGATTCTTAATCCTCATTAATGTGTAACCTTCCCTTGCTGATGCCTAAACTAAGTGGCTCAGAAGGGAAGATATGTTGCAAGGTTTTAAAAGCTGCCCAACAAGAGCCACCCGTTTATGAGTGGAATTCCAAATTCCAAAGACTGCCTGTGGCACTTGGGCTCACTCTTGCAATGAGGGAAGTGTGCCTGGTGCTATAAGTTAATGGGGACAATTTAAATAAATCTGATGCTGATTGTTTTAGCCCTGGTATCTGTTTTTAACACCCTTCTTATTTAGTATCCATCTTGCAAATTAGCCAACAACACAAGAATTTTAGGAAGCAACAATCCAATAAGTATATTCATTCATTTATATAGGAAGTATGCAATGGTGGGATTCAATTTTTTTTTACTACCGGTTCTCTGGGCATAGCAAGGCTTGGTGAGAGTAGCTTGGTGAGCATGGCAGGGGAAGGATACTGCAAAATCCACATTCCCTCCCACTCCAGGGGAAGGATACTGCAAAATCCACATTCCCTCCCACTCCAGGGGAAGGATACTGCAAAATCCTCATTCCCTCCCGATCAGCTGGGACTCAGAAGGCAGAGAATAGATGGGGGGAGGGGCAGTCAGAGGTGGTATTTACCAATTCTCTGAACCAATCAAAATTTCCACTCCTGGTTCTCCAGAACTGGTCAGAATCTGCTGAATACCACCTCTTCTAGTATGCAAACTACGACCATAATGGAGCCTATGCATCCAGACCGTAAGTTCTGACAATGATAAAATGGTTTTACAACTTTTTTGAGTTGTACATTTTTGGGGGTTATTAAGCAATTGCCATAGTCATTAAAACAAACCAATAGTTCATCTGAAAACTGCTTGCTTTTGTTAAAACTGTTCTAAAATGAAGTCACTTGACCTCAGGACACTATCCACAGCCACAGGTATGGTGTGGTTGCCGAGCCAAGCTCCCAAAGTTCGGTCATTTCACCATGGATGGGATGGGACTGTCCTAACTTCTAATCTAGGTCATAAGTAGCCCTTAGCCATGGTAACTTTGAACGGTTGCTAAGTAACCACTCATCAATCAAGGATTACCTGGATAGTGCCCGTGTATGAAAATAATAGTTCAGCTTTCTAATGGTAGGACTACTAGAATTATAATAACTCACATAACTAGCATGGCTAAGAATTCCAAAGGCGTATTTTTTGATCTGCCAGAAAGGCTTAATCCTAGAAAATGGGACACCAAAGAACAAGAACTAAATACAACTGTGTTGCCAATACAGCTGAATTGTGGTCACGTGACTGTGATGTGTGGCCAACCATTGGAACTTCAGATCTGGATTGCAAGTCTCCTTTTTCCTATAATATTCTGTACATCTTTAAAACCTTGTGCTTTACATCCATCCTTCCTCTTTTCCTTCTAAACACTTTGTTTTGTTCCATATAAGTCTTTTATCATAATAAACTTTAAAAATGAAAAAAGCACTAGGCTGAGGGCATATAAAGCTATGATTTTGGAAATCTGGAATCTCCCAGAGGCCATCAACAGGGAAGATTTTTTGTGCTGCAACCACTACTTTCCATTAGTTGGCCACAAACCCGGGAACTTTTGTAAATAATAGAAATAGGATGGGGTAGCACTAAACAAATGTGTCAAATTGATTTCCCAAAATGTTTCTATAAATGTGGTAGTTATCAGATTAAGGTTTAACAACACACCTCTTCTCAGCCCCCACTTAAAAGTGATTATTCCATGGTTACTTAAACAACCCACAATATACCTCAGGAGTCCTGATATTTGCATTTCCCATATTCAGAAAAAGTCACCAGACAAGGTTTGCCAGAGAGCAAAAAACAAAACAAAAAACCACCAAAACACCAAGCCGTTTATTGAAAATGAAAAGCATGATAAGTAAAACAAGAAAATAATACACAGTTCAGCAGCTAGCAAGCTTTGATACATTACCGGTGTCTACATTCTAAGCCTTGGCTTTCAGTCTAATCCCATGCCAACGTATGCAGAGTTTTACCTGCTCTACAACTACAGGGGATAAGAAGCGGAGAAAAATCTTTCTGCGTAGGCCTCTCCTAAAGGCCAACAAAGCCTTCTGCCTGAAGTTTTATTTAAGCAAGATTCCCTGCTCTGCTTGTGCTTAAGTTAGAGTCCATCACCAGTTTGTTCTTAGAGAACTCCACAGAGGTTGCGAGTGATACTCAAACACAGGCCTCCTCTAGCTTTCCTTCCCGGGAAGCTGACATGGTGGACTGAGTGATGCCATAGCAAAATGGAGGTGGGCTTTTTTCACTCTCACATGGTCTTTTGCTAGTAGGATTGTTTTTCTTTTATATTTTATATAAAATTATTTTATATTAATATTTTATATTAATTTTACCATTTATATGTCCTCCCTCCAAACCTAATCCAAAGCACCCATTTAGGTCAGAGGTGACGAACAAATCAGGGTTGTTTGACCTGGGGGGCAGGGGGGACATGGCCAGCTCAACGTCACTCACGGCGAGGGTGCTTTGCCAGCAAAAACGGGCTTCCAAGCTCCATTTTTGGCTGCAATGGCCTCCTGCAACCATGCACGGCCCTCCCAAGCTCCATTTTTGTTGGCAAAGGCACCAGAGGCCAGTCCTTCTCTGTTTCCAGGGTGGCCCCATGGGACAGATCTAAGGACTCTGCGGGCCTGATCAGGCCCCCGGACCTTGAGTTTGACACCCCTGATTTAGGTTTAGTACTGCTCGAACTTTTAAGAGCCTTTCACCACTCCAAATTTTATAGAATAGAGGAAACACTTTTCTTATTGCAGGGTATGCATTGTCACTCTTAATTCCTTAAAGTCAGAAATCTGATTTTCAGAGAAAGATGCTTTCTCTTAAATTACTTCACAGCGTGCCCATAAATATGGGGACGAACTATACTGAGGAACAATGGGCTTATGAAGTGTTGCAAGTTCAGTTTAGAAAACCCCGCATTCTCCAAATCTTTCCAGGTCTCTTTTAACAAAGAGCATCCATCTCCTATATATCTCCAAACAGGATCACAGACTTGTTGCCAGAAGTAGGTCCAGGTTGATCTGCCAGCAGCTACATGTTCCATGAAATAGAATGCACCACCCTGGAAAAAGTAAAATGATACAAAAAATAATATAAAACAGAATGCTTTGAAATTCACACTGTAATCAAGATTGTTGTTATATAACATCCTGGGGATATGAACTCTTAGGGGGAGCCTGGAACCCCACAAAGCACATCCCTAAGTGCTGGATTGCCCCCATCCCCCGCTACCCAGTATGGATTTTGTGCTCTAATGGTGAGTTTGAGGGAATCAAATACCTCTCAACATGGTGAGTGGCAGCTGGCTCATCAGTACTGACTGAAGGCCCACATTGGTCAGAATGGCTTCATTCCTCCTTCCTCAGGCACGGCGCCATCTTTACCAAGAAGATCACAACGCGTGCGCAGGCGACCTACATACTTTGAGGATTTCGCCTGCGCAATCCAGGGGAAAGGGGTGTTGTATACTGGCGAGCCCGGCCAGCAGAGGGCGTTCAGAGAAGCGCCTCTGATTGGTCCAGGCGCGCCTGCCGGCCGGCAGGGCAAATACCCGATTCACAGGGTTGTCACAGTGTTTACATTTGCCTCATTGATTTTGAAAAAGCATTTGATACTAGATAACAAATGCATCCAAATAATAATCTATATTGGCATCAGGTAGCAAATGTGAGACTAGGCCAAAAATACTCAGATGATACCGAACTATTAAGAGGCGTCAGACAGGGATGTATTTTGTCTCTGTTGTTGTTTAATAACTACTGTGTGTCAAATTTCAATGAAGCACTAGAAAACAATGATGTTGGCCTAAAAGTAAACAGTGTTCGGATCAACAATTTAAGATATGCTGATGATACAGTTCTGGTTGCCAGTAAGCATGAAGACCTTCAGCTCCTCATCAACAGAATCATAGAAATATCTGAAAAATACGGTTTGAAGCTTAACACCTCAAAAACCAAGATCATGATCATGAGCAAACAACCCATTAATTTACCACCGATAAAGTCGGAAGGAATACCACTAGAAAAAGTTGAAAGGATCACATACCTCAGTTCTAATTTAGCTGGGACATGACCACTGAAGTAAAGACAAGAATAGAAAAAGCTCGAACAGCAATCTTCAAAATGAAAAAGGTCTTCTGCATGACATAAGCCTAAGATTGGAAATCAGGCTTGACAGATATTACACCTTTTCTATCCTGCTCTATGGAGTTGAGAGTTACCGTATTTTTCGGAGTATAAGATGCACCTTTTTTCCTCTAAAAAGAGGCTGAAAATCTGGGTGCGTCTTATACACCAAATACAGCATTTTTTCCTGAAGCCCTGCTCCCTTCACCAAAATGGCGTGCATAGCCTTATGGAGGCTTTCAGAGATCTCCTGGGTGCTGGGGAAGGCAGAAATGAGTGAAAAATGGACCGTTTTTTGCCCCCCCCAGCTCCCAGCCGCACTCTATAAGCCTCCATAAGGCTATGCATGCAACTTTTTTTCACAGAAAACATTTTTGTGAAAAATGGGCTGTTTTTTTGCTCATTTTTGATCACCCCATCTCCCGCACTCTGCAAGCCCCCCCCCCCAAGGCTATTTATGCTTTTTATTTTGAAAAAAAAACGGGCCGTTTTGGGGAGGTTTGTAGAGTGCAAAAAAATTTCCCCCCCTTTCGGAAAACTATTTAGTTAGTATGGTTGATGAGAATTACATTGGTCAAGTGCTGTGCCAACAGAAACAAAGTGTTAGGTGCTACAGGTTGTCAGCGATTTTCTTCTCCAGCACATGGATAAATACACCTGGAAACATCTACCTACCTACCTACTCTCTCTCTCCCTACCTATCTACTGTATTTCTCTCTCTCTCCCCCCTCTATCTAGCTATATACCTACCTACCTTCTCTCTCTCTCTCCCTACCTATCTACTGTATTTCTCTCTATTTTTCTCTCTCTCTCCCTCTACCTACCTATCTACCAGTGACGTGCGGTGAGGTTTATGGCTGGTGAGGCACTAACACAGTGGTGGGTTTCAAATTTTTTTAGACTTGTGGACTTCAACTCCCATAATTCCATAGCCAGGCATGCTCAGTTCCGATTTAAAGCGACAGCATTTGTTTTTCTTTGCTAAATAAGTTTCATTCCTTCTTTTTATTTTCCCTTCCCCTTCTTCCTCCCTCTCTCCTTCCTTCCCCCCTCTTTCAAACGCACACACACACACACACACATACAGAAGTTGGATTGGAGGGAGACCACAGGAGGAGGCAGGAAGCCAGTCAAAGAGCCATACTGGAGCACACACACTTTCCCCCAGCCCCGGAAGGATCCAGCCCAGCTTCACTGATTACAGGTTTGAAAAGGCAACGTGGCTCTGCCTGCAATCAAACACACAAACGAGCCAGAGTCTTTCCCTCCAGCCTTTGCCCAAAGCCCCGCACCAGGAGGATGAAGTTTGAATTCCTCCCCCTCCCTCCGACCCACACGTACCTTTTCCAACTGTTTCAGAGAGGAATTTAACTCTGCTCTTGCCTCGTGTCCTCTGAAGAAGCCCCGCCCAAATGAGCACCCTCTACTATGAGGCAGAGAACTCCCCTACATCAGGAATTTTTAGTGTGTAGATAACATCACTGTTATCTACACACTCTCTCCCTCCCTACCTACTGTATTTCTCTCTCTCTCCCTCTCCCCCTATCTACTGTATTTCTCTCTCTCTATTTTTCTCTCTATCCCTCTACCAACCTACCTACCTACTCTCTCTCTCTCTCTCTCCCTATCTACTGTATTTCTCTCTCTCTCTCTCTCTTTCTCTCTCTCTCTATCCCTTTATCTACCTACCTACCTAACTACTCTCTCTGTCTCCCTACCGACTGTATTTCTTTCTCTTTCTCTCCCTCTCTATCTCTCTATCTACCTACCTACTTTTTTTAATTTGCCTCTTCAAAACCTGGGTGCGTCTTATACTCCAAAAAATATAGTAGTCTCTGACAGAAAGCCACTTGAAGAGACTAGAAGCAATTGAAATGTGGATTTACAGACGGCTGTTACGTATAAGCTGGGTTGACAAAATCAGAAATGAAATGATCAAGCGCCTGGGAAAGCCAAGAAAAATCATCAAAACCATTAAAAAGGGAAAGTTAGAATATTTTGGATATGTGATGTGACACGTAGAAAAAACGCCATACTTCACTTAATCCTCTAGGGAAAGGTGAAGTCAAATGAAGTCCAGGGAGGATAAGAAGAACATCATGGCTTCAAAATCTAAGGGACTAGTTTGGACAAAACTCAGCAGTACATTTTCGTGCAGCTGTTGATCAAAATAGGATTGTCAAATGATCGCCAACGTCCAATGAAGATATGGCACAAGAAGAAAGGAACATGAGGCAATAATTAAGTATAGAGACAAAATGAAGTTAGAATGCAATTTAGCCATTAATGATTTACAGGAGATTCAAGTGCTAGAAAAACTGCAGAATTGGCCTTTTTTAAATTTAAGGATGGTGACTAAGTAGCTGAACCAGTTCAACATATTTCCGCATATCAAACTCAAAATGTGAATAATTTATTTTTATTTTTTATTTATACCCTCCATTATTTTAACAAATAGGTCAAGGTGGAGTACACATCCAAACACCCTTTTCTCCTCCTATGTTCTCCACAATCCTATGAGGTGAGTTGGCCAAGGAGAGTGACTGACCCAAAGTCACCCAGCTGATTTCATGGCTAAAATGGGATTAGAACTCGATACATCAGGGTACATGAAGAAAGCCAATTTATCTATTGCTAAATGAATAAAGAAATACACTCACCATAAAGTCAAACAAGTCCTATTAAAGGAGAAACAAGCTGTAATGTGTCTAACAACTTATATTTGAATAGCCCTCCCCTGACTCATATGTTCTCTCAATTCTTTCCCCTATAAAAATGCTACTTTTTTATCGTGAAAATCCAGTTAGGCTGCATTCACTCTAGATACCATTATTATGAGAAAAGACAAATTCCTCTTTCTAATAACTTCTTATATACAGATTCACAATTTTAATTGTTCACCTGTTTTCCTTTTCTTCTATCCTAAAAAGTATCAAATGTTGGAGCTTCTCTTTTTAAGTTCATTTTATTGGCCTTTCACTGCTTCTTCCTAAATTTACTGTATATTATCATTTTAAGATGCAATCACCAAATTTCAAAAGAATGACGAAGAGTATAAAATAAGCCTCATATCTTGAAAAGGGGAAATGGTGGAAGGATGATGTTTTTAACTTGTTTTATTGGGTTGCCTTTATCTAAGTTTAGAACTTATATTAATATTCAAAAGGTTTCACAAACGTATAAGCATCACTGTGTATTTATTAAATTTTTATGCTACCCATCTCCCTTATAAGGTGATTTTGGGTGGCTTACAAGTTATAAAACAAGTAAAAATAATTAAAATATTAAAGTTACAGTGATTGAAATATTATTCAAAACTGTACTAAAACCAAAACTAAGAGAGCTAAAAGATGAACGGGACGGGGATGAGATCTTATCCCATCAGCCACCTCCAGCAGCAAGCAGGTGTATGGTGTTATTTTTCCTTTTTCTTTTTTAGTGGAGATTTTGGTGCTAAGTTTATACACACACAAACACACACACACACACACACACACACATATATGTTTGTGTTATATTTGTGCTGATAAATAAATAAAGGGAGACTAGTATAGATCTATTTCAAGCTATTTAGCTCTCATCAGCTAGCCATACCCTTACTGGGATTTGAACCTAAAAATATGGTTTTCTGCCTGGATGGTCTCCTGCAGTGATCCGAAAGACAGAAAGGGGAAGCAGTGAGTTCCCTCCCATATTTGGGCATACCAGGGGTTGTAACACAATACATACATATGTATATATATGGCTTTTTATATCATAAAAATCAGCTTTGCAAGATAATCCAGACAAGAATAACACCCAGAAGTATTAGCTCTAGCTTTATTGTAATGTTAAAATAACAAAACCTTGCGTGTCTGAAAGCACATATTTCCAGTCTAAGAAACTAGGGAACTTTGCCATATCCCCATTGCTTCTGGGGAGTCATCTGCCTCTTGTCTAAACATTGTCTAATTATTTTAATGCATAAGCTCTTCCATCTGTCTCCAAGGTTATTTTAATATTCCATTACATAAAATTAGACCTTGCTTAGGATTAGTTGCTCTTATGTAGCAATATGCTTAAATCGTGACTTGGTTCATACAAAAGAGGGAACTTGGCATTGAATCTTTTCCTGTGGGGAAAAAAAACCCCAGTGCATTGGAACATTGTGAGGGTTGAGATTCATTCCTAAACTTGTTCCCAGGATTGTTGCTTTGCTTGATCATCTCTTACCACTACATTGTTGCTTTCCTTGGCTTGATTTTGGGTGACTCTTGACTGTTTGCCCTAGTCTCTTCGTTCTTTGAGCAGATCATGAGACATCTTATGATACTTTTATATCTTCTTCAGATGATCCTGATAGTCAGGATGTATTAAAATGAAGCTGAGAATATGCAATGAACACAACAATAAAGTTCAATAAATAATGTGTTTCTTTGGAGAAAAACTAGTTGGACAAATACCCTGTTAAGAATATCTGAATTTTAGTCATATTCCAGGTACTAGGAACAATCCCACAATTCCTATTTGGAAGATAATGCTGGCTTTGCTGGATTATTATTTGATTACAGAGTGCAATATAGAATAACTATTCCACCCATGGAAATGAATGCTAATTTTCTCTGTATAGCAAATATATAAGGCCTGGATACTGGGATGCAGATTACCAGCTGTCTGCAAGGAATATAAATCCTTCCATTCCCCACTATCCTGTCAGAGCTGAAGAAACTTCTTGGATGTGAAGCAACTTCAAAGAAAAAACAAGAAAGTCCTGTTGATTCCTGAAAAAGCACCTTTGGGACTTTCAATCACTTGTTGAAAAAAAAAAGACCCAGTGGGTGTATTAATTTACAATATTTGAATTTGATTTAAAATGCAAATTGTTCCCATGGTGGAAGAGACCTTGGAGGTCTTCTAGTCCAATCTCCAATTTTAAACTGGCTCAAGGAATGAATTCCCTCCCAAATTGTCTTCAGTGTTGGCAGGGTTTAAATAAATCATTATTTGACAATCATTATTTGATTACAGAGTGCATCACAGAATAACTATTCCACCCATGGAAATGACTGCTAATTTTCTCTGTACAGCAAATATGTAAGGCCTGGATACTTCATTTTTCAAACTGCATTATCTATCTATCTTATCGATCTATCTTATTTATCCCATCTAGTTACCTGCGGGATCGCATCCTCCCACACACATCCCTGCGGCCAATTCGCTCTCACAGGGAGGGGCTTCTCCTGGTGCCGTCCACTAGGCAATGCCAACGGGCGACACCAAGGAGTAGGGCCTTCTCTGTGATGGGCCCAACCCTCTGGAATGACCTCCCCCCCAACATTAGAACCACCACTGACTTCCGCTCCTTCCGGCAGAAACTGAAGACACACCTGTTCCGACTGGCTGGCCTGGCATAATTTTTAACGTCTACCTCCTGGCATATATATTTCCTACTGGTTTTTTAGGGGACTTTATTTTACAGGACACCGGGGTTTTAAATTTAAATTTTAAATTATTCATTTAGCAATTACAGTTCTGTCTATTTTTATCCTCCTCTTATTTATGTATTTATCCATTTAATAATTTTAATTGTTTAAATTTTATTTATGATGTTTTTGATATGGACTGTACACCGCCCCGAGTCCCTTTTGGGAGAGGGGGCGGTCTAGAAGTGCTAATTAAATTAAATTAAATTAAATCTATCCATCTATCCATCCATCTATCCATCCATTCTATCCTTCTATCTATCCATCCTTCTATCTATCCATCCTTCTATCTATCTATCCTTCTATCTATCCATCCATCCATCCATCCATCCATCTATCCATCCATCTTTACATCCATCCATCCTATCTTTCTACCTATCTATCCATCCTATCCATCTATCTATCCATCCTATCATCTATCTATCCATCCTATCATCTATCTATCCATCCTATCATCTATCTATCTATCTATCTATCCATCCATCCATCCACCCACCCACCCACCCACCCACCCACCCACCCAGCCAGCCAGCCATCCATCCATCCATCCATCCATCCATCCATCCATCCATCCATCCAGCCAGCCAGCCAGCCAGCCAGCCAGCCAGCCAGCCAGCCAGCATCCCAAAGCCACTGCACTGCTTCTTATCACCAGAAGAACAGAGTTGTCATGCTGTACAGAGGCTTCTATAGGATAAGAGACTAGCCAAAGCCACCCTAAAGTAGGGTTGTGCCACAGCAGACCTAACCAAATGGGCACAGCCTGTGCTGTGACAGAAGAATGCTCCCCCCCCCCCAATGTTTTCCTCTTGTAACCCTCCTTGTCCTCCTGCTACAGTGTCAGCTTGATCTACTCTGGCCCCTACTCCAGTCTCCTCCAAATCACAATTGATCCCTGGTGAATTCATGCAGACTTCCACATGGGGAGAGCATTTTTGGAAACCACTCCAAAGTGGTTTGTCATTGCACAGATATGGTATGTTGTTTTAACTTTTCAATCTAGCTTCAATCTAATGTTTTCACTTAAGTACCAACCAGGCTCCTATCTCAGGCCTGAAGCTTGCTGCCATTTACTCATATTAAAGCTATTGTACAGTCTGAAAATGATTGCAAGGTAGACAGGAAAGGTGCGGTTGCCTTAAGAAGGGATCCAGTTTAGGTTAAGCCCGAAAATCAGCAGCATAAAGAGCAGCGGAGAGATGCTCTTTTTGTGGGTGCTAAAGCCCTTGCTCCCATGCACACTTACCTAGTGTGCGTACCTACGTAGTGCCCATTATTTTCAAAGCATTCACACCGGCCATTCAGAGTGTGGACAGACCAGACTTAACTTTCCCTTTTCACCCTTTGACTTACCGGTCTGAGCACTCGCAGGACCTCCTTCAAGACAGCCTGGGTGCTCTTCACAGAGCAAAACACGAGCGTGCAAACCACCACGTCCACAGAGTTGTCCGACACCGAAGGCATGTTCTCGGCGGAGGCGACCACAAAATTATCGAACTGGAGGTGCGTGTTCTGAGCCATGCTCTCCAGGAGGAAATTTTGAAAGTTGGGGTTGTAGTCCACGCAGGTCACGCGAGAGTTGGGGGGATAAAACTGAAAATTGGTGCCGTTGCCCACGCCAATCTCTAGCAGGTGGAGCTTTCCCGAAGCGTCGGCAAAGTCCCGCATGTTCTGGAACAGGTTTTCCTTTTCCTTGTGCAGTTTTTTATTGTAGATTTTGCTCATCTTCTTCATGAAAAATGGGAAAGTTTTTTTGCAAATAGGATCCCATAAGCCAAAATAGGCAAGCACATAGATGGGGAAAGCGAGGATTTTCAGGCATTGTTGGAAGATGAGAACCAGCATCGTCACCCGACTAGGGAAAAAAAGCCTTTCCTGCTTGACTCCTTCAATGATTTGATTTCAAATGCTCCCTTAAACACTCCCTAGTGCTCCCTGTTCTTTTAATATCGTGTCGTAAGCAAAGCGTCTACATCCGGCCTTCAGTTCTTTCTTAAAGCGACAGCGACTCTTTCTGTCACTTTAAAAAAAAAAACATCTTTTAGCTATGCAATTTGGGATGAACACCCTTTGAATGGTGTGGGTGTAGGAATGGATTTCCAGAGGAAAACTGAAGACTACAGGAACCAGCAGCAATACTCAAGTCATCCTGAGGACACACATAAACCTCCAAGTGCTTCAACGACCCTCGGATGCAAATGACCAGCTGTCTGCAAGGACTATAAATCCTTCCGTTCCCCACTATCTGTCAGAGCTAAAGAAGCTTCTCGGATGTGAAGCAACTTCAAAGAAAAAACAAGAAAAGTCCAGTTGCCACATGAAAAAGCATCTTTGGGACTTTCAGTCACTTGTTGAAAAAACAAAGCCCCAGTGGATATTAATTTACAACATTTGAATTTGATTTAAAATGCAAATTGTTCCCATGGTGGAAGAGACCTTGGAGGTCTTCTAGTCCAACCTCCAATTTAAAACCGGCTCAGGTAATGAATTGCCTCCCAATTGTCTACAGTGTTGGCAGGGTTTAAATAAATCCACAAAAGACATTTTTCATATTTTTCTTTAATATGTCTGTTTCTGATGAAATGTCAGGGATTATGCTTGAAACTGGAAAAAAAATGAAATTTTGATTTTAGGTTTTGATGATTAGAATAATTTTGTTCTAGAAAGAACTTCAAATGTTTAGAAATGGAAAGCAGAAAGTTGAGGTGATCATTTTTTGGGTAGTTTACTGCTCTGAAAAAAGTCGGAAGTCACTTTTTTTCTATCTCTCTGCAGACTTATTTCCCTTAGCTTTCTAACTTTTGTTTCTTTTTTTGTACTTTTTTTTAAATAATAAACTTTAATAGCATAAAAATTCATATCAAATAGAAAGAAATTAGGTCTCTTTAACATCAATAGCTCTTATTGCAGATTTGTTTGAGAAACAACTGAGAGCGGAAATGTTTGAGAATTAAGGAAGCTGTAGTTGTGCCCAAAAATACAATGACAATATTTTCTTAGAAAAAAAATAAAGGACAAATCTAAAAAATGGACAAATTAGAAACAGATTCAGACGTTTGTGTGTGTGTGTGTGTGCGCGCGCGCGTTGAAAACTTAGCTTTACAAAAGAAAATTTGTTGTCTAGACCAATTTAAGAAAAATAAGTGGCAAAGTGGAATCAGAGAAGCTGTTTGATAAAGCCAGAGAGGTACTCTAGGTTCAGAACAGAACAAAATAACAGAATTGGGACCTTGGAGGTCCTCCAGTCCAACCCCTGCTCAAGCATGAAACCCTATACCATTTCAGACAGATGGTTGTCCAATCTCTTTTTAAAAGATTTTAAATCTCTGTTGCAGCTCCCCTAACTTCTGGAGGCAAATTGTTCCACTGCTTAATTCTTCTCACTGTCAGGGAATTTCTCCTTAGTTCAACGTTGCTTCTCTCCTTGATTAGTTTCCATTCATTGCTTGTCCTGTCCTCAGGTGCTTTGGAAAATAAGTTGACTCCGTCTTCTTTGTGGCAGCCCCTTAGACATTGGTTTCCTTAGTAGTTCTACCTCCTTTGGATGCTCTTCATAAATGCATGGCACAACATAGGAGAACAAACACATCAGGGCATGATTCAGCAGTCCATCTGCATTTAAAAGATACACTTTTGAAGGCAGCAAAGTCCACATTTTGGACAGAGGGGACTGCTGGTTTGAAAGAGGGTTCAAAGAGGCCATCAGTGTCAAAATTGAACAGCCCTCTCTCAATAGAGATGGAGGAATACTACATCATTTATCTCCAATCTACCATACAGTCCTTTCAACAGTTCCAAGAAGGCTCCACACCCATTTGCACCACTCAAGTGACCCTGAAGACACAGGTAGACCTCCATGTGACCTTAATGACCTGCTAAAAGAATGCAAATGACCAGCTGTCTGCAAGGAGTATAAATCCTTCCATTCCCCACCATCCAGTCAGAGCTGAAGAAGCTTCTTGGATGAGAAGTGAAACATCTTCAAAACAACAACAACCAGAAAGTCCAGTTGCCTCTTGAAAAAGCACCTTTGGGACAGACATCAAAGTGTTCTTCAACCAGTCACCATATAATCTATGCCAAGAGATGTTGGGTGAATAAAATAGGATGGAAGGGAACCCATTGATCCATAGACAACCTGCCACCTAGGCAGGAAGCCACTGCTTTTCCATTCCTAACAGAGAGTCTTTCAGTCATTTCAACAAAGCAGAATCCTCCATGTCCCTAGACAGTTTCTGTCATTACTGAACAGCTTTTTACCATTAGGATGTTTTCCTAATGTCAACCCAAAATCTACTTCCTCATAAATTGAAACCAATTGTTTCTAGTAGTTTCTGTTCCTTCTGGGACAATTCTCAACATTTCTGTCCTACTATGTGGCAATCCTTTAAAGACCAGGGGACAGTATCAATATCACTCTATTTTAGGACAACCATGACATAGTTGTATTTGTTTACCTATGTTTTCCAAATGGCTGGTTTTGGCTGGTTCACAGATCATAGCTTCCAAAACTACTTAAAACTGGATATTATTTTCCTGGATTAAAATTTGCACACCTGCCCCATACATCCCTTCGGCCGATCCACTCTCACAGAGAGGGACTCCTCCGGGTGCCGTCCACTAGGCAGTGCCAGCGGGCGACGCCCAGGAGCAGGGCCTTCTCTGTGATGGGCCCGACCCTCTGTAATGACCTCCCCCCCGATATCAGAAACACCACCGATCTCTGCTCCTTCCGTAAGAAGCTTAAAACCCACCTGTTCAATTTAGCCGGCCTGGCCTAATCCCAGCTTAGTCCCTCAAGTCTGTATTTTAAATTTTTAGGGGTGGGTTTTAGGTTGTTTTTAATTTTTATCACTTTGTACAGCCTATTGTTTAATTCGATTTTATGGGAACTTAAGGGTATTTATTTTTGTATACGGTTTTTAATGAGATATCTGTACACCGCCCCGAGTCCCTTCGGGGAGAGGGGGCTGTCTATAAATCAAATAAACTTAAACTTAAACCTACACAAGCGCATATATATATGTCTATGTATATATATGTTAGGAGCAGTGGTGAAATCTAAATTTTTTTGCCACCGGTTCTGTGGGTGTGGCTTGGTGGTGGTGGGTCATTTGACTGGAGTGGGCGTGGTCAACTTTTTTTCACTTTTTAAAGCATTTTTTTTACTGCCTATTCACCCAAACGGACAGGAAAAAAATGCTTTAAAAGGTGAAAAAAAGCTTCCGACAATCATGCGGATCAGCTGTGAACCACACGGTCATTGGTAGCTCCCCCCCCCTGCTTTTTAAGCATTGTTTTCCTGCCAATTTGCCCGAACCGGCAGGAAAAAATGCTTTTAAAAGCGGGGGGGACAGCTTCCAACAATCACACGGCTCACAGCTCAGCCGCACCATCCTCGGAATCTTTTTTTTTTTTTTTTACTACCGGTTCACAGAACCAAGGACAATCTTCCCTACCGGTTCAGTCGAACCGACCCAAACTGGAAGGATTTCACCACTGGTTAGGAGAGTGATTAAGATGCTGGATCAGGAGCAGGGAGACTTATCCTCCATTGGGCAAAGATGCTGGGTGGTTGTCTTTGGGCCAGTCATACTCTCTCAGCCCTAGCTATCAATCTATTTTTATCTATTTGTTAGATTTTTATCCCACCATTATTGTTTTTATATATATGTCAAGCAGTGGTGGGTTGCAGGTGGTACGACCCAGTACGGGCCTACTGGAGCCTGCCCGGAGTACCGGATACCATTCCGGTACAGTGCTCTGGAGGGCCCACCTGCCTGCCCAAGCTCCTTACCTGTGCTTCAAGCCTTTTGCGCTCCTGCGCATGCGCATGATGCATACAGCACCTGCGCGATGCTCCGCCGAGCTGGAGCGTCACGGAGGCTTGCGGTAGCATCGCAGGCAAGTACGACGCAGCTGCACACGTCCATGTGGGTGACGCTGGGGCCGTTACAACCGTACCGGTTGGAACGGAATCTGGAACCCACCACTGATATCAAGTGAACATAAATAATGCTGCTTCCTTCTAGTTTCCCTATAACAACAACCCTGTGAAGTGAGTTGGATTGAGAAAGACTGGCCCAATGTCACCCAGATGGCTTTAATGGCTAAGGTGGGACTAGAACTCGCCATCTGCTGGCTTCTAGGCCAGCACCTTAGACAAGCATGGTAGATTGTAGCCTAAATTTTTTTTAATAAAGAGGCGTTCATCCTGAAGTGGATTTAATCAGCAGTATTTCATTTTGACTGCTGCTGCTATTGCTGTTGCTATATATGTATATTCTAGTATATTAATGGATAAGCTTGGAAATTACTACCAGAGAAGAAAGGCAGCTGTGTTTTCATAATCACACAGTCTAGTATTCTTGTCATCAGGCCATCTTATTATAAACATTTTTTTAAAAAAAATCAGCCCCAGCTGCCTTAAACTAATAAAGTTGGGGTGAATCTAAATTTAGTGAACTGTACCTAAGACCCACTGGACTAAACGTGAACACGATTTTAAAAAATCTTAAAACATTTTCTTCGATTTGGCTTATAAATGATCTGGAGAATCACTTGGGCAGTCTGGAGCAATAACAAGTAAATATAAGGAAGGGGAAGTGAGAATTCTACAGACAACTAATTCTTTATTTTTTAAAACAATTATTTTCCTTTCAATTTTTTCTTCTCTTTGAAATCAATAGGAAGAAAAGGTATAAGGCACAATTTGTTTAGTTTAGGAGTATCTGTTATGCTCAGATTCCCAAAGTGTGCCTTTAACCCGCATGCAGAGGCCTAGTGGTGGCTTGAGATCAGAGAAGGTCTGTGGCTAGAGCTGGATCTGTTCAGAGAATAAGATTTTTCAGATCTGAGATCTCAGACCTATTTCAATCCTCTCTTTCAGGCAGATCCTCCCAGACTCATTTGCCTACAAAGCTTTCTGGGATTGTAGCAGCAACTTTCCTTCCCATAGAACAGGGGATCTCCAACCTTGGCGACTTTATGACTTGTGGACTTCAACTCCCAGAACTCCTCAGTCAGACGGGTTGCCTCAGCTGCCCTTGGGTAGAGTTTAATTTTATTTTGTTATCCTTGACTTCATTTCCATGGAAGCCAGTAATTGAAGTGGCATTACTGAAATGAGAACCTGCAACCAGCCCTGTTAACCTTTCAACCTCAGATGTAGAATAACATTTAATCCAAGAGAAGAGGGTAAAACAAGATGGACATACCTTTTTATTGCAAATTCCAAAGTAAAAAGATGTACAGTACAAAGGAAATCAGATAAGTCAGAATGCTGTTCTTTCAATCTGTTTTGTTACTTTTAAAATACATGTTATTTTGTTCCCCCTGCTTCTCCCTAACCCAAATCAGCTTTCTCCCATTTGCTGTTATTATTTTAAACCAAGCAAACCTACAGGCTGGGGTTTAAAGATGTGGACAATAAACACATTCCTGAGATGGTGTTGCAAGCAGAATGCAGCAAAAAAAAGTATTTGCTTTGATATCTATTGGGGGGAGGGCTTTTGTGGAGGTTTTAACAGCATTAACCACACCATCTCATTATATTTTTCCTTTAGTTCATGGTTCTGTCACATACACATCTAGAACACAATGTCCATGTGAACCTCAGAAAAGCATTTGAACAGATGTGAATTAAGTTGAGCCTCACAACACCCCTGTGAGGTAGGTAATTACCCATTATACAGATGGGTAAAACTGAGGCACGCACAGAGAGGTTAGATAATTTGCCCGAGATCAATCAGCCATTTGGTCACTCATTCACACAAAGCTGAAAGCAGAAATCACTAGAATCCTGTTAAGAGAATTATCAAAGTCTAATACCTGAAAAAGACATGTCCATTCTTTTAGAAAATCACTCTCTCATCATGCCCTCTAGCACTCACATTTTCTCTTCCCCACACACTCCCACAAAAACATAGACACACATGCATACCTCCCTATATAAATGCAACATGCAACATATGAGAAATATATGGATTCATATTTAAGGTGACACAATTCTAGTAATGCCATTGAAATCCGTATGAATGTTGTCTTGAATTTCTCTCCATCAAAATGTTCCAATCTAGTTTAACACCAGAGTTAAATTGGAAATCTCTCTTTTTTCACTGGTAAATATAAACTTTAAAAATAATACTTTGCATTCTGGAGAATGGCTGAGTGGACTGTTGCCATTAACTGCCCTTTTAAAAGGATTCCACATGTGCTCTTCATCTCATTGGGGGTCACAATAATCCTGGTGAACTTTCAAACAGTGAATGCTTAGTTTGCTATTAGTGCATCTCCTGCAAAGTCTAACATGTACTGGTTCTTTGTAAAGGGGGTGGACAAAACATCTACTCAGTACTCCTTTCACAAACAATCCTTGTGTTCTGTGACTGTAACATTCTTATTGTAGCTAATATGGTGAACTCTGGAAAGAAGATTAGGACATAAAAAAATTCATAGTATGAAAGGGAGAATGAGATCTGCAGACATGTGTGCCACATTCATACAAAGCAGGCCTGTTTTAAAGCAAGTGTCAGTTCTCAGCAATATCACAAACAGATACACAAAATGAAATTATATGCAGAAAAAGTTGTTGGCTGTATTCCTCTCAGAAGGGCAACTTATACAAGTCTCATGCAATTCTTCTCAATCATAGTTTGATTCCCAATTGAAGTATTGATGACAAAATAGGCACTACAGCAACACAGCATACATTTGTCTGTTGACAGAGATCATTTCCACATGGGAGAAGTAGCTCGGAAGAATTTTTCTTTTCTGGCCACATATTCCAAGTGTTCAAAGAGAGCAAGGGGACCATGAACTGCCTCCCTTGGCAGACTTATTAAAAACATAACACCTGGTCTTCTTTTGCTCTTAACTCCTAGCAAAGCAAGTGCATAAAGCAAGGATGTCTCATCTCAGCCCTTCAAACAGAAAGCTTTAAAGAAAAGGTCGATTGGAACAAACAACTTAAGAATAAGACATTGGCACACTGGATGGTTACAGAACTGCACAAGCCAAGGTCTGGGTGTCCACTGACAATCACACAGCTAACACCCTAGCACACAACTGTTTCTGGAGAGAGTGTTACTAGTGCACAAAGGTTAGGTAAGAGAGGAAAAAAGCATGAAACAGAGTACTGCAAAACTACCCATTTCCTGTGCCAAGGTAAATGCAGCATCCACCTGAGAACCTTCTGTATGTGAAAGAGTGATTTTTATGCTTCAAAAAAACCCATTAGCTTTTCTCAAGAGCTTACCTGTCTTAGCAGATAAGGGTATTTACACACTAGTGCATGAGGCTGAGGTTCTTAATGTCATGAGACCAGATAGTCCTTCAAGCTAATGTTCTTATCATCTTTGTCAACCTAGTAGTTAAGCCCTTTCTGTTAATAACCTAAACAAAAACCAGCTTGAACCAATTCTCTTCATTCCCACCCATCACAAGAGGTGACTGTGGACTTTATTGTTAACAGTTCTCTCCCCCCCCCCCTCATTACTGATTATGGGGAATGCTTCAAAGCCTCATAAATACCAAAGCATTTGAAGAGAAAATATATACAAACCCAGGAATCATGTATATCACTTTTTTTTCAAAAGGAGTTATGAACACATTGGAACACCTTGTACCATGAAATATAATGTGGCCTCCCCAGTTGCATGTAGGAGGCTGCATTTTCCTGATATATCTATCTGTTTACTCTGTTGCCAAATACTGGTTGCCAAGAGACAATATTATATACATCCAAAACTCAGCCCAAGGAAATATTCTCACTGGACCAAGTCTGGCCCAGTTCATTATACCTGAATGTACCCTGTATGACAGGGAATGTTGTAGCTGAGTAACAACGCTCTGTCCTTTGTTTTCCAATTTCTCCCAATCTTTCTGGTCCTTGTTTTTCCCTCTCTTGGATTTTGAAGCCTCAAACCCATAAAGATTTGTAGGATAATATTAATTTAACAATATTAACTTAGCAATAGTTTCCATCAGTTTTTCATCAAAGTGTTAATAGTCCAAAACTATACTCAACCTGAAACTGGCCATTTCTAAATGCCCATAATATCCACTGGAAAAAAACAAGAGAACTCAGTATAAATTCTTAGTCTTACTGGCTTATTCCTAACATCTGCTCCTACATTATTATTTATTATTTTTACAGTTATCATCAAAGAACTTTTTTTTAACCTTAAAACGTGAACTACTCAAAAGATCAAACCGTTATCTTGGTAAAATGAAACAGGGAATGTTTATTTGGGGCTTTTTGAAGTATGGGACTACATAACTTTCCAAATATGTGGTGCTTTGTTAGTTAACAATTGGAATAACTTTCTAAACCAGGAAATAATTAGGAAGATCCTAATTGCTCCATCTAAGTTATTATTGTTCAGTTGGGTGGCAGCATCTTTCCCAAGGTCTCAGGCAGAAAAGGGCGCTTCCCATCATCTCCTATATGTTCTCTTTAACTGAAGACCATCTGCCTAAATACAACTCATATGCATGACTATGGACCTTTCCCAACAATGATAATGTTCAGATCTTCTCCACTGGTTGGTTACCTGCTCTTGTAATAATACTTGAAACAAATTAAAAACCCAGATAGATTTGTGGAAACTGCAACAACTGTCTCAGGATTAATTCAGTGTATGACTCGTTTTCTTTCTATTTACTCTTTATCAGAAGGTTCAAAAAGAAGACCAAGTGCAAGATGACATAGGCTGCATTATTTTATGAAACAAAATATAAAAAAGAGCAGTACTGTAAATTAAACACATTTCAATGTAATTTCTCATAGATAGGAGAATATCCCCCCCACCTTTTTTTTTTTTTTGCTATCTAAGCTATTGATTCATTGGGAAATTGCTATGTGATGAGTGGTACAATTATTTGCAATGGAGTTAAGATTTCTTTTACTGATGTCTAGTAACCAGAGAACTTGGCTATGAGCTGTTCTTCTGGCTGTGTAGTGTTAACGATATGTCCAATTCTTAGCTACCAAAAATAGAGGGTTTGCCAACTGTGCCACTTACCAAAGAAGCCTGTAAGTAAGAATAGGCACATTTAATTGTCATCCTAGGCAAGTGATATGTGGATTCAGTCTATTATTGCATCCTCCCCTTCAATACTCAAATATCAAAAGTCCATTATTCTTGAACAAAATCAGCTGATCACTATGGGAGCACATTAGACTGTTGTTCAGCCCCCTCACCCATCAGATATTTTATATTTGAGAATTCTCTTCCCTTTGTACAAAAAATTGTTTTACTTTTGCATTGTTTGGTTTGATTGATAATTTATCCATACTACAGTTAGCTGAGGATTATCCAGTTTTACTGAAGTGTCAGTGTTATCACATAAACAATCTAAACAGTCATCATTTTTAAACTATCATGAACCTCATAAAATACTTTTTGAATATTTTAGATATAGGATTCTTTATTTTAAAGAACATTATCAGAATGATAGAGTTGAAAAAAATAGGTTGTCTCCCTAGATTTACCCTACATGGGAAGCACATTGCAACTTTTTAGCCATATCTTTACCTCTTCTGCAGTGGGAGTTGAAAAAATGGTCATAAGATTTATGCCAAATGATAACTTGTTTTCTGTTCATGTCAGCCTTACCACCACAAGTAAAGATGCTAAGTTTCTATCTACAGTGATTCCTATAAGAAGACATAGAATTGTCTAATCTTGGAGTCATGGCATTATGAAGGGTTTTCTCCCCTTCTTTTAATCTATTGTATTCCAGTTTCATTCCATTTCTATGTTATCTTACTATCTTAATATTTTACTGCATTTTATTCAAATTTTCCTTTTTCTAGTTTTGGCATTATGACTATTGTATTTGGCCTCTTTTATTGTGCTGGTCATTGACAGTAATTAAAGAAGTCAAAGGGATGTTAAATTACTTAAATATGAATGCTAATTCATTTCGGTTTGCATTGAATATACCCTATATATGTTGTTTTAGTCCTTTTCCATATATCATTCATTCGCTAGGAAGATAACCCCCTAAAGAGGTTATTCTCATTATTTGAATTTTTAAAAAAGAAAGGAATTTATAAACAAATGCACTAAATGTAATGTTTTTTTTAAATTAAAGTTAATTTTTACCAAAACTGTTTTGACCATTTCTGGTTATGGGGAAGGTAGATGGAGTGAAACAATGGGATTTAAAAACCAATGTTATTAAAATTAAATTTACATTTTCAAATGTTTCTCAATAAGTTTGAGACTTACTTGACTGATTCCTAGTTTGGACCATGTTTTTCTAAAAGCACTGGCTGTTTTTGTTGAAATAATAAGTTCTTTTCTTTTTTATCTCTTTTTAAAAAGTTCAGGTATATCTTTATATAATGTTCATATATCTCAATAGACCATTATAGGAGGATTCATTTTTAAAGATTTCCAAAATGTAATGCTGATATATAAAAATACCAGAGTGAGGCTCCTAATTTCAGTGAGGTCTGGTTAATTGGGATAACTGGTTAAAGAAATCTAAAATGAAAGAAATTTGAAGAAACATTGTGCAGAAACTAGAACAAAATGTTAATTTTAGTTAGGACATAGTTCACAGTTTTGAAGCTTTTTCTTAACAGCTTTTTTCTTAAGCAAAGCTCGAGTAATATAAGAAATTTCAAATATTCTTAAATAATAAGCAAATATAAATATAGATTGCAGGCATTTTTACTAAAATTTGCCGAATAAAATTTGATAGCACAAACACTATATGTGCCAAGCTTTTCATATGGAACAGTAGTCCAGCTGAAGAATAAATATGACATTTAGCCAAATCTTGCATAGAGTGGTCAAAATGTATTGCACCTCAGAACCAAAATACAACCTAAGTAGTTTTGTTGTAAATACATTTTTGCAATAAAGCTTTTGAGAGGATATTTTTCCTCTGAAGGGATGTACTTAAATTGACATCATCTGAAAAGTGGAAAAGGAAAAAAATATTTTTAGAGAGATAGAAAATTAAATATGGACTGTGGCATAAGTCAGAAGCCACTCTATTTAATTTTTTGTAGTCCTTTGTCATGTACAAAAAGCATGCCAGTAAAATAAAATGATATATTACAGTATTTATATTATTGTCTTAAAAAGTTCAGTCACACTTTTCAGCTCTTGTTGTTGTGCTGTTTACAATGTTGCCTGTACAAATGCATGTAATTTTATCATACATATTTTATGAATAGTTGGGATAAAACCTAACAAGAAAGAAATGTTTTGCTCCTTGTGGTATCTGGTGCAGCAGAATTATTCCACTGATGTCATGGTAGCTAGATTATGCAGTTTTAAAAAGCTCAACTTGGCACAGATATCTATCAAATGGCTTACTTTCTGATTAACCTTGTAATAGGTATCTAAGTTGCAAAATTCTAAATGTCAAGCATCTGCCACTAAACTGAAAGGCATTGCTTACTTTCTTAGCTTTCTTTTAATTCTGGAATATTTTAAACCTTTTTTTAAAAAATATTTTTTGCCCTTTTATAGATAAAATGGTTTTGGTCCACATTCAAACAGCGTCTTTCACCATGTTGCAGAAATTCAACATATTTCTTTACAGCCTTCTGCAATTTTTTTTTTTTAAAAAAGCTGTATGGTTGAACAATCTTGACTGTAGTGCAATGCAGACATTGACCCAAGAACGATTCCATAAATCTGTGCCCTTAGAAGATGAATTATTATGAGGATCGATTTATTAAAAGGGGACATAATGGACATTAAAAAAAAAAAGAATGAAACATGCCAAAGTAGTTCTTAGAAACATAAATGTTAGTTCCCCTCCGTTTAGAATGCTCATCGTGTTAGAGTTAAGACTAGTTGAGAGGTAGCTCTTCATCCCTCCCTGAATATGCAGGACCATTAAAATTACCACCATACAACAATATGGGATGAAATGTGGAACTGGTGAAGGCACATGTCAAGTATGACACTTTTCCTCTCAGTGCTGTATCTATGCCACAATGCGACTTTGCTTACCAAAAGTAAGATGTTGTATATTCATAGATATTTAAACTATTTTCATAATTATTTAAAATATTTTTGGTTTGTTTTCCTTAGGGGAAAAATGCAGCTCAAAGAATCGGATAAAACCATGTAGCTGCAGAAAACGGTTAGTGAAAGAACAAATCCACTTGTGCCGAGTACATTTCCCACATCACAGCACTCCAAAAAAACGCAACGTTTTGCCAGTAAAAATAGCACACACAACTCCTGTCATAAGCCTGCCTGCAATAAGATTGCTTTATATAACTGCCAAAATGTGTCATTGAGAGATAATATGTTGTTTTCTACAGTGCTTATTTCTAACAGAAAAAAGTAAATATGGCAGAATGGATACTGAACTGTAAATATTGCAGGATACAGAACTACCTGGTGAGTTTTCTTGAAGCCCTAATGTTCCAGATATTGAGATCGTATTACAACTACTTCCTGAATTGGAAGGGTGCTAGAGCAGCATTTTGGTGTGGATTTGGGGAGTTACTTTTAAAAAGTGGAAAAGAAGTTGACTGCATGAAGCTTATTAAAAATACACACAAACTCCTTGATTAGTTTCACTTTTCTCCTCTTGTGGGAGGGTGCATGGAAAGATTAACACTTGGAAACTAGGTAAAGAGCATAATCATAGCTAAGAGTAACTCTCCAAATACAGTGTGCTGTAGTCAGTGGAGTGCCTCAAACATATGGCTTAACACATGGCCTGGACAGCATATTGAGTGTCTTGTGGTTTTATGATTCCTCATGCATGATTCCTGATCACAGCATGCCATCATGCAAATCATTTCTATGCATTGAAACGAGCACAATTTTATTTAATTTATTTTTGGAATCAGCCTGAGCGAGTTTGGCAAACTGAAAATACCTGATTACCCCCATCTCTCACAAACCATGGTGAAGCCCATAGAATAAAAAGTATGCAGGTAATTACTAAAGAAACGATGATGATTAAATGATACGGGCTAAATACATGTCATTTCAGCTTTTTGTTGATGCTCTACTTGGTTTTTTTCCCCCCTCCTTTTTTGTTTTTGTTTTTTGCTGCGTAAACTAAATGTCAAGTATGAAAATCTAGTTTTGCATGAACTAAACAACCCTTTAAGTGATATTTTTCCAGATTTCCTTTCAATAAAATGAAATAAATAAATAAATAAAATAAAATCTTTTTTTTTTTTGCTGCTTCGGAAAAAAAATATGAATCCTCAAGCAGCAGTTTTTTCCCCCTTGTTTGTGTGTGTGTGTTTTATTTTGCTTTTTTGTCCTAAGTTGCATTGACTGATGTGGAACATGCAGTATCCACTTGCCCAGATTGTATAAAATCCTTGTTCTCCTTTGCATTGTTTCCTGTTTTTTTTTAATATATTGGTCTAGATGGGTCCATTAAACAGGTGGTAGATCACTGCTTTGAGATGCAACATGGTCACACAGTAAGCAGACTATGTTTGGTATAAGATCTTTAAAGTTTCTCCACAGCTGTTCGCTATTGATATATATTTTTATCAGGAAGTTTGTAAACAATCTTTTCTGCTCACGAGTTTTCTACAGTTAATATTATTATTATCATTATTATAGAATCATCTCAGCATTTGGGTTCCCTGACATCTTTTTGCCTTTTTGCCCTTTCGCGTCTCCCTTCTTCGGCCCGCTGTTTCTCTTTTTCAGGCTTAGTTACGCTGTCATAAGATGGGAGGGAAGCTGTGGATGGAGTGCCTTCTTTTTTCTCCCTATTTGTCCCTCCATTTTCTATTCTGTTGGAGACGTTTTTTCGGCAGATAAATCCCCTCTTTGCTAAACGGACCCTGTAAGCCCTCTGGATCACCACTGCGGAGACCTCCTCCTGTTTACGCCGTAACGTGGTTGTGATGGGCTCATAAGACACTTTGGAAGGATTAGAAGCCACAAATCTCTCTTCCATCTGTTGCCTCAAGATGTCTAGTTCACCACTGTCACCCAGTACACGTTTGGTAAAGGCAAAGAGGATGTCCAGGCAATGGATTCTGTCCCCACTGACCATTGGCAAATCCATGGCAATGAGTTCAATGGTGTTGGGTTTAGGAACACGAAGAGGGTGCTCCAAAGCATCGGCAAAGTCTGCCAACTTGCAGTATTCAATGAACTGGGTAGCATCAGGGTCAAACTTCTCCCAGATCTCATAGAAGGTTTCAAAGTCATCTTCACTCAGTGGATCAGCGCTTTCCTCTGTAGCCACACTGAAGTTCTCTAGAATGATGGCAATGTACATGTTTACCACAATCAGAAAGGAGATGATGATATAGCTAACAAAGAAAAAGATCCCTACGGAAGGATTCCCACAGTCACCTTTGAAGCCACTCCCAGGATGTTCCTTTTCCAAATCACAATCTGGAGGACGGTTGAGGATGGGTAAGAGCAACCCATCCCATCCAGCTGAGGTAGTGACCTGGAATAAGCATATCATGCTGTTGCCAAAAGTCTCAAAGTTGAACATGTCATCAATACCGGCCTCATGCTTGACGTAAGCGAAGTTTGACATTCCAAAGATGGAAAAGATGAACATCACTAAAAAGAGCAGGAGGCCAATGTTGAACAAGGCAGGCAAAGACATCATTAAGGCAAAAAGCAAGGTGCGGATCCCTTTAGCTCCTTTGATCAGGCGCAGGATTCGACCAATTCGGGCCAGGCGGATGACTCTGAAGAGAGTTGGTGACACAAAATATTTCTCTATGATTTCTGCCAAAAACATACCTTTAAAAATATTGAGGAGAGAAAAGACAGTTACAATGGTGTCAAGTCATCTCACATTCTTTCTTCAGAAGCATGGAAGTAACGGGCAAATTTAAGAGAGTTAGAAAATCACAGCTTGCTTTAAAAGTCACCATCTCTTAGTCAATAGGCCCTTTTAGTAATGACTACAGGTAGTCCTCAACTAATGACCGGTTGCTTGGTGACCGTTCGAAGTTATGATCTGCCTGCAAAATGGGACCCAGATCTATAGTTCTGACAATCCAAAGTCACGGCCACCTGACTGCACTTCAGGTGCTCGGCAACACACCTGCACTTACAATGTGACCACATTTTAGGACACTTTTGCCAAAACTGGTACTTCCGGTTTTCTTCAAAAGCATACTCATAGCAAACAGTGGGTTCACACTTATGACCATTGTGTTTCACTAAGTGAACACTGCAAAAAATGTAAAATCATGTCGGTCACATATTATTGGCCAATTTTATGACTGTTACGAATTGTGGCTGTAATAGGCAGGCTCTGTTAAAGTTGTAACTTGAGGCCTACCTGTAAAGGCCTTTGCCAAATATTCAAAGCAAATACAATTCAAACAGCACAGTAAAATTTGATGTCAACGCTCACATACGGTAACCGTAGTTGATTACAATTACCATAAACAACTAGAAATCCTTAAAAATGCCCCATGGTCAGTTAAACTGTTAAGTGACACCAAAAGCAAGAGCAAGAGGCACATTGGTATTGAAATAGCCTCTCTACATGACTGCTTACTCTGTTACACACAGAAAGCAGACACAGAGGACTGCCAAGGAACATCTCAAAGTAGCAAGCTAGTTCATATAAATAGTTGTCTGTCATGCCCCCATCGGAGTCTGAATCTGTGGGGGAAGATGAGCTGGAACAAGAGCTGACAGAGATCGAGAGGGCACCTCCATTGGCCTTGGAGGAAACTGGGGAAGGACAGAGTCAGTCTGGACAAGGCTTTTCAGGATTAGAAAGGCTTGCAGATAGGGAGGAGCAGGAGAGACAAAGCTCAGGCGAAGAGCAAGGACCACTCCCTCCTGATCCTAGAGCACGGAGAGAAGAGAGAAGGCGAGACCAACACAGACTGAGCTGGCTACGAGGGAGGAAAGTGCTCCACCCCCCTTCACAAGTCACATCTGGGGACTGAGATGTAAGGAGGTGCCAGTGAGAGGGGCATTTCTTGGGAACAAGTGCTGAATCTGTGGAGCCTCTTGTGCACTTGCTTACTGTGCTTTGTCTTGTAGGACTTGCCTGGTTTGCTTGGTTTGCCTGCTTCACTGAACTTTTTGCTCTGGTTACTGTTTGACTAACCTGGTTTATTGGACTGCTGGCCCTGGTTACTGTTTGGCTAACCTTGCTTACTGGACTACTCACAGCCTGAGGCTGCTGAAGGTGCATGTGAGAGTTTTGCTCCAGGACTTGTAGTAAACATGGGGACATTTGGGGGCAAAGTTGGAGAAATAAGGGAGGGAGGTTCCTGTTCTCTGGCTGTGTTGCTTTCATACCACGCCCCAGGTCATCACAGAACTATGCCAAACTCAGTCGTAGCTTTAAAAGTCAGTATCAGTACCTTGAATTGAGTCTAGTGACAAAATGAGAATCAATGGGATTTAACATATTCCAGGAATATTTCCATTGCTCCTCAATAAATTTTAATAGAAAGCTTAGTCATTCTATATAAGTAGCAATTTTAAGAGGCAATCTCAAATTACATTGTAAAATAATATCATCCAAAACAGATTAGTGACCATGAAGACAAAGAGCAAAGGTTTCCCCTGCC
Organism: Natrix helvetica; assembly: GCF_964273705.1. Taxonomy (NCBI): domain Eukaryota; kingdom Metazoa; phylum Chordata; class Lepidosauria; order Squamata; family Natricidae; genus Natrix; species Natrix helvetica. The sequence goes on from NC_138548.1 coordinate 223,767,067, forward strand.
TGGTTGTATCCGACTCTAGATGGTACTCATCTCTGTTCCTTATCTGAGGGAGGCAGCATTGTCCTAAGACATTTCTGTGGTTATGTGGCCAGCATGACTATGCACCAAGGCACATGGGATACTGTTACTTTCCCACCGAAGTGGTAGCTTTTTATCTGCTTACATTTTCCATGGTTCTGACCTGCTAGGTGGGTAGGAGCCAGGACAAGTAATAAGAGCTCACCCCGTCACTCCGCTTGAACTTTCTGACTGACAAGCTCGGCACCTTTAACCGCTGAACTATTGTGCCCCCTGAGTGGCTATAAAAGAACTGATTAATGATAGAAAGAACCAAAATTTCAGCTCCTAATCAGTCTCGGTTTCACTATTAACAAGTTCACATTTTCATTTTGATGTTTGCAACTGAACATTAGAATCGTCCATTTCTTCAGGTACTTTGATTAACTGTGCTAGATACATGAAAAATATTTCTATATACTTACCTACAATGGAGAGTATCACAACCACAAAATCAAAAATATTCCATCCAATAGTGAAATAATAGTGACGTAAGGCAAACATTTTCAACACACACTCGCAAGTGAAAAAGATAACAAAGACAAAATTGATCCAGTAGAGGATCTCCTCCATCTGTTTGCTTTGTGTGTCGGTTTCAACCATCATGGTCACCATGTTGAGACAGATGAGTAGCATTATTAATATATCGAAGGCTTGCTGGGTGACCAAGTCGAAGACAGCGCCTTGGATTCTGTTCTATTATACACAGAAAAAATGTGTATCAACACTGTGAAATATCCAGTGTACCTTTGGTACTATCCGATTAAAGAAGATTTTAATAAGATGGCAACAAAAGTTTTTTTCCCCTCCCATTATGAAGATGCTTAAAGGCAGATTGAAAAATGTTCAGTCAGCATGATATTTAATGAAGCTTAGCTGCATGTAAGTACATATAAGATTATAATATGATTAACTTCACATTCAGCTTCATTTTCTCCTTTAAATTGTCATGATGTTGGCTTTGTTCAGTTTTATTTGCTGCAGAGCAAATATCAGGTAGGATAATTTAAGGAAATGGTAGAGAAATCCACTTGTTGGTTTTTTTTTCAGCAGCCAAAGTAAGTAGGTAAACTAGCAGTAAATAGTAAGATAGCTCCTCTATTCTGCTTCAAGTATATTTATCCCAGAAGAGGCTATTAGATTTATCTGACACATTTACATACTGTTTCCCATTAAAGAAAACTCATAGAAATTTGCAGTTAGAACAGTAGGTTTAAACAATTGATAAAAATACCCATATTTTTCAGACTATAAGATGCTCCAGACTATAAGACACACCTAGCTTTTGGGGAGGAAAACAAGAAAAAAAATCTGCCTCTGTCTCCCAGCAATTTGCCTCCTTGCAGCAAACAGCAAGGTCAGATTCAGCCTGATTTAGCACGAGCAGCTGATTGGTGGTTGAATCTGCCTCCTGGAATACTTCCATCAGCTGTTCCAGGCTGCGGGGATCACCACTGCTGTTGCACCCCATTTTTGGCCTCCACAAATCCCATTTTCAGCCTGTTCCAGGTGGCGGGTATAGGTGGCGACAATGGTGATCCCTGTCGTCTGGAATGGGCCAAAAATGGGGTGTGTGGAGGCTGAAAATGGGACATGTGGAGGTGGTGATAGGTGGCAGCGGTATGGGTGGCAATGGCAGCGATGATCCCCACAGCCTGGAACACCTGCTGGAGATATTTTGGGAGGCAGATCCAACCGCCAATCAGCTGCTCGTGCTAAATCAGGCTGTGCTGAAGTTGACCAGGCTGTTTGCTGTTTGCTGCAAGGAGGCAAATTGCTGGGAGGCAGAGATCGAAGGTAGAAGCGGGTGGGTGGGGCTTCGGCAACAGTCGCTGTATAAGACACACATTTCCACCTAATTTGGAGGTGGGGGGGGGAAGTATGTCTTATACACCGAAAAATACAGTGTATTATCCAGCTTTTAATTCAATGTTCAGCACTCAGATCTTCTCTGTTGCGTGAGCTACACTGGCTTCTATTTTCCTTTGCATGCAATTCAAGATGCTGGTCATTACCTTTGAAGTCCTATATGACACTAGGTCAGGCTTTCTGCAGAACTGCCTTTCCCTAAGAACATCTACCCATCCTACCAAGTTAGATAGAGCGGGCACACTCCTAGACCCGTCCTTTAAACATTACCATCTTATGGAAGCTAGGGAGCGTGCTCTTTCATGGAAGCACCTGTCCTATGGAACACCCTTTCCCCTAAAGTTTGGCAGGCTCCTACCCTCCTGTTCTCCCATAAAGTACTGAAGACTTGGCTTTTCACCCAATTGTTGGGATAAGATGAAGTGACCGCACCTATCAAGGGCTCATACCTGAATTCAGCATACAGGTAAGTCAAAAACACCTGCTGTTGCAAGATAAGATCATAGATGGCTGACTGGGTGGAGGTCAGGCCCTGATTTCGGGAAAAGGATTCTGTAATAGCACTTTGCCAGAGGAGCCTTCTGATCTGGCATTAATTTCTTTCTCGGGCATAAATTTTACAAGAATTATGGAAGATAGTACCATAGTTCCAGGAGTGGGATGATGAAATGGAGGCTAAAAGATTTGTGGGTTTCTCAAGGCTGCCTAATGTGGAAATTTGAATCAGAAATCTCCCAATTGATATTTTCACCCATTACCAATTATAATGGTTTTGCTTTTCATTCCTGAATCATCTCAATGGGTGGAGAGGGATGAAAGATTCCACTTGAGTATATAAGGAATGGCATGCTAGAAAAAAATTGAAAAACTTACCAGAGGCCTGGGAATTGGCTTTTGAGGTTTTTTGGACCCTAATTTTTTCATGGCATTGTAGTATTTCTTCTGCTCTTCTGTCATAAAGATATCCTGACCTCCAAAGTAAAGGGGAAGACGGGAAGAAAAGGAAGTTGGTTACAATCCATTCAACCTTGCTTGAAGATTATGGTGCATATTCAATGAATAGGCTTTTCTTACTGCTTTGTGTGGCAAAGAAATTGCCCCACCTCGAGAAGTAATTGTGTCAAAGAGTTAAGTTCTATTTAGTTCTGTTGTGGGAACATCTAAGTTAATGTAGTGCCCACCAGATCTCAGACTATAATTCTCATCAGCTAATAGCTGTGATGCAAAGGTTCAATTTAGCATTATAAATTGTAATGCTGTCATTGTTTGAAATGAAAAGGCACGAGAAACTTGTCCAACAGGAAATAATTTATGTGAAATATATCTGTTGTGTATTTACTAATTACCGTAACTTTCTTTGGGGCATAGTTGAAGAAGTCAAAATGAAAACAATTATACAAAAGGTTACTAAGCTTTTCCTTTGCATTTGATTTACACAGGTAGTCCTCAACTTATGACTACAGTTCAGCCTAAAATTTCCATTGATAAGCAAGGGAGTTGTTAAGTGAGTCATGCCCCAATTTACGACCTTTTTGCCCCAGTTCTTGCAGTTAAGTTAATCTTCTGGTGGATAAGCAAATCTGGCTTCCCCCAATGACTCCACTAGTCAGAAGCTCCCTAACAAGATTACAGACGACAATCCCAGGCAATGGTGGGTTCCTACCGGTTTGGACCAGTTTGGCCAAACTGGTAGTGGTTTGACGGCCTGGGTCACTGGAACCGGCAGCAACCCAGGCCTGCCACACCCCCGAACCGGTTTTCCTGGCAGCACCTACAGTGCCGCCATCTTGTTTTTGGCTTCTGCGCATGTGCAGAACAATTTTTATTGTATTGTGCATGTGCGCGCATGCTGCGCACGCACGAGCAAACCGGCCATAGTGGCTGCTGGAACCCACCCCTGATCCCAGGACCCCAGGATGCTGCAACCATCATAAATACATGCAAATTTGCCAAGCATCTAAATTTTGATCGCGTGATGGTGGGGATACTGCAATGGTCATAAATGTAAGAACCAGTCATAAATCACCTTTTTCAGAGCAAACGGTCACTAAATAAATGTTTGTAAGTCGAGGACTACCTGTAATGCCCCTTTCCCTCATTAATGTCATCTTACGATAACTACAGTTGCCATAGCTGACTTGCATGTGAGAACCTGCTTTTAATCGTTTACATTTTGGATGAGCAGCAGCAAATTTTGGGAAAGTCTCTCCTCTATCGTTATTAGTTGATAATTAAATAACCATTCTAGGATATATCTTTCTCTCTTCTTTTCCTTCTCCTTGTGTGCTAGAAAATATGAAAAGTTGACCTATCTTTTTCTTTTGCTGATTGAAGTTGTCAATAATAACACCAATGAAGAGATTCAAGGTGAAGAAGGATCCAAAGATGATGAAGATGACAAAATAGATATACATGTAGATGTTGTCCTCATACTTGGGCTGCTCTTCTTGCTATAAGCAGAGACAAAATAATTATATATTGGAGGAGAGGAGAGTGGGGGGGGGAGACACCCCCAATTTATATATACTCAATCTATTAATGTAACAAATCACAGTGGATTCTGTGCAGAAAAATAATGAAATAATGGTCAAAGGGCATAGGCAAAGGTAAAAGAGAAAGGAAATCTAACTAAATCTTACAGTATTTATACTATTAGCACCCACTATAGTTCTGCAAATCTTTCTATTGTTGCAAACAACCCTCATTGAGACTATATCCATGAACCACTTTATACACTGACTTTTTTGTTCTTTAAACATTACTTTTGAGCATCTCATTAACTCTACCCACCTACAATTTACCCTTCTCTTCACCCTTTAATATTTTTTCCTCCATTTTTCCGATCTTTATTCATTCTCTCCATATGATCCATATACTTCTCATATTTATTTTGTACTGTTCAATTTTGTACTGCATTTAGATTCATTTGACATTTAATCTCAACTATATCTTGTGTTATGCCATATTTTCACAGCATTCAAATTATTTTTACATTTTTCCTATTTTATCTCAAACTCACATGCATCTAATAAATAGGGCAGTTTAAATATTTTGCTTCTGGTTAAATTCACACTTATAATAAAGAAGAATTAAATGATTAAATGATGTCCTCTTCTGGGAAATCTTTGCAATTTACGCATTATGCTAAACCTAATGATTAGAAAAGTTGCCCTTTGATTCAAAGGCTCATAGGGATCCATTACGTACAGAAATCCTCTTTAATTTCACTGTAATGAAATTAATTCTGGGGCCATTGCTGAATATTCTGTGCACAAAAGAGATCAGGTTACATACACAGAAGGTGCAGCTAGCGTCTGACAATTGGACCATTTTTTAAAACTTTCCCTTGAGATGATTAGCATTTTTTCTTATATAAAATAATAAAGTCACTCTTGCTTCTAAATCCCAGCAAGCAGTAGCAACCCACTTGCCTTGTTTGGGCTCAGAAGCTGAATCAAATTTGGTTAGTATATGGATGAAAAACTATTAGGGAAATCAGAGCTATGGATTTGACCAAAAAGCTGAAAAATATCCCAAACTAAGGCAATAGGCAAATCACTCACGTATTGTTGCCAAACAAAGTAAACAGTTGTATCTGTGCAAAGATCAAGGATTCATCATAATTCTTTGCTTTAAAAGCAGTGCTAGGTTCATAGCCATATTACCTTTCTAGAATCTACTGCTGCATACATTATATCCATCCAGCCTTTGAAGGTAGCCTGTGGAAAAAGCACACTTCTTTTAAAGAGGAGGAAAAAAACAAAGCCGGCACAGAGCAACATGAATAGCCAGCGTTTATTTATCTTTTGCTTGCTTAACAAACAAGATTTGAAATGCTGTATTCACTTTTAATTAGGCCTAGGAATACTCATTTGTTAACATTTTTATCTTCTTCTAAATACAAGAGGTGTATTGTGATTTAATATCGGTTTCATTCCTCCCATCCAAACTTTTCTCCTTCTTGTCATGTCTTTTAGATTGTAATCCCAAAACATGAAACATTATAACTTCCAACCTTTGTAAGATGGCCACTCACCTCAAAGGCAGAGGTAGGATTCAGCCAGTTAGGGCTAATCCCAGCACTAGCTGGCCCTGCTCCCACCCATTTTTCAGCATATTTTTTTGACATTTTTCAGGCCATTTTCAGGCCGTTTTTGGCCTGTTTTTGGCCCAAAAAACTGGCCTGAAAACAGACTGAAAAATGGCCCAGAAAACAGACTGAAAAATGAGCAGGGGCGGGGCCAGCTGCGTGGGATTTGCTGGCGTGGGATTTGCTGGTTCGCCAAACTGCACAGAATCTTAACTACAGGTTTGCCTGAACTGGAAGCAGTCCACCTCTGGGGCTGTGCTGATTCACATGTTCTTAACTGCTTCCACTTTCGTGGAATTTCTCACCCATCCTAAACACACAAGGGACATACTATAACTGCATTTATTTTGGTAAATGGTACATCCATTTGTTCTCTGGCTTGTATATGGAATGTGCACTAGGATAGTCTATAAATCCTTAACAAAACATTTGCATGTTCTTATGATTTTCAAGATAATTTAATCCTAATAATCCTATTTAGTTAAGGATATTTCACAAAATAATACATTATAACATCCCGTGTAATAAAGTGTAATTTTATTTATTGTTTTTTTAATGTGTTTTTATAATGATGTAGGCTGTCCAGAGTTATTTGTTGAGATGGGCAGCTACAGAAATCAAATAAATCAAATAACATTGAAAATAATATCACTTTTGACTTCCGGTTGACGTCATGGCAAGAACGTCTTGGAAATTAGAGGCCTCCACTGAGCTCTGCAAAATCCAGCTGGCAACCACTGTCAGGAGACCCTACAGGGTCATAGCCGCCTTGTAGGGGCAACAAAGGAAGGAGAGGTGCTTCGTTGACCCTGACGAACCTGCAATTTCCTTATTAGATCTGAAGCAAGCTCTGCCGAATGACAGCAGGGACAATGGCCATTTTTGGCAGTCACAAGCTGGGGTAACTGGGACTACAAGATTTGTGCTGGAGTGGTGCATGGACAGAGCATTGAAACTGGGTGAGATAACTGCCAAAACTTACTCTAAAGACCCAATTTAAGTACAAGAATTTTAGAAGATTATTTTCAAGCATTAAGGAAGTGCCAATTAGACACATGGAGAAGATTAGAGACTGAAAATTAAGAGGTGAAAGAAATGCCCAAGGGAAGCCTTAAAATACAGAAAACCTGGAAAAAAACTTTAAACAATTTGAAAAGTGATTTTCAGGATAAATTATTTTGCTTATTTGTATTTCTAAACCCCCTGGATTTATCAGATAATCAGCTGTTTTTGACAGACCATTTCATGTTGGACTTGGGAGCAGGAGAGCCATCTACTGGAAGAAGAGAAGCACTACAGCACTACAGTGTCAGTACTTTTAGTGAAAGTGAGTCCAATACACATAAAGTCTAATACACAGAATAGAAGTAAATAACATCTGGAAGGCAGCCTAACTTTGACTCTATGCTAGAAGACAACTCGGATATGTTGAAAATACTTAATGAGTTTTTGTTCCCTTTTGAAGATTTCTAAGATGAACTAAATTGCAAATAACTAAACCTTATTGAAACTGGCTATTGGATTATGGATTTAAAAAACTGGAGAAACCTGGTGGATTAATTTGGATTGGATTATTAATGCTATTTGGCAGAACATTCTACAAGATAAAAGAAGAAAGGTGATAGAAGAAAAGAGAAAATAATGAGTTAAATAAGACTTTAAAATTTGGACAATTGGGAAGATATGTAATTGGAAACCACAAGGCTGTAAATTACCAAAGAATTTTAAAGATGATAAATTCAGGGGTTTTGGAGATATAACTATGGGATTGACTGAATTCTACTAAACAGGAGTTTTTTTCTTAATACTGAGACCTTGGAATCATAGAGGTATACTGAGTAATTTTCATTAAATTGTTACAAAATGGATTTACAGGGGATAATGGAGGTAAATGAAGAAATAATTTTGATGCTCAAAAGCATGCATGAAACTATAAAGAACAATAAGGAGACAGAGGGATTGTTTTAAAATACAGAAATGAATGTAGAAGCCACACAACAATTGGGGGAAAAGATGAACATGGCATTCAGGAAATAGAGGAGAAATTAGAAGAAGCAGTGGAAGGAAAAAATTAAAATTAATTAAAATGAGATACAAGATGATAACGATAATGAAGAGAAAGGAGCAATAAGTAGAAATCAATCAGATAATTCTTTAAAAGCTTATAATAGAACAGAGGAAAAAAGAGAAAAATCTCTTTTAAAAAAGGAAGTCTTATTGAAGGATGCTCAAATAATACAGCAGAAAAAGACAAAGGGCACACTGAAGGGTTAGGGTATAAAAATATCAAAAAAAGTTATAAGATTCCAAGAAAGAGAGATAAAAGGGTGTTTAAAAAGTCAATAAATAAGGGAACTCCAAAAAAGCTTAGAGACGATGGATAATAAGAAAATATATTAATAAAATGGAAAAATAGAAAATAAAATAGGGAAATAGTAGCATATATATTAACAGAATCTATTAGAACTAAAAATAAGCTAAGCTTAGTAGGTGAAAGTTTAGGATTGGGTAATCTAATTGTATTAATAATATTAATAGTGTTTTAAAGTATATTGTGAATTTAAGCTTTTAAGGATTAGAAAGTGATTTTGAGATATTTATCTGGGATTGATTAAATTTGGTTAACAATTGGCTTTATTAGTAGTTCTAGACATTTGGGATATTGAAATTATGGTGGAACTAATTTTTTCTAAAATATTAAATATTAGTAATTTAGTAGGGGACAACATATACAAGGTGCAAAGAAATGTTATTTATGTTTAAATGAATTAATGGAAAAATGATAAAGAATTATAAAGAGAGAATGGTATCCTAGGAGTTGGAAGACTAGTATACTTATTTGTATTATTACCGCTAGCATTGTTGAAAAAAGATTTGACCCAATACACTGTCAATACACTGTCCACAAAATATGCATGGTGTGAAAAGAAAATTGCTAGTGAATCATGATTTTTTTAAAAAATCACTTTTGTAATTAAAATAATGAAAGGAATCTTCATCCAGTTTTTTAAACTTTCTGATTAATGGATACAATCAGCCTTTCTAAAAAATAGCACCACAGATCCTGAAATCTTCAACTACCTTTGCAGGAAAACCTGGAACCATAAAATGATAGACAAACTACCCTTTTGAATCGCACACACAAAAAATCCTCAGTGAAGTTGCTCTAGGATTCATTTCCAAGTGATTTATTCTCCTACCCCACCTCTGCTTCTCGTGAATATACACAAAGACTAATTCTGGAATATCATCCAGGTTGTGAATGACTCATAGGCAGTGTAGAAGATTGGCCTTGGAAGAACAGATGGACTGCATGCATGAAATAAGATCCCTTGGATATACAATAATATGCAATACAATAGCAGAGTTGGAAGGGACCTTGGAGGTCTTCAAGTCCAATCCCCTGCCTAGGCAGGAAACCCTATACCGTTTCAGACAAATGGCTATCCAACATCTTCTTAAAGACTTCCAGTGTTGGGGCATTCACTTCTGGATCACAACCTATCTTCAAGATGACCACGGTTTAATGTCAGTTGGTAAAATCCAAAAACAAAAGTGAACAGAGACTGTATTGCTTAGCATATATTCAAACTAGAAACACCTGCCCCCTTCATTTTCTAACAGCCACATGGAATTAAGAATTCTTCGGGAAACTATATATCACTCCTCCCTCAAAGCTAAAATTACCAGTTACTTAGCTCAGGCCACTCCTTATAGGAACAGATCCTTGCTATTTCCACCTTCACTGCTTAAAGAATAAACTGCTCTTAAGTCCTCACTAATAAATGGGATGCAAGTGAAAAATAACGAGATTCTTTCCCATGTTTATTACTTCAAAAATGGAAATGACTTCTTGATTGGCTCCTTATAATCAATGCAAAATACAATAAAAAAGCGAAAATGTTTGGCTGATCCATCTGAATATGGGAAAAGATACATGGAATTTACAAAAGGAAAAACATTTAAAGCTTTAAATATTTTGGCAATTATACAATAGACATCAAGCAACAAAAATAGAACTTACAATTTGTAGGAGGGCCAGGTACCCTGCACCAACATTGTCAAAATTAATCTTTACATTCTTCCACCGAATCTCTGTTCCATTGGGATCCATCAACTTCTCACACTCTGTCTTGTTGTTCACCTCTTCTATTTCAAATCGATACTCAGCCGTCTCATTAAAGCAGTAATGATACTTCCCAGCAAAAAGATTAACCCCCATAATGCTGAAAATCAGCCAGAAAATAAGGCAGACCAACAGCACATTCATAATGGATGGTATAGCACCCACCAAGGCATTCACAACCACCTGTGTTGGAAGGGAAAGCAAGGAAGAGAGTGTTTCAGTACAGAAAATTTGATGACTTAGGTTTTACAAGCAAAACATCCATTTGTCTAGTTTTAGTAAGGGGAGCAGAAACAAGGCTAGTCTCATAAAACTCATCTTAATTCAAATAAAATAAAATAAAATCATGTGTCTCCAAGCATTTTGTTTTTCAAAAATCTTTTATTAAATAATTTATCCAAACCAATATTGGAAATTAGTTTTTATTTCTTTTGCCATTCAATAGGTGGTTAATTAAAAAAAAATTAAGATTGTGAAAAGAAGGGGGTTCTGCATTGATAATGTCCAGGAGAGTCTAATATCCAAGTCAGAATCAATTTTTTTAAATGAGACACATGTAAGTTAACTTAGCCAACCATCTTTCCCCATTTTAAAACCAGATTCATAAATTTGTGCCCTGCTACTCCTACTCCCATGAAGATAAGTAAGGAACTTTAGCCACATGTTTCAAATGGGAGTAGGAAAGGGTGCCGAACTTGTTCTAAGACAGTGGTAGCTTAATATAAAATTAATCAGGACTATATATTCTTTAGTAAGCAAGGCCAGAAGTGTCCCAAGAGCTGAGCATGCATATTTGCAAGCTCAAAAAGAAAAAAGCCATATTCCCTTCTCTGCTTCATAGCAAATGACACTCATGTTTTATAGTTTCCTTCCTTCCTTCCTTCCTTCCTTCCTTCCTTCCTTCCTGCCTGCCTGCCTGCCTGCCTGCCTGCCTGCCTGCCTGCCTGCCTGCCTGCCTGCCTGCCTGCCTTCCTGCCTGCCTGCCTGCCTGCCTGCCTGCCTGCCTGCCTGCCTGCCTGCCTTATCTTAATATTTAAACAGAAATGAAGACGTATCATCTGTATTGTTGGTCTAACATATATAAGACAATCAATAAACATCTCTTTTATTTCAGAATGAGAAAATTAAAGCTATCATTCTGAAATTATTTAATTTACAGAGCAAGAAGCTATTAATATACATACTGCACCATTCATTCTTAAAGAGAAAGGGCTATATGGTAGGGCTATGTACATCTTCCCAAACAGATCTCTGAAACACATAGAAACAAGCATGATGTACTTATTTTGAAGATGTTAAGGCATCAATCATTTTTTTAGATTTACACAATATTTTGAATGCTGTCACTCACATTTCTCCACTTGAGTGAGAATGTATTTCCATTATTTTGCCAGCTATGATCACTCTTTATAATGATTTTCAGAGATCTAGTATTTGGCATCCATTGTTGCCTTCAGCGTTAATTTCTAACATGATTCTTAGGCAATGACATTTCTTTTAAAAGCAGTGCTACTTTAGACATTTTTTACAACAAACTCCTGAAAATGGGAGAACTAGGCACATCTCCCACCCTAAAGGTAAAGGTTCCCCTTGCACATATGTGCTAGTTGTTCCTGACTCTAGGGGGCAGTGCTCATCTCTGTTTCAAAGCCGAAGAGCCAGCGCTGTCCAAAGATGTCTCCGTGGTCATGTGGCCGGCATGACTAAATGCTGAAGGTGCACAGAATGCTGTTACCTTCGCACCAAAGGTGGCTCCTATTTTTCTACTTGCATTTTTACATGCTTTCGAACAGCTATGTTGGCAGAAGCTGGGACAAGTGACGGGAGCTCACTCCATTATGCGGCGCTAGGGATTTGAACAGTTGAACTGCAGACCTTTCTGACTGACAAGCTCAGCGTCTTAACCACTGAGCCACCACATCCCAAGTTCTCCCTCCCTACTAATAGGCTATGAACCTCTCCCATAGTAAAAAAATAAATCCCCTAATCTGGATGTTAAAGAAAAATGTTGTTTCTCTGTTGAATATGGAAAACTTCTGGACAGAGCCTTTCCCATTGACTGGACATGAGGAAAGTGTTCCTAGTGCAAGGTCAAAAGGCATGTCAGCAGTAGGAATTAGCTCTCACAGCACTGTAATCTCCCTGTCTTCTTCTGTCAGCTCAGTCTCCTCAACTTCCTCCAGTCAAAAACCCTCATCTACTTTCTGCTGATTATTGTATTTTTTAAAGTGTCAACAGATGGCGACATTATTTTACATTAAGTTTCACAATGGTGACATAGCATAATTTGTGCTTAGATGCATAATCCTCTGCAAAAATTAGGCATTGTATGAAGCAGAAAAATTATTGCAATCAACAGCCCATTGACTTCTGAATAGAGGCCTATCAGAAATAACAGAAACTATTAAATTCAACATTATCAGCCTATATTTCAGATACCAACTGAAAACTTAAAAAACACATTCTTTGTTCTTGAGATCGGTGATAATGAATTAAATAAAAACCACGTAAATTTATTGGTCATATTATTGTGACTTGACACTATGTTGCATTTTGATTTGCTGAGTATTTGTCTAACAGGATGAAATGTATCTCTTACTTTTCTACTCATTCACTTACAATGTAATCATTATGCCCATAGTTTAAACAAATTATCAAAACCATTGCAAACTATTATGAGAAAGGGAACATGGCTTTTGTGTGTCAACTATATATTAAGAAATAGTAAAGTAGGGCATGCAAATTTCATAACAATATTTTAATTCCTTCCCCCCAAATATAAAGAGTTGAAGATATTTTTTAAATATTAAGTTGTTAAGCCATAGAGAAAAGCAAAGAATTATATTTAATGCTATTTAGGGAAAAATATTTTGTATAGTTGTTGTTTTTTATTTTCATGAAGTCAGTTTATACTGATGGCAAAAAGAAGGTAAGGCCTGAATCATATATAGATTTAAGTAATTTCTAAACTAGCTTTAAAATTCCTACCAGAAAGGAGCCATTCTCTGTTATAAAGATGCTGGGAAACAATTTTTCCAAGCCAAGCTAGCTAAAATGTCTGATAATTTATGTTACAATACTTTTATTAGAAACACTAGTTTCTCTTGAAAATAACTACAATAAAAGCAGCTGTTGAGATTTTTTTTAAAGTAACATTTGTACAAGTCAGCACAAATATTACTCCACATTCATATCTGAAGTACATTCCATAGAATTTGTTCAAGGTCTAATACTGCCATCATGAACACATTTACTGCTACAGAGTTAAGCCCACCAAAACCAGTGTGACTGATTTCAATTTTTTTTTAAAATGAACAGGACTGTCCTGTTAATTTAGTTCTGCTTGATGCCTAGACTAACAAACTCAAACCTGAAACGAAAACTGAACATGAAGTCCCATTGAAAAGAATGGTTGTTCTACAACCACAATTTTTTTAGGATTGGCCACAATTTATTATACAATTATACAGTTATATATCCAGGTCTCAAAATGTTGCATATTGTTTCTCTGGATGAATAGCTCCCCTGTCTCTGTATATTTGTCTTTAGTATGTGGAGAAAGTTAAATAAGGATGTTTTTTTAACAGTTATACAACACAGGAAGATATTAATATAAGAAGTAACATCTAATTTCCATGTAAAACCAAACTGATGGAGCTTTAGCAATGTAATTTAGTAAACATAATTATGTAATGCACCCACTTCAATATCCTTTTGGAGCAGGTATAATATGCAATTTTGGGATAACATTGGATTTTAATTGAAACTTTCAGGCTAAACAAAGTCTCTTTAGAGGTTGAGCTAATGACTAATAATCCCTGACTTTTTGTTTTTGTTTTTAGGATCTGTTTTGAACAAAGATATTTTCAGATTTTTGAATGAAGGTGAATCTCTTCTCTGCAACCTCTCCTATTTTTCATTCTATCAATATTGTTCCAATTAAGAGATTGTATGAGAATGCACCACACATACCGCCCAATCCTATGCATTCAGAAGGGCTCGTTCCTTAATAAAATATAGGCTCACAGCTTTCAAACTTGTATCTTTTTTTATATGCCATGCATTACAAAAAATTAAATTGGCAATCTCCTTTAAAACATGGATAAGTTCAATATGTATAAAATGGTATATTGCAATGATTTCTAGAAAATTCAGGTTCTATGCTTTGCTTGTGATTTGTTACTAACATCACAGTGACAGGGGAGAGTGGAGTGGGGGCATAAAGCATGTCAACGGGGAAACGGAAAAGAGGGAGAAAAGCTGAGCTATCAGTCAAGGCTGCCAGTCAAGAACGGACTGGACTGAGAACAACGAGGTGCAAATCAGAGGAATTAAACCAGAAATCTTTTATTTGGGGGGAGCACTAGATTCCCCCTCCCCATATCCAGCCCTTTTCTGCATATACCCCCAAACAAGGCAGGAGCAACGTGAAAACCAACCATTGTGTTTTGATCTCATTTTTGATCCATCATAACTTGGGGGGAGGGGAGAAGAAAAACTCAAGGTGGTTCAAATTCTGATTCTTTGCACCTGGTGATTCTCCCTGTTCCAAATTGACAGCCATAAATGCCCCCTTGAATGTTACAGGTATTAAAAGCCAGGCCAAAAAAGAGCAGCCAAGTGCCAACAAAGAATCTACAAATGACATGTGGTTTGGGCCAATAATGAGGCAGCTTAATATATCTCCCTTTTTTTAAAAATTAGTATGTTATTGTTGTTATTATTATGGCAATCGTCCAATAAAAAAAGGGAGAACTGTGCAGCAGGGTGATGGTGAATCATAAACAGAGGGAAGTGATCACGTCACAGCTGCATCATGATTCTGTTTGTTACGTCTTTCTACCAGTTTGATCAGTTCTAGCATGCTTTAAAAAAAAACCACCCCCAATAATCCACAGGCATGCAGAAGGATCAGCTCGCTAATGGCATCTTACCCTCATCCCCTCAAATCGGGACAACGCTCTTAAAGGCCTCAAGGCTCTGAGTGTCCTAAGGGATTTAATGGCACCTAGTTCCGAGTAGCCCAGGGCATTAGCTATAAGGCTGACTAAAGAGACCTACACAGAAAACAGGAAAAGAAAGGAAAAAGAAAAAAAAAGAAAAAAAGAAGAGGTTCCAGACTGTTAGCATAAATCCCCTAGCACTGGCAGTATATTCATCCCCCAAATTGGACTGCAGGCCCGAGCCACCCCCATTTACAGTGACACCGAAGAAGGCAATGGCCATCAGCTGCCTACAGCACTTCACTGAAAGGACCTGGAAGGAAATAATGTAGTTGAGAGAGGCATAAATATAAAACAAAGGGTGGAAAATAAGTGAGAGTGAGAGAAAGAGAGGCACACACACACACAGACGGAAACAGGGTCTGTTGGAGATTAGGAGCCCAAACGGATGACAAGAACCTTACCCTCGCCCTCTTAACAGTCTGCAGGATCCCAGCAGCTCCCATTAAATTAAGCCAGACAAATTTTTAAAGGACCTATGAAAAAGAATACAGATAAATACACACACTGCACAAACCTCCTTAATTCTCTCATTTGGGTGGGGATGTGGATGTGGGGATGACCCACCGACATCGCATCATAAAATTAAGAGAAAAACAAATATCCAGCTTTCCGTGTTTCTCCTCTGAAAGAGCAGTTTGTTTCTTAAGAGTTTGCAACCTTCTGTGTCAGAGCAAAGGCTTTCTGAAGGTTTCATATTAGCTTTCTGTTTCCTGGTGTGGGGAATAGGTGGCATGAATAGCTATTGTAATCCAAAGAATCTGAAGGCCATCTAGTGGAGAAGGGTATTGTTTTCTCTTATTGTAAGTTATAATAGGACTGTATTGTACTACAGGTGAGGGCTAAGATCCTTTCCTCACATTAGGAGTTTAAATAAGATACAGTGGACTCTTTATCTCAGGCTTCCAAATTCTGGTACCATCTTTATGTGCCCAGCTACCAGCCTATTATCCCTGGCCAAAATGATAAGTAGCTGGGCCCAGTTGGGGATGCTGTACTCTTTATTGCAAAAAGGTGCTTTTTCAATAGGCAGTTGGAGTGTTTTTCAAAAAGAAATGGGACTTGGAAAAAAAATAGCACTTTTGAGACAACTATAATCTGCATGACTGAGAATCTCCACAGACATTCTTTATTGCAAAGTATGCATCATGTTGGAATGCAGCAGGTTAGCTTCTTGGCAGTGTTTATACAGGATAGGACTGATGAGAATCGGGGGTTCTACAACATTTGAAATTGGAGTTCAGCATAAGATGCCAGTTCCTGTTCTAATGCCTGGGAATGCATTCTGGGAGCCAGTTCATGAATTACCATTTGCAGTATGGCAGCTGCTTCCAGGATTGGCTCCCATTTTGCTCTGGAAGTTCTGGAATAAGTACAAATAATATGACCAGGCTCAACATACCTCTGCTTCTGATTATAGACTATATAGTCTATCTACTAACCTGCACTGTAGCAACAGAATTACTGGTCCATAACATTCAATGTAGAGCCATTCAACCTACAGTGGATTTGGGAAAATAATAAAATAACATTTGCCTAGCCAAAGTCCTTGGGAGAGACTCAGCATGTGGATCAAAATGCCAGATCCAATCTAAACATTTGGCTGGCTGCAACCAACTCTAATAATGATGTGGTGTCCTGCATAGCACTTAAGCTTTTACAGTAACATAAAGAGTAGGTATGGATAAACTAGAATTCTTCCTCTTTCTTTGTCTCTCATGCTCTCTTTTGATACATATTATGGGATGTACGGCACATATGTACCTATGAGGGTACACAGAAATTTCAGTACTGTACTACGTTTAAAAGAAATATTTTCACTTATTTCTCCCTAAAACATCTTGTCTATCATGTTGAAACTTAACCTTCCATAAGTAAGCCATGCTTTATTGCAGACGGTTTTAAAAATATTAATTTTAGTTAACATTTATGTTAATTAAATAGAATAGAGTAGTACTGCCTGGAATGCTCCAAAGGAGAGGACAATACTTTTAAGCAACTGCCAAAGAACTAAAATTAAGGACACTGTTTTTTTCAGGGCTGACAACCAGATTGGAGAATAATATGCTGAAGCTTTGAAAGTCTAATAATATGTATTTGATCTGGCTGGGAGAAGCAACTGATTACCTGAAAGGTGCTCTTCAAAAAGCAACTGGACTTTCTTGGTTGATCAACAAAGAAATCCAGAAAAGCCTTTGGGACAATCATGACCTGGATGATTGAGAATCTCCATAGACAATTGATTGTCTCCCATTTTGGGAAGATTCGCTCCAGAGACAGTTTGTCCATTGAAGGGTTGGCCTTCTGGAATGGCTTCCACTAGGTGTGTTTGGCCCCAGTCTTGGTCCCCCTCCAGAAGCATTTCAGTTCCAGACTGCATTTGGGGACTGACACCAAATATTCTTCAAAGTTTAGGTTTGTCTGTTTTGACTTCTGGTTTTATGTTACAATGTTTTCAATGTTATTGCTATTTTCTTTTATTCTGTGAACCCCAGAGAGTCTGTGTAGGATAGTGTCAGGACATACATTGGAAAAAATAAATAATTATAAGGTAGGCAACATGGGTCTATCTTCAGATCGCTTCACTGTTGTTCACCCTAATCTTGTTCAAGTGGATTTCCAATTGCCGTGTCCAACATGAAGCCATTATTTTGTCAGTATTTCCATTGCCTGTTCTCAAAATGCCAATGTTTCACGGGCCGAATAAGTTATCTGTTCTGTATTGGTTAAGGAAATGATAGATGGACTCTGTAAGTTGGTCAAAGAGCACTAGAATACCTGAACTAAATGGAGGGTGGATAAAATAAAATTTGAAACCCTAATAACAGAAAAGTGGGAATAAGTCAATAAATAAAAAATAGGTAAACTGATAAAAACATCAGTTTACAATAAATGAAACCAGAAATGTATTTGAAAATGTATCAGTGTTGGGATAACGGTAAAATATCAAATTTTTTAAAAAGTAATTCTATTTTTAAAATGTCAGACAATTCATAATTGTACTTCAGCAATATTTTGCCCATCCATGCAAAAGCACTGAAAGATAAAATATCTTAATAGACAATTGTAACTATGGGACATATTCCTTTAATATGATATAATTACACCCAAAATAAGAGCCAGTAAACTCAATGCAATTTACTTCTTAGTAGACATGAATATAATTGTATTTTAAATTTCATTGATTTCAATGAAAAGTAATAGATGCAACTAATCATTTCCACTGGAATATGTCAGATGGAACAGACTTTCAAACTCTGAAAACTGGTCTTTAGCCAATCCTGCATGAATGCTAAGGGTTTCGAGCAGAGCTGCTCTCTTAAGCAAGAAAGAAGAAATTGATGAAAAAAATGTTATTTTCTAGGATAGTCTCTTCCGTAGGGTCCTATAAATGAGAATGTTTCCTGTCTCAGCAATTATAGATCTTAGCAGGAAGAAACTTCTCCTATTTCTTGAAGGAGGATAACTGGGCAATGCTGTTTTAGAAGAAGCTCTTTCAGCCTCAGTTGCTCTCTGAAATTCATTAAAGCGACTGGATTTTTTTTCACACATCTCCAACACACTGAAACAAAATGATGTGGATGTCTTATGAGTTGCAGGGACTTTAATAAGTGAGGTCATGGCATTTTTTTCCCCAGGGTGATGGCCATGATTACATGACCAAAGCCCCAGTGCTTTGTTTGCGTGTGGGAGACATTGACACATGTACAAAAGGATGAGCTTTCAATCATGTAGTCATGACCATATCTTGACTTTTTGCCTCCTCTCCAGATGATTCTGAAGATATAGAAATTCCTCTGAATATTAGCAATTATGGGTAAATAACTGTTAACGAAAAACAGGTATTGAGGTGAATGTAGTTAGATCACACTTTGAAAATACTATTCACTCAAAATTAGGGGTAAATATAATATCAACATCTGTCCAAAAAAACAAATCCATGTATGGTTTACTCAACAGTAAATCCCACTGTGTTCAATGAGCCTTACTCTCTAGCAAGAGTGCTGAGGATCCAATTTTAGAACAATGCTTATGGATAGGAATTAGGAATGGTCTTGTATTGCATTTATGGTTTGAATTTGTAGATAAGCAATATAGGAAAGAAAAGGATAATCTTATAAAAATCTAAATTTTGAAGCTTAAAGATCCCCTTGGAGAAAAAAAAATACACTAAGGGAATGACAGTTATGTTAAGGAGATGATTTTTTCTCAACACAAACAGACATTGAACATTATTTTTGTTTTAAAAAAAGATCTAGGATATATTTCTCTAAACGTTGAAACTTAACTCTGGACCAATTAGAAACATATTGATTATTTACACAAGATAATATGTTAGTTTTCAAATGATAAATTCATATATAGATTTGATATTTTGATCTTGGACTAATAGTAATCACATTTTTTCCTAAAGAATGAAACAAAAAATAAAACAGTACAGGGCAGCACAGTAGTAACAAACTATACTGAAGATGTATGTGGGGAAACAAATGTACAAAGATACTCAATGTCTGTGGAAATCTGAAGAGAACAGGAAAAGAAAATTGTCCCCAAATGTAAAAAATATTAGTGATCACGGTATTTCCCATTAGCAATGCAACATCTAATCATGCAGACCGCTAATGCCTTTTTAGCTAAGAGTAGGATGGACTTTTGTTTTAAAAGATCAAAGTCAACTTCATTTTGCTTCTGCCCACAATTTAAAAACATTGAATGCATTGTTTGTAAATTTCATTTAAACAGCAACACTAACAATAATGCTATATACAAGTAAGGACCAGAAAATATGGGTGCTATCAAAATTATTACATCACTTTCAGGTCTTCTATTCCACAAAAATAGCACGTTAATAAATAATACAGATGGTCAATGGACATTCCCATTGTTTCAAGAAAATAAGTATTTTGAGACCCAAAGTATATTAAATTAGAATGTAAAAATTAGGTATATAAATGTAAGATACATGCATGAGGGCAAGTATGTGTTCAGTTTGCTTTTTGGATCTCAGTCTTTTGAAGGGTAAATTGTGACAAAAAAGACAATAGTTCTGCAAAGTGGCTTTGGGAATATTATCTAATATTTGTAACTATTCATAATTTGTCTCCTCCATATCTTATGCCTATGACTGGTGAAGATTTTGAAGGAAAGGCCACATTAGTCAAGAGATGCTGAAAGAGACACGGGGGGAGAAGAACTGAAAAGGCAATCACTTAAACCTTCTCTAGTGGAATTGAAAGAGACTGCATTTTTCACCAAAGTTCCTATCTCTTAAGGAGAAGCAAACATTATATTCTTGCAGTGGTACAAACTTGTCTTTCACTCTTGACCAAGATAGATCAAGATAAATTTTGAATGTGAGCCTTTCAATTTTTCCAATTCATTTTTTTTTTTTGTTATTTTATTTTAACAGGTAAGATAGCTTTAGGGCGTTCTCACTATATCAGCCCATTGTACAACTCAGTGATTCATTTCTTTATTTGAGATTTTTGATGGAAGGAGAAATCATGCATCTTAATAGAGCAATAGAAGTTAAATCTGCTTTGCACTTCTGTTTGTTTCTATCTGTCTTTACTATTTCTGTGGCATTTTCTCAAGTTCGTTCCCCACTCGAATCTCAGTGAAAGAGTGGACCTGAAAGTGAAATATGGAAAACCTCCTCAGCAATTAACATTTTGGGTTGTAGCAAGTAAGAATGGAAACAACAGAATGTTTTGCCTTAGAAAAGATTTAGAAAGAAACAAGGGTAAAAATGTTAGGTCTTAGTTATTTAAACAATCCCCGATCTTCAAAAAAGCAGCAAAAAGAAAAAAAGATACTTACTGCTACAATGAGGAAATCCAACCAACACCAGGCATTTGTGAAGAATTTCACAAATCCATAGGCACACCACTTCAACAACATTTCAAGGATAAAGATGTAGGTGAAGACTTTGTCAGCATATTCCAGGACGGTGCGTATTGTTTTTCTCTGTTCTATATAAATATCCTCAAAGGCCTAAGGAACAAAAGAACAGTAATTGTTATTATATCTTAGTCTTGGCATTAGAGAGCTACAAAGGTATTTTGTTTTGATCTACTGTATTTTTCGGAATATAAGTCACACTGGAGTATATGACGCACCAAGATTTTGAAAAGGTAATTTTTTTAAAAAGGTTTTTGCACTCTGTGCAGGCCTCCCAAACTCTCTGCATGACTCATTATTTGTGAAAAACGGGGCCTGCAGAGAGTTTGAGAGGCCTGGAAAGTGCTCTTGGGGGCTGGGGGGGGGGGCAAAAATGGCCTGTTTTTTTGCAAAACACAGGGCATGCATAGTTTTGGGAGGCTTGTAGAGTGCTCCTGGGGGCTGGGTGGACAAAAACAAGCAAAACATGGCCCATTTTCACTCATTTTTGCCCTCCCTGGTTCCCAGGAGCACTTTACAGGCCTCCCAAAGCCTCTGCACATCCATTTTTGTGAAGGGGGCAATTTCGGGAGGCCAAAAATGCTGTATTCAGTGTATAAGATGCACCCAGATTTTCTCCCTCTTTTTGGGGGGGAAAGGTGCATCTTATATTCCGAAAAATACGGTAGGTTCTTCTGAAGGATGCTGTTGTAGATGAATTCAGTTTACACATGTATATTTATTTGTGATCTCCCAGCATTTAACTACAGGTTCCCTTGACTTACAAGCTTGACTTGTGCAAGTGAAGGACTGGTGCGCACGTACATGCACACACTACAAGTCGAGATGTGTGTGTGCACAGGCCCACTGCTTGTGTACGTCAAGCTGCACCCACACATGCTTATGTGGGCCAGCCTGCAGCTTGTTTGCAAATAGGCCACAGTCTTGTAGTGGGCTATGGCCCAAGAGTTGGGAACCCCACTTTATGTGGTTGCCTTGACTTATGACCATAAAGCAGAGGTGGGTTGCTGCTGGTTCGGCCCAGATTGGGTGAACCGGTAGTAGTAGTGGCGGGAGGCTCCGCCCAGCCACCCGGGTGCTTTTGCGCACGCGCAAAGTGTCACATGCATACACGAGCGCACCTGAACAGGAGTGCACCTGAACAGGAGTGCACCTGAACAGGTAGTAGAAAAATTGGCAACCCACCTCTGCCATAAAGGCTTATGACCAGAAATCTGCTCATACGTCAAGGACCACCTGTATTAACACAAAGCCTGCCTAAAGAGGCAAAGGAGCTAAGCTCAGATCTTTAGAGCCCAATTACTACCCCCATTTCCTTCCTAAAATCAAACATTATCATATTGGTCAGATTTGACCTGTCTGAGATCTTCTCTTTGTTTCCATACTGCCGTTTTAAGGAGGGACCAATACCAGCAGAGGAAAGAATACAGTATTGTTTTCAGATAGGGATTTAGAGTGCATAATTCTCATGCTTCTCTAGCTAAGCACAAATGGCCATTTAGTATTTATTACAAAATGCGCCTGAGACAAAATTAAGCACCTTAAGCCTTGTCATGAACATGAAATAGTGTTGCAAGGGGAGAAGAGGTCAATCCTTCCCTAAAAGACTCCTCAACCTCAGTGTAAGGTCCTGCAGGAATATCTGGAATATCCTAAAAAGCAGTCAAATATATCAGTACAAAATCTTTCTGCGGTAGCTTTAGTAAGGGATGATTTTCACTGTGAATGTGCCAGGGAGGAATAATTTCCTACAATGCAACTAGGAGACCTCTGGTTGCTGCTACCTAACATTTTTCTCGCAAAAAAGGGAAGACATTTGCAGCTGATTCGTGAATTTCACATACTGTTCAGTTTGAGTAACAAAATAAAATGTCGCTCACCAAAGCTCCACTGCTGAGCAAGATCATGAAGATAATGAAGGTTTCAAACCAGTTATGTTCCACAATGAGAAAACACGTCTTTCTTAAGTTCCACCAAGACTTTCCCAGTCCTTCTTCTATGCTGACTTGGCAGCACTTGAACCGTTGCACACAGTCTGCAAAGGTAAAATTAATTTTGTTATTAATTTTGTTACAGATAACAATCCCAAGAGTTAGACATTTTCCAGCTGTAAGATATTTTCCCATCATTCATTCATTCATTCATTCATTCATTCATTCATTCATTCATTTCATTTCATTTCAAAATGCTGTCAATTAAAATTAACACTGAGTTACAAAAGATTTTACAGATATACAAATCTGTAGAGTTGTGCAAGTTTAATAGTTAGATCTCAGACCTCTAATAACATGTCATCAAAAGGAAACAAGTTAGTGATTTGATAAAATAATATAGTAAAATATTGCTATAAATGTAAGAGGCATAATGAGTTTCAATCACGTGGTTAAATAGCATCTTTGCACCTT
Source organism: Natrix helvetica (assembly GCF_964273705.1). Lineage (NCBI taxonomy): Eukaryota > Metazoa > Chordata > Lepidosauria > Squamata > Natricidae > Natrix > Natrix helvetica. The sequence continues at coordinate 223,790,518 of NC_138548.1, forward strand.
CTTCATGATATTTTAGAGATTGGGGAAAATTTATAATATTAGTATAATTTCAGATTCCATTTGATTTATTACAAATGTCTCCAATCTGTGGCCCATGGGTCACATACGGCCCTGGAGAGCTAGCAATGTGGCCTCACAAAATTGTAAACTTTAAACATTATTATGTGATTTTATATTATAAAAGTATATATTTTATATGCGGCCCAAGAAAATTCCTTTTCATTCAATGCAGCCCAGGCAAACATAAGGGTTGGATTTATTACATTCACATTATTACATTCACCATTCCCTCCAAATGGGATTAATCAGGCTATTGAACAACTGAAAGTAGAAGGAATACATAAGCCAAATTGAAAGGCTAAGAACAGAAATATAACATTGATTCTTTGTTGTGGTCTCTGTGCATCACCCATATGAGTGATGCATCTATGCAAAACCTTTGTCCTGTTCATTCAGAGCTGAAGCAGATTGTGAGAAACACACTGCCAAATGTGCATGATCTTTATTCCAGAAGGACTCACAGCTCAGTCATTTTGTGCAGTCTCTCTGCTCCAACTATTACCACTAATTCCAATGTTTGAGGTTCTCTAAGCATGGTACATGTCCCCAGCCTTTATCTTTGCTCACCAGAATTGTCATGATACAATATTCAGTCTTGAGCAAATAAATCTTTCAGTCATGCTTTTTGGGAAGCCATTCTTCACCACGTCTATCATAGAAGGTGTACCTGCCCACCACCATTTGATAAACTTAGCCCTATCCTCAACATATAGAGGCCACAGTGAAGAAAAAGTTCCTTGCCCATAACTATTATCCTTTAAAAAGTTTTTTTGTATATTTCCACAGTGATGAGGAGGTTGGGGAGGAACTTTGGCCAGGGCTGGAGTCTGGGGAAGGCTCTGATCGATGCTCTGTGTTGGACACAGAGATAGAGCCAGGGCTGTCTGACATTTCCCAGCCACCAGAGAGGCAGCTGCCTCTGGATATGAGTGAGGAAGAAGAACATCTGGGCCATTTCCAGATGCACGTATGCGCAGAGCAGTTAAGAGAGGTGAACAACAGAGGACAAGGAGTCAACTCGGGAAGCAAAGCACACATGGACGCTGAATGGGGAATAAATAGAAAGAAAGTGGTTGTCGTAGGAGACAACAGTTCATATTTCTGAAGATTTTGTTCATTGTGTTTCGTGCCACAAAGACTGCTTGCCAGAGCTTAACTTGCAGCCTTTTGGCAGGGAGCTTAGGGCCTTGCAATTATTGCAAGTAACGGATAAGGTCTGTTACTACAGTTAACTTCTTGAAGGACTTTTGCCTGGATTTTTTGGTGGGTGAATGCAATTAATTCACAAGAGATAAATAAAGAGGGATTTTTCATGAGAAGGAGTCTGTTTCTTGCTTCTGCCAAGGCTGGGTCAGAACACCACCTTCCCTTTTTCAGTTGTTTGTTTTGGTACGTTTGTCTTGAAATTTTTATTGTCTCAAAAAATTTAAAGCAGAAACTACACCCAGGAACACATGCAGAAGACAGTTGTTGCATGGACTGCCATGTAAATGTCCACCAAAGTCCCCATATTATATTATGATATTATGTTGTGGACTTTGCAGCAAATGAAAAATGATGAATTCTTCCCATTGTCCTGAGGACTTTTACTTATCCTCCATATTTAGTATCACCTTCAGTAAAGCATGCATCAGGATCCAAGTACTCTTCTGGTGCTTCCACAGGTACCTCTTCTACCTCCGGCTTTATATCTATGGTGCTCCCCTCTGATGAACTTGTATCATCCAGCTTCTGGAATAAAAATGATAGCAAGAACATCAGGTGAGATTTTTCACAGAAAACAAAACAAGGATATTCTGGAGACTCAAAACGAAATCTTAAAAGAAGAGACTGAGGGAACAAGAATGATTAGCGTTGAGAAAATTGAGAGGAAGAGACAAGATAGGGATGATAAAATAAGCCCTAGGTCAACCTGTAATAGACAAATTAATAAAACAGACTTTCATTTTTCTGTAGAGGTGTGCCACTCAGTATGAACAGTATTATATTTTCTTGTCTTACTTCCTCTAAACACCTGGTTTTCAGATTGAGGAAATTGATTCTGACCTGAACAGCCTAGCCAAGAAAAAATGTAAATAGGAATTTAATTATCTACCAGCTTCTGCAGTTCCCAAATTTATCTTTGATTTGCTGCAGCTGGTCTTTCCTTTAATTCCTATGAGTGATATATTAATACTGTACAAAGCATTTCATTATTTTAAGATGCATTTTTCCAAATATGGCTAACAACTACCAAATTTATGGGCATCTGCTGATTGCAAGGCTCTATGCTATAGCCACCAACCCCCATTATGCTTCACAACAACAACCTAGCGCTCTGATCAAAACGTCAATCCACTTCATTGTGAAGCTTTGTTCTCTAGTCACAAGTCCTCATTTGTCACCCCGGAATACAAATGGCTACCCCAGATGATGACATGACAACACAGTTTGAGCATCGGGACATACCTCTTTGCTGCCCTCCGTGTCACTGCTGAAATCTTCTGTGTTGAGGTTCTCAAAGTCAGACTCACCCACAGCAATGGGAACACGGACAGTGAGGTGAGGGTTGTTGATGAATGACATGTGGTCTTCATCAATGATGTACTTCTCTACACTGCTGCCAATGCCACTGGTGGTGCCATTCCCATTCTTCTGATAATCAATCTCCCGATTGATATCTGCCCCTGTATGGTTAGCAATGCAGTTCATCTTCTTGTCATACAGCTCGTCCAGTGGCTTCGCTTCATCTGCCTCCCTCTGCTTGAAGTGCGCCTGCACAAATTCATGCACTTTAATCTTTGTCCAAGCAATGCCCTTTTTGATCCGGATGACAGAGATCTGCAAGTTGTTCATTTCGCCATCATCATCACTGGCTGCAAGGTTGTCTGCACTAAAAGAGCTCAGCAACAAGGCCAAGAACAGATTCAGCACCTGGATGAGCAGAAAAGGCAGATCAGGGCAATGCTTCTTAACAAGCTCTCTTTGGACAAATTGCTGCATTTGTCCCATAAAAACACTGTTTTCATCGGGCAGTAGAAGGAAAAGTGAGACAGCTTTGCTGGGAACCAAATTGCCAGTAGGCTCCTTCAACAACAGCAGTAAAACAATAGTAATTCTCTGATAACTGCTAAGTAAGAATGAATTTGCTTATTGATTTTTCTCTCCCTTTTTCATTTTGTAATTCGGTGTCACACATATAGATGGCATGTGTGTGTTCGTGCGTATGTGTATGTGTGCATAAGCACTCCTATAATACAATACATTTTAAAGTACATATTCTTACACACACACATTATAAAAATAGCATGTCTGTGTGTATTTCATTCAGTCACTCATTCAGTTACGTATTCATTCATTCTTACAAGAAAGCAGTAATAAAAAAAAAACCCTGTGAAGTTAATAGAATCTTTCTGGGTGCAGCATGAAATCTTATTGATTAGAGACAGCAACTGCATCATAAACCTCAACATTTGGAACAATATATTTTATTCTGGTTGGTTTTTTTTTTTTTTTGCCCTGCCACCCTTGAAAGACTTTAATTTTGGTTATGGGTTGAATGTGACCAAATTTTAAATTAATTTGCTCTCCCCACCACCACCCTTTTGCACGCACATATAGTAGGTTGTGAAACATTTGGAATTCAAGGGCAAAAAGATGCTTTTTATTGTGCAGGGTACAAGCATGGCCTCTGTCTGCAACTCCCTGAAACAACCTATTCTTTTCCTAGAATAGCAAAAAAATTTCCTTGGAATCTGAAGCATGGCACAGCTGTAATTCATACATATTCCTTTCCCCCCCTATTTTCAACCCATTCAAGATAATGATGCTAGTAAAAGCGTCTCAAGAAGCAATGTGGAAAGAAAGCAAATTTTGGAATCATGATTGAAGAGAGGGTGATTATATAGATATTGAATGCTGTTTGCATTGAATGTATTCTATTCAGCATTTGAACAGTTGGGCGATCCACCTTGTTTCTCCTAACAACACTGGAAAATCAGCATTGGGACCATTTTAAAATCTAGCATATTTAATATAGGGAATTAAGCATCTTATTTGATTCCCCATTTTGAAATACAGGACATAATTGTATCTCCTCAAGTGAAGAGACCTGCCTCGTCAAAGGGGTGGAGTGGGGTTGTGGGGGGTGGGTATCCCCAGGAAGATTGAGTAAAAAACATTGGGTGTGTATTCCAAAATTATATATACCCCAGCAGGGTAACCTATGGCGAATAGCATCGTAACTGCCAGCTAAAGCAAACAGAACTCTTTATTGGATAGCTGTGATATAGGAGGATGTGAGGCAGATGATTAATTTTGTGAGAATAGCAAAGACATAAATTCATACTGCATGAAAGAAGGCAATGGGTAAACCACTCCTCAATTTTTACCAAGAAAACATATGGATAGTCAATATAGGATTGTTGACAATATAATGCTGGGTCATGGGCCCTTCAGTTCAGATGGCACTCAAAATGCGAGGGAGGAAAAAGTTGAGGATCTTTTGGAGACTAATTATGTTTATAATGGGACCTGGGAATGTAAGCTTGAACGTGGTAAAGCTCAATACAGTGAACAATAAAATCAATAGACTACACATTGGAATGTGGGCATCAGTCAATTGAAGTGGACTAGAATTAGACCCTTTCAGTCAGAAAATAATATAGTTTACTGTTCAGTACATAAAAAACTTAAAAGGAACAGCATTGATTTCATACTCAGAAATGATATGCACTTGGCTACAATGCAGTCAATAATATCACTTAGACTTCGTAGACAACCCATTAATATGATAATTATCCAAGTTGATGCTCCAAACACTGATGCATAAAGATGTTTAATGTGTTTTATGATCAAATTCAATCTGAAAACAACAGATCAGGCAAACAAGAGACTGGAGTACCAAAGTTGGAAATCTTAAGAAAGAAATGTAATTGAATTGTAAGATTTAGGAAACAGAAATGAAGCAGGAGAATGACATCATTCAAACAAGCAAAATAATGCTTATAAGCATGATCATCTCCAAATATCACACACACACAAATTTATATTGGTGCAAGGAAGTTGAAAAGCTCAGTTGCAATAGCCAACATGGCCAGGATCTGATTGTGGACCAAATTATCATGTGTAAGTTCTAAGGCAAGATAAAGTGGGAGAAGAAAGTCAACCAGTATCCACAGAATAATCTTGAAATTCTATCCACAATTCTCAAGGAGAATATCAGCAATCATATCAGAATCTTGAACCTCATTGATACAGAATAAGGATGACTGTGGAATGAAGTCCACGGTTAAAGATGATTGTGAACACAGGTTGCCAAAGATGAAGAAACAGAAGAAAGGAAACTGGGTGTCAGAACAAGCAGGGGAAATTGACAAGAAGAGAAGCCAAAGTTAAAAAAAATACAAGATCTCAAAGGAAGTATTTAGCAGACATAGAAAAAAAGAAAAGAAAAAAAAGTATAAATAAAATTAAATTTAAAAAAGAAAAAAGAAAAATAAGGAAAGTCTTCCAAATGATATCCAAGTTTGGAAGAAGGTCCCAACTTTGTGGTAGTATGCTACATGCTGCTATGAACAAATATTCAACTTCCAAGATACCTTACAAAATATTTCCTATTTACAAAAACCTCTAACACCAGATAAAGTTAGATGAGTACTTCAATCATACTGGGTCATAGGGTTGCAGAAATTGATATCACATCCACAAAATATGGCAAACAACAGATGAACAATCAATACAGATTTTAAACACATTATACCAACAAATTTAGAGAATGACATATTGGCCAACAAACTGGGTCAGTTTAGATACCCTATACCCAAGAAAGGAGTTTTAATAGAGTGTGCAAAAATAGGAGTAAGACTAAATATAAAGAAGAAAAGAATGTCAAAAGCTACATCAACCAGCCTTATATTTGATCGTGAAGATACTAAGATGGCAAATAGCTTCTGCTGTTTAAGTTTGTTTACCCAGAGTAAAGGAATAATTAGTCAAGAAGTATGCCACATGAGTGGAATAGCAATGAAGGCTTTGAAAAAAGATACTTAGGTGCTCTGATGTGTCTTTAGCCACAAAAATCAGAATTGTGCAGACAATGTCTTTCACTGTAAGATCCTATAGAAATTTGAAATTAGAAGCAGTGTAGAAATAATTTTAACTTTATGGAACTTCACTGTTGGAAAAGATTCCTGATAACAGAATGGATAGCCAATAAAATAAACAAATGAATCATAGGACAAATAAATCCAGAATTCTCTCTGAGGTACATATGACCAGACTTGAATTACATTTTGGATATGTTATACAAAGACTTAGCTGCCTTGTGAAACCTTAAAATGATGAGAAAGATGGAAGGGAAAAGAAAAAGAGAACAACCAGCAATGAGGTAAATGGACTTGATTACAGTGGCAGTGAGTGCACCATAAGTAGATCTGAAGAGCCAGATTGGGGACAGATTGTCCTGGAGAAAATATATTTATGTGGTTGCTAAGAATCAACACCTACTTGATAGAACATAATCAGTTAATCAGCCAGTCAATCTAAACTTATTAGTTTATTCTCGATGGCACCCATTTTTGTCATTTTAGATACTGCTCTTCTTAAAGAAGCTTTTATTTTAAAAAAATTAAAAAGGCAAACACAAATTCAAGAAAAAAGATAAAACAAGTAATTGAAAATTAACCAGATAAAATGAGTTTTTATGTGAAAATTAGACCTTAAGCCCCTAATACTTTTTGTCATCTTTCCTGATAAATAACTCTGGAGAATGTAAAAGCTTTCACCTTGTTTGTGAATGAGCTGGCTTAATTAAAGCATTTAATGCAGGAATAAATTTGTACAACTTGGAGGGGAAGAATAAAACATATAGAGTAATAAAATGTTCATTTGCTAAAAAAATCATGAACATTAAAAAAGTTGCATGCAGTTTGAAAAGATGGAACTCTTTCTAACATTCATATTTTATAAATATGAATCATACTGTGGGGCCAGTGTTATGGAACATATCAAAATATGAAACATACTATGGGACCAGCATTCTGTCTGACATAAATAATACAAGTTTTTTTTCTGCTCTAATGTCCTGCAATTCCATACCATTTCATTAAGTAATCTCCCTCCCTCCCCACCTTCTCTCTCACACACACCATTGCTAAGTCCATTATTACCCAAAACCTCTTGCTAGTTCAGATTCAGCATTGGGTTTAGCATTCATGGGCAGTAAGGATTTGAGTATCATGATAGGTCTTCCCTTTGGAAGCCTTCTTTATTAGCTTTTTTTTTAAATATGGGAGCTGTAATTTTAATTTCTCACAATATCCCAGAATGATGCTACTCGTGAGAAATGAATACCTACATGAGTAGCTCAGTCCCATTACATAGAACTCCTAGTCTTCTATCTGAACAACAAATAGGATTACTACAAGATAGCTATTCACTTCCTACTTAAAAAGAACCATAGATATTTACTGACCACCAGATTTCCAATGACCATCACCATCATGAAGACAATAAGGCACATTGCCTGTCCTGCCACTTCCATACAGTCCCACATAGTTTCAATCCATTCTCCACATAGTACACGGAAGACGATAAGGAATGAGTGGAAGAAGTCATGCATATGCCATCGTGGAAGATCACAGTCAGGGCTGATCTTGCAGACACATTCCTTGTAGTTCTTGCCAAAAAGCTGCATCCCTACTACAGCAAATATGAACACAATGATGGCCAGCACCAAGGTCAGGTTCCCCAAGGCACCCACAGAATTACCAATGATTTTTATCAGCATGTTCAAAGTTGGCCAGGATTTTGCCAGTTTGAAGACTCTCAGCTGCAAGGTGAAGGAGAAAACATGCATACTTAATTAAGGGTGGTGGGGAGGGACACACATGGAGAGACCCATAAAATAATACTTATAGAAACAGAGGAACCAGTTTCAAGACAGGTTAACTGACTGTCATTAATTAAACTCTGGCTAGGACGCCTCTAGAGATAAAGAATTATAACTATGAATTTTCAGGTGGACAGGCTCATCACTAAACCTTTCAGTCAATCATTATCATTGTACATTGTGCCCAACATGAAAACATAATTGCAATTTGGGAGTATTCTTTAATCCAGTTTTGAGATCCATTTGGCCTTAAGGAGTGGGAATATTTTTACTCTTCCAGGAATATTCTTTTATATATTACATACTACCATATAACACTATAAACGCAATTTTAACAGGCTGTAAAAATATTTTTCCGGTCAATTAATTCAGTTCATTTTGATAAACAAAGTGGTTCTTTTTAACTACTGGTATCCTTCTGAAATATACATAATGCTAATAATTACAACAATAACACTCAAGAGGCAATCTGTTTTTCACCACATTGTTTCTTTCCATTTTGCTTAACTATTCTGCTCCTATTCTCTGCATAATAGATAGAATTTTCTCCCGTGGACACTCCTTTTCTATTAGTTTCAATTGCATGAATATTTATAGTGGCCCTCAGATCATTCCCATAGGTGCTACTTGGGAAAGATCAGATACACTCAGTGACGTGCTGTGAGGTTAATGGCTGGTGAGGCTGGTGACGTCATCAGGAAGGCGGGGAATGGGACCACGTGTGCTGGAGGCACACATTTCTGCCTCCGCCCTCCGCAGCTCCCGGGCGCGCACGGACGGAGGTAGGCAGAATGGCGCCGAGCCAGTCCGGCGGGCGAGCGACTGAGGATCAGGCTGCCTCGCTTGCTCTTTCGTCCGCCCGGATCGCCTCGGTGTCACTGTGGCTACCTCCGTCCGTGCGCGCCCGGGAGCTGCGGAGGGCGGAGGCAGAAATGTCGGCGTTTCTGGATGATGTCATCCGGGAGCGCCGACAACATTTCTGCCTCCGCCCTCCACAGCTCCCGGGCGCGCCCGGACGGATGTATAATATTATAATATTATATATATATATATATATATATATATATATATATATATATATATATATATATATATATATATATATATATATAGTATATATATATATATATATAGTATATAATATTATATACTATTATTTCATGAAGAGAGGTGAGGCTCTGCCTCCCTTGCCTCCCCTGACCGCATGTCCCTGGATACACTGATATAAAAGATAGAGACACATGGTTTGGGGAATCGTCAGTATTGTAGCTGTACTACCTAAAGACCTGCACTGGTTAGGGAGAATCATAACAATTATGTATTTCTCCATTATTCCATTGAATGAAAAAGACATCAGTTGGAAAGAGGGCACCATTAAAAGCAACCATGTTTATTTCATTCATCTATAGAAGATTTGAAATGGAGCACTATAATTACAGAAACCATAGACAGAAATCACAGAGACCCCCCCAAGGAACTTTTTTGGGATGCAAATTAAAGCATTTAACAAATTTCAATCTCTCAAGCATCATTAGCACGTAATAATTTGTTTGCATGGAACCTAACAGCAGTTTCTTATGCTTATATCCAGATAAACATAAATCACAGCCAATGTTCAATGTGTAAAATAAATAAGGAATACCAATCGGAAAGATCGCAGCACAGAAAGCCCCTCCACATCTGCTAGCATCAGTTCTAGTAAACTGAGTGAGACAATAAATCCATCAAAAATGTTCCACCCTTCTTGAAAATAGTAGTAGGGATCCATTGCTATCAGTTTCAGGAACATTTCAGCTGTAAAAATTCCAGTAAAAACCTGAAAAGAAAGAGAACAATTCAACCGAATTAAGGTAGGAAAGAAAAAAAAAATCCCCAGCTGCAGTTTGATAACAAGACAATTATTTTTTCTAGAATTTGAATGCTTGTTTCACCGCAAGAAAAGGGGAATCTGCCAAGAATTCTCCTGGGAGCCAACTTGAGGTTTTAGTCTTCCAAAAAAAATCCCATTGTGAGATGAAGAAGAGAAGCACAGTGGATATTCGACCATCTCTCAAAAGTAAAATAAAATAATAAAAGTAAAAGTAATACTGGGTACATTGGGTTTTTGTAAAAAATCATGTAGGGTTATTCCACAAGCAGGATGAACCCTCTTCACCAATTATTTTGCTATAAATGTGCTGTCCTTCTTAATGGCAAAACAAACTGGAAGAAATCCCTTAGTCATCTCATGTATTAAAATCTAAAATAAATACCATCTCTATCTGATTAGATGAGCATTTAAAAATCACACAATCATGTCATTTAAAACTGTGATGGTCCAAAATAGCCCTGAGGGCAATAGTATGAAATGAGTTTTGTGGAACCACACACACCTTCATTTTCTGAATTTGTCTAACAAAATACTGTATTTTTCGCACTGTAAGACACACTGGACAATAAAACACACATTAGCTTTAGAGGAGGAAAACAAGAAAAAAATCTGCCTCTGCCTCCCAGCATCTATCCAGTGTTCATCTGGCTAGCGTCCTTGCAGCAAATTGCAAACATCCTGGTCAGCTTCAGCATATTATCGCAGCCTCAGCACATGGCTCGTCAGGGCTCCACACCATTGCGCCCACAACCAGTCTACTGAGTTGAGCTACTACTGACACTGGGGAAGGCTGGAGCCTTCGCTGCAGAGCAGCTGATTGTTGCTTTGATTGGCCTCCCGGAATACCACTGATCAGCTATTCTAAGCGGCAGGGTTTGCCTATTGCTGCCGCCACCTATTGCTGCCACCTATAGTCACCGCCTATCACTGCTGCTGCCATTTGGCAGCAGTGATAATTGGCAATCGCCAGCGGCGAACGGCAGCGCGATCGCCAGCGGCAATTCTCACCACCTAGAACAGCTGATTGGTGGTATTCCGGGAGGCCAATCCAACCGCCAATCATCTACTCAGCAGCAAAGCCTCCAGCATTCCCTGGTGGCAGCATGAGGTGGCAGCGGTGACAGGTGATACACACCCACTCCTCCCCCCACCACAATATTCGCTCTATAAACAGGCATTTCCACCCACTTTTTTGGTCGACGAAAGTGCATCTTATAGTGTGAAAAATACAGTATAGCTTTCTGATCTGATGAAGAGGTTGTGAATAATTCAATCACCCTTCTACAATTGCAAAATAGTAATCAGGTATCCTGGATTTGTGGTGGGGTGGTGGTGGCTGAAGGTGTTGGCCTAGAAATCAGAAGACCAAGTCCCATTTTAGACATGAAAGCCAGATTCGGCCAGTTAATCTCTCTCAGTCCACCCATCTCACATGGTTTTTGTTGTGGGGAAAATAGGGGCAGGAAGGAGCATTAGTATCTTTGCTGCCTTGAATTACTTGTAATAAAAGTAATAAAATCTAATAAATAAATAAATACTGTTCTTAATCATTCCACCTGCCATTGGGAAACTATTAGCACAAAAACTGCTTACCAGATTTCCTACAGCCAAGACATGCTCAAATGTTGGGGTCATGGGATGATGTTCCATTGCCATGAAAAGAGTATTTAGAACAATACAGATAGTAATGGCTAAATCCACAAAAGGATCCATGACAATCAGGTTGACAATCTCTTTTAACTTCACCCAGTGTGGGTGGCACTCCCAAATGAGGAAGGTGTTAGCAAATTTGTACCAGCAAGGGGGACATTTTCTTTGGGATTCTTCCAGTTCTATATCATCACAACAAAATGAGAACCAAGTTAACATTAATGAACATATCGAAAATTCAAACTATTCAAAGAAACTTAATGGCAGAATTGACTCATTCTTAATTTGCTGGCTCTGCTACCCCTAATTCAGATTTATAGATTTATTCTTTGTGGATATTAAAAAAAAACCAAAACATGTATAACAATGAGCATGTTAAAAATGGGGCACAAAATACAAATGCCCGATAAATCAAAGAATGCATATAAACTGAGAGTTGGATGTCGATTGAAGTTTGTAACTTTGTAAGAGCTGCATACTTTTAATCTTTAGAAATATAGTGACCTTATGAACTTGTTGAAATGGATGCATTCCTATTAAACATACCTTCTACAAGGGTATTTGTTATGACTGTCATTATACTATTGGTTCGATCTTTTCTTCCATATGAAGCATTCAGTTGGTCCATTGACACCAGAAGTGACCCAGTGGCTTTCTTCTTAATCTCTACTTCTGTGGTTGCCTGCAAAATTCATTAATGTTCTTTAAAATGTTACTCTCTAAATAGGCTTTTGCCTGAATTTGTTTTCTACTCCTCTATCGGATTTGGATTATATAGCAGATATTGCTTCCACTGTCAAAATTATCCTCCTGTTTCTTTTCTTGCTGCAGGGAAATCTTTTCCCCTACAAGAATAAAAGCAATCAATGGGAAAACCTGGATCATAAAAAGTATCCATGAGGAAAGATTAAACAATCTTCTTCTTTAGTTCTAGTCAAATTCAAAATCAGCAGTTAACAAAAATAATAATAAAAAAAAATAGAAGAATTTTTCAAATTGTGCATACCAAGCTTAATCCTAAATATCACTAGATCATCATTTAGAGTGGAATTTTATATCTATGAAATTAAAGTAAATTAAGTAGGTATAAATAGAAACATAGAATATTATATTATTGCGTTTGTCTATGGTTGATTCTAGTAGCATCTTAATTTTGACTGGTTCTTTCCATACTTCTCTGTAATTAGAGGCATACACAACTATATTGTACTACAGATAATTTGATTCATTATTGCTTTAAGACAAACAAATTCATTATCTGTTGCTTAGGGTCTACATATGTTGCTGTTTGGAATCCACTGTTTATTTGGCGAATATTCAATATTCCCTAAATGGTTTCTCATATGTAGTGATTAGTTGAACAAAGGCACTGCTTGGGAAGTCCCTGTGCAAGGAAAATATCAGGAAACTGGTATGTAACATAGCAATATATCTCATAATGTTTATCCATGCGTCATGCTGTTGTTAGCAACTTGTAATTTTTGCATGCTGTTAGAGAAATACATTCTAAAACAACACAGTATACTAACATGCTAACTAGGGAAAAGGGTAGGAATTAAACTGAAATTAATTAGGAAAGGCTTCAAACATTCTCAGGGAGGAATAATTTAATTTTTCTTGCAAGAATTAAAACATTTGGGATTTCATTTTTTTTTGTATGTTTTGGAAAAAAAGAGCTTGGAGTTCACAGATGAGAAGCAAGACCGATGTTATGCACATCAGCCAAAGACAAAATAACTCTTTCTTAGTGTTTCTTCTGCCCACTGGGGAAGTTTTCACTTTACTTTAGTAGTAAAGTAGCTGTATTACTATAAATTGGAATTAAAAAAAATGAAGCTTTAAGAAAGTGAGTGGGGATCTTGATTGGAAAAGTTGTCTTAGGCAACAAAATAAATCCCCTTCTTTCACTTTTCTAGTCCAAGTTGGGACTTCCGACTTATGTGCCTTTTGACAGCCTAAATCGCATCTGAATATTAATAATGGTATTTATATCATTGATATAGGGATAATAAACCCTATGTCAATGGTATAAACATTTAATACAAATAATATAAATTTGTATTAAATGTTTATATCAATAAGGTTTGCTGTGTGCAGGCGATGTATCTGATATTTTTCTTCTCCTTTACTCTTTTTTATTTTTAAGTATATATGTCAATGAGTTGTAATTTTGTGGGTGTATTTTAATCTTTTATTTCAGGGGTGTTAAACTCTATTTCATTGAGGGTCGCATCAGGGTTGTGTTTGACCTTTGGGGGCTAGGGTAGGCGTGGCCAGGGTGTGTGTAGCCAGCTCAACATCATTCATGTCAGGGCGCCAGTAGTGGCCCAAGCTCTCTGTCAGCGAAAATGGGCTCCCAAGCTCCGTTTTCAGCTGCCACAGCCTCTTGTCACCCTCTGCCAGCAAAAAAAGAGCTCGGGAGAATGGCCCTCCCAAGCTCTGTTCTTGCTGGCAGAAGCAACTGGGGCTGGTCCTTCGTTGTGTCCAGGATGGCCCTGTGGGCCAGATCTAAGAACCCTGAGGGCCAGATCCGGTCCCTGGGCCTTGAGTTTGACACTCCTGTTCTATATTTTGTTATACGTATGGGAAATAGCAGAAACATGCATGAAATAAAGAAACCTCCAAATATTTCCCCCATTTCACCTTTGTTAATATAAATATGTTCCGAATTCTTACTTATTTCTATCCACAAAGGAATGTGTGTCTTTTAATTAAGAATTAGAGATAATAAATAACAGCTTTAAAAAAAATTGAAAATTTTGCAATTTTTCTTTTTAACCCAGCTATCGTAGGCAAAGCTTTCTTTCTTTTTAATATCCAACATAATTTTGTGTCCTAGAAAAAAAACCTCTATTGATCATCTTTTAAAGGAGATTCTACAGTGTTCTAAATTACAAGAGTTACTATTAGGTGATGGAATGTGCACCTGCAGCAGCAGAGGCCGTGGGTGTATTTTGCAAACTCAGAGCTGTCCCAGAAAGTGGCCCAGATTAAGAGACTGAGTAGTTCTGAGCTGGATGGGGAAGGGGGAAGGAAGAAAGAAGTTCAGGGTAACCTCACCCTAAAATCTCGCAAATTGTATCTAGTAGGATAGAAGCTTATAACTTTAATTTGGCAAGATTCTGTCCATTAGGGGCAAGCAAATAAAGGATTAAACTGATTTTACTGTCTCGTCATTGGGATTCAGTCTGACATATTATGAATGAAGAACAACCTGTAGTCTCTTTATTTTCACTATGAGAAAATCATCTTTTTTCTCTGTACCCTGAACATTCTGAAATAATGCCATTATTTATGGATTATAGAGCAGTGAAGGGAAATCTCTGCCCCTCCTTCCCATCTCACAACTCAACTCAGGCTGCTGATATCTACAGCCTGTACAGCTAAAAGTTAATTGTATGGTGCAAGCTTTAACCAGCAACATACATATAGTCCTCAACTTATCATAACTGAGCCATTGAAATCATTAAGTGGGTTATCACATGATCTGATAACATTTTTTGAGGTGGTCATTAAGTGAACACCACAGTTGTTAAGCAAATCCATTTGATCCAATGGACATTTTTTGCCAGAAACCAGAAATTAATACCAGAAACTGGCAAAAAAAAAGCAACCATTGAAAATTGTGGTCATGTGATCAAGGAATGCTGCAAATAGCCCTATATGTAAACTGGTTACTAAGCACCCAAAATGTGATTGTGTGACTATGTGTTTGTGCTTAGTATGTGTGCACATGTGTGCGTAACTATCAGAACTTCAAAACTGGGTCATAGCTAATTTTATTTGGGATGTGTGTGTCTGTTGAAACGTCACATGGTTGTTAACCAACAGATCATTAAGCGAGGACTACCTGTATACAGTACAGGGTCCTGCGCTACATTTTATTTCAATCCTCTGGTTTAAACTACGAATTAAAGTTGCTTGAAAAACGAAATAAAAAATGTATGAGGGAAACATTACACAGAATTAATTCTATTTACACATGTGGGATTTAAAAATATCTCCTCTACCTCATTTATACCCAGATGTTTTTCTAGGTATTTTTTTTTAGATAATTTCACATTTTTGATACAACAAACAGCACATTTATCATTATTATATTCCTTAAAAAAAAGAAGCTTCCAAGCCATTGTTTTCTTAGAAGTCCAAAGGAAGTGGTAGAAGAAAATGGGAATAGGTAGAAGGAAAAATAAGGATTAAAAGCAGAATAATTTTGAAAGAGGGTTCAGACGATCAGATGTCAAACCAATTTCTAGTCATTCCATCAGGGATCCATTTGGCGGCATACAGGAAAGCAGAAATAAGGGCAGACCGCCATGCCTAGACTATCTACTCACTGACTTCCTTACACTGTCATCAGTAGCTGCCTTATCTATTTTCACCTCAGGCAGAAGACGCCCGCTGGGGATGTTGGAGGTTGGGCCACCGATCAGGGAGACGACACCATTACAGTCCACAGTGCTATTCCGCTTCACGTTCCGACGGATGCTGGGAAAAATGCGTGATGACCGACTTCCTTGGCTATAACCACTGTAACCGCTGTAGCTGCTTTTCCTGTCATAGCCTCGGATTGGGATGAAGAGTGAATCCCTCCTGCCCTCGCTCTCTTCCACTGTGCTGTGCTCATCATCGGCAAATTCATTCTCTGACGCAGGATCCCGGAACCCTCTCTTGAAGCTGAAAATGCTGCTTTTGCTGTTGTGTCGAGAGAGATATGGGGATCCTGGAATGCTAAGCAGTGACTGAAAAGGAAAACAAAGACGTACAAAATTGGAATTGTGCAACAGAGGCAAGAATCCATAAAGTACCACTACCGAAGGAAATGACATCGTGGATAAAAAAAAAAGTTGGAAAGGAAATAAATTCTTTATAAAAATACGTCATAAATATACTATTAGTCTGTGGTCAAGCAATTGGGCAATTACCACATTTTTTGTACTGTAAGATGCACCGGTGTACAGTGGCGTAGCGTGGGGGGTGCAGGGGGGGCCGGCCGCACCGGGCGCAACATCTGGGGGGGGCGCTCGCACTCGCAGCTCTCTGCTGTTGACTTGCATGTATTTCATTTCAAGGCTGAATTTGAATTGAATGAAGCCGAGGAACACTTCCCACGTTTAATACAAAAGAGACGCGAGCAGGTCTTCCCCGGGGTCGAGAGCACGAAAGAGGGCCAAAGTTTTCTTCTGCAGATCTGGGTCTCTTGAAGACTGCTGGGCAGGGCGAGGGACGTTAATAACGCGATATGTTTAAATTAGAGCAAGTGAAGACCTCGGGCGGCTTTCCTTTTCCTATTTTCCCAGAACCGAGGGAAGAAAATGATTCTGCTTCGGACCTATAGAGGGCGCTGCGAGCTTTGCTAAGGAGGACGGCTGCTTCAGAGCTCCCTTCATGTCCCGAGTCCAGTGGCGTAGCGTGGGTTGCCACGGGTTAGGGGGCGCAAATTACTTGCCTTGCCCCGGGTGCTGACAACCCACGCTACACCACTGCCGGTGTATAAGATGTACCAAGATTTCGAAGAGGTAAGTAAGAAAAAAACGTTTTTGTCCTCCCCAGCCCCTAGGAGTGCTCTGTAGGCTTCAGCAGGCTGGGGGAAGGCAAAAATGCCTCAGTTTTTGTGAAAAACAGCCCATTTTTTGTCTGTTTTTGCAAAAACGGTATGCAGGGGTGGGGCTTCGGGAGGCAAAAAAATGGCTGTGTTCAGTGTATAAGACACACCAACATTTCCACACTATTTTAGGGGGGGGGGGGAAAGGTGCGTCTTCTACTCCGAAAAATACACTATTTCAAATCAAATACATAATCTACATTCTATCCTCTCTTGTTCCCACTTGCTACTTGAACTTGTCAGATTACAGGTAATCCTTGATTTATGACCACAACTGAGTCCAAAATTTCTGTTGTTAAGTAATAGTTGTTAAGTGAATTTGCCCTATTTTGCCACAGTTGTTAAGTGAATCACTGCAGTTGTTAAGTTGGTAAAACTGTTGTTAAGTGAATCTGGCTTCCCCATTGACTTTGCTTGTCAGAAGGTTGTAAAAGGTAATCACATATGCCCCCCTCCCCGGGACACTGCAACTGTCAGTTGCCAACTGTCAGTTGCCCAGTGTCTGAATTTTTATCACATGACTATGGGGATGCTACAACAGTCATGTGAAAAATGATCAGAAGTCACTTTTTTCAGTGCCGTTGTAACTTCAATTGTTCACTAAATGAACTGTTGCAAGTCGAGGACTACCTGTAGTAGTAGCTGCAAAGCTTAAGCAACGTGAAGACGGAACAGAAGCAAGGCCTCCATTGTGTCAAAGATTGCTGCATGCACAGAGTCAAATTAAAACACTGATTATAAAAGGGAACGTGTTGCTCTGCTATCTGAAAACGTGGATAAAAGTCCATCCTTCTCTCACACAGCCTTGGCACAATATAAAGTTCAGATGTGGAAATTTTGCTTAGAGAACGGAGACTTTACCTGGTTCATAATGGAGAGCTTCCGGCCTAGCCTGTTGTCTGGCAAGCGGAAGACCTTCCTCCTCATTCCATCTTCTGATTCTGACTTAAATACTTTCTCAAGATCTCCCTTCTCCTCTCCTTCAGAGAGCTCCTTTTCCTTCCGCTTTTTCCTTCTGTTTCGTCTCTCTTTGGCACTCTTAGAGCTGAGCTTGGAGAACTCAGAAGAGGTGTGAGACATCCTTCCCCCACCATCTTCTTCTACAGCATCATCAGACACGGTCCCTGCCGAGGTAGCCATGGCTGCAGCCTTCGAAAAAAAGAGAAATGTGGAAATGTTAAAACATGAAATTCTAAAGGACAGGAAAGTGATAGACTAACAAAGGAGCAGGCATTCAGGAGAGTGAATCTGCTGGTAGATAGATGGTACATTCAGTAGATCAGCAAAAATCATGTCTCTTTCCAGTTTTCTAAGTATAGTAATACAACAACCAAATAATGTTCCTATCACCATAAATTATAATGCTGGAATTAAGTGATGTCACCAGGCATGAATTATGTGTGAAAATAAATTTCTGTAGAAGAGGGAAAAAATATTTTCTGCAAGGTAGAAGCCACCTTCCATATTTTTTCTCAGGGACTGGCCCTTTCAGTCTAGCCCAGTGGGGGTATTCAATTTTTTTTATACCGGTTCTGTGGGCGTGGCTTGGCTTGGTGGGAGTGAAGGGGAAGGATACTGTGACATCTCCATTCCCTCCCCACTCCAGGGGAAGGTTACTGCACATCCCCATTCACTCCTGATCAGCTGGGACTTGGGACCCTTTCTGGGAGGCAGAAAATAGATGGGGGTGGGGCCAGTCAAAGGTGGTATTTACCGGTTCTTGGAATTACTCAAAATTTCCGCTACCGGTTCTCCAGAACTGGTCAGACCTTGCTGAATACCACCTCTGGTGTAGCCACAAATAGGTCTTTTCAGACAGTCTCACAACTGACAAAGCTCACAGTGATTTACCTAATGCAGACAGGCTTTGGGCCTATCTGAACTTGAGAGAAAACAGTTTCCAATCTTTAAATCTGAGTGTGTTCACACATAGTACTAACTTCTATATTGGATACATCACAGATTATTTAGTTGACAGCAATTTTATGTCATATATGTGTGTGTGTGTGTGTGTATTTGTGTTACAACCCCTGGTATGCCCAAATATGGGAGGAAGCTCACTACTCCCTCAAGTAAAACAAATTCATTTCTGTAGAGTCTGGAGGCCGCACAAAAATACACCCCATTCTTTTAAGAGTAGTTGTTGTCGGGAGTTGGTGAACACTGATATGTCACCCAAAATGTTAAGGTGTGTTACCCTTGACACATGTGTCATAGGTTCACCATCACTGGAATAGAGTGGCAAAGAAACGGCCTCTGCAGGCCCTGACAACTGGTGTATATGCCTTATGTTCTGTAGGGAGAACCAGGCGGGCAAGGACTGAGGTGAGACAGCCTTGTCAAACAACTGCCCTTTATTAGGGTAACAGCTAAAAACAAACAAGAGGCAACTTCAGAATTGGCAACAGGGAAAATCCCATTTGACAGCTCTTTATATATTAGCTGTCAAACAGGCAACCAATCACGTCGCTCCATTCTCCCATTCTGGCTGTCAAACCCTCAGCCAATCGGAGGAGTCTCTGCGTGGGCACTTCAGTGCAGACATAACACCTTACAAATTACATCAGTGGTTTTGATTGGTTGAATACATTTACCTCACAATGCACCTTAACTTTTGGTGGACTCTTCTCTGTTTCTGGGCAGATTTCCAGACTTCCTAATGGAGGGCCTAGTGACTATTCTAATTTTTTTCTTAGGGATTTCCAGCAGTCCTTTAATGTGGTGCCATCAGTAGGATGGGGCTTGTGAAAAGCAGAGTACTAGATACACTACTGCAGAAATAGTTTACTTTTGCAGGCCATAATTCAGGTGGTGGTTAAGACTCTGCCTTAATTTCAGTCACAGACTCAGTCTAGGTTCAGACCATACTCCTAACCAAATGTTTGCACAGCACGTCACGTGAACGAGATCACTGTTTAATCAGATTCCAACTATGAACTGAATACTCTCCAACTTCCAGGTCTGCTTTGGTAAGGATACTCCTTCAGCATCATCTTTCTGTATTGTTAGGATTACAGGTAGTCCTCAATTTACAACTGTTCAGTTAGTGACTGTTTGAAGTTAACAATGGCACTGAAAAAAGTGACTTACGACCATTTTTCACAATTATGACTTTGCAGCATCCCCATGGTCACAAGATCAAAATTCAGATACTTGGCAACTCACATGTATTTATGATGGTTGCAGTGTCCCGGGGTCACCTCATGACAAACAGAGTTAATGGGGAAATCAGATTCACTTAACAACTGGTTACTTAACAACTGCAGTGATTCGCTTAACAACTGTTGCAAGAAAGGTTGTGAAATGGGGCAAAACTCATTTAACAAATGTCTCACTTAGCAACAGAAATTTTGGTTGTAAGTTGAGGACTAGATATACAGGCAACTTTCTGAATTATTGGGATTAGAGGCAGGAAAGAACAAGTAACACCATTATTTAAGTAATGGGTAGAATTAAATGGTTCAAAATATTTGCATAGGCTTTAGATGGAAACAAAAATTGGGTATTGTTAGTTAACACTGTTTGTTTAAATAATGGGGTAGAAGAAAGAAAGAAAGAAAGAAAGAAACCTGGGCTTCCTCCTGTTGCTTTTTCAGTTGTTCCAACATGGCCTTGAATTCTGCTTCCTTCTGCTCTGCCTCTTCCAATGTAGCTTGGTTTTGTTCTTCATAGGCCATAGCCACTACAGCCAAAATCAAGTTCACCAAGTAGAATGACCCAACAAAAATAACGAGGACAAAAAAGATCATGTAGGTTTTTCCTGCTGCTCTCAATGTCTGTAAAGAAGGGAGGGCAGTTGTAAGATTTCCTGACGGCACCATCAAGTAAAAGAAGAAGTTATTGTGCACTGCCTCTTCCTCATTGCATATCTCTCTACCGTAGTATTCCTGATACTTGGAATTAACTTTTCGCTTTGTCTACAAGGGACTTCTAATACCCTGTTCCTTCTCTGAAGCATTCTGCTGTCCTGCCTCAATAGGAGACTGGCCACTGTGACTAGGAGCTTCATTTCTCATTGACATTTCTGTTGGGAAAACCATTCGTCATCTCTACCTGCCATAACTGATCATCTTTTCAAGAATGAGACAGCCACACTGTATATGTTTCTATACCTCTCTCTAGCACAGCTGAAGTTTTGCAGCAGCTAATTCAAGTCAAATCATCACATAGGTCTAGTGCGAACATTATTTTGTACCCAACAACAGCAAGTGTCCTCTTCACTAACCCTTGGCTGATACCAAGTGTCAGCTACCATTTAATGTTAATGTTTCAAGCATTAGAAGTTGCTTTTGTCAAGCATCCATAAGCCTTACATTCTTCAAATTGTAAATGATACATAGGGCAGGACAGGTCAGGTCAAAGCAGGGCAGAGGTGTATAAACCCCTGAGGCCCTGGTTGTGAACCTAGAAGCAAATCCTGCTGGAAAAGTAGCAGAGTTTCTTGCCATTTTGAGAGAAGAACCTCTAAACCTGGAGTGCAAGCCTTGGATTTATTTCTATTCAAATCCCAAAACAGAGCTAAGAAAACTCCAAAACATCACTTCCTGCAATAGAGAAAGAAAACAGACAGTTCTGGCTTCTACCTTCTTTACAGTATAAATTTAACTATTGCAGCCTCTGGACATTCAGCTCCAGCCATTAAAACGCTGCCCATCCCTAATTTAAGGCAAGAAACATGATCATGGATAGACATACTTACTAACTGATACAAGTTTTCCCAAAAGTCCTGAGTCATGAGGCGAAATAAGGCCAGGAAGGCCCAACTAAAAGTATCAAAACTGGTATAGCCATAGTTTGGATTCCTCCCTGCTTTAATACACATGTATCCTTCTGGGCATTGGCTGCAGACAAGAAGGAAGGAGATGTTTCAGATTTGGGAGAGTAGAAAATATCCAATTCCAAAGGCAAAGATTGACCACAATCGTTTTTACAATTCCTCTTTCGACTATTGGCTTTGTGCAAAACGGATTGATATTACCACAGGAGTGAGGCAAAGGCTTGCAGTCAGCAAGGCTCTTGGGGAGTTTTTATTGACTCAACTTTATTTTTACTGACTCAACATTATTAGAATGATTTCATCTAGGACAGCCTCCCCCATTTTGGTTGTTTTTGATAACTCCCAGATGTTGGTGTTCAACCCAATTGCAATCAATCAAATAAGAAAAGGTTGTATATACTATAGGCAAATATGCAAAAGTCATATTGTAGGGAACCACAGAGATGACCTTGGAGAAACTATTCATAGAAGGTTATAGTAACATGTCCAAAATGGAAACAGGAAAAACATTAAGAAGAGACTCAGACTGATTTCTCCTGACTCCCTGGAGCAGTGACGTGCAGTCAGGTGAGGCATGTGAGGCACAGCCTAACCTCTCATCATCAGGGCAGCGAGTCATTCGATGGGAAACTTGCCTTTTGGGAGGAATGACCCAGCTTGGCTCCCGCTTTCGATCTGCCGCCTAACGACCGAACGGAGAAGCGAAGAGGCAGGAGAGACAAAGCAGGAGCCAAGCCGAGTCATTCCTTCCAAGAGGCAAGTTTCCTATCAAATGACTCGCTGCCCTAGTCTCGAGGGGGGAGGGAGAGGCTTCCTCCGCTCCGTCCGCTCCCCATCTGCACTGCCCTCGCCTGACAAGCGCGTCCAAGATTCTGCGCAGCTCTGGCAGGCAGTGCCATGGCCGAATCCCAAGGTGGAGGGCGGCAGGTCACAACTGAGCATGCCTGACTGTGGAATTCTGGGAGTTGAAGTCCACAAGTCTAAAAAAATTGCTGTCTCACTAGCTATAAACCTCACCGCACGTCACTGCCCTGGAGTATAAGACCAAGTTAAGGGTAAACACAACCGGATTTACAAAATGAAGCCAATTTGGCCTAGTGGTTAAGACACCAGGTTAGAAACTAGGAGACTATGAGTTCTAATCCTGCTTTAGGGATGGAAATAATCTGGGTGACATGGACCACTCACACTCTCCCACCTCATAGGGTTGTTGTTAGGGGAAAATAGGAGGAGGGAGGAAGGAATAAATTAGGTGTACTTGATGCCTTGAGTTTTTAATAAAAATAATAAAGGTGGGATAAAAAAGCCTGTAAAATAAATTCTGATTATTTTAGCCTAACACACACACACACACACACACACACACACACTCTTGTGAAACCTGATCTGGTCAATGTCAAAAGGCTGACATGTACAGTAGATACAGGTTGGTCATGGCAATCTTAATTTCTTTTGTACCAAGCCAATATGCCATCTCAGAGAAAGAAGTAAATACAACTTTAATGCAAGAACAAAGTAAAAGATCACTTGGACTGTGCTCATTTCTGCATCAATATTTCACAAATATTCAAGAAAGGGTTAATTTGCAAAGCCTCCCATTTAAACAATGTCTCTTAACATTGCTTAATGTAAAGCATAGGCTCACCATCTGACAGATTGCAACATAAGATAATGGTGTAGTTACCAACAATTATAGTACTCCATTTCTTTTGACTTGAGGCAAAAAAAGTGAGCATCCTATTCAGATATGAGGTCACAAATGAATGTGGGTGAAGAGAACAAGTGCAAGTCCAATCCTAATTCTGTACTATAGCAAGGTGCAGTTCATGCCTTACAAAGCTAATGGCGACAGACATCAATAGCAATGGCACTTATATTTATATATCGCTTTCCTAGTACTTTACAGCCGTCTCTAAACAGTTTACGGAGTCAGCGTACTGCTCCTAACAATCTGGGTTCTCATTTTATCGACCTTGGAAGGATGGAACCTTGAGCCGGTCAGGATCGAACTCCTGGCAGTCAGCAGAATTAGCCTGCAATACTGCATTCTAACCCCTATGCCACCATGGTTCTCAGATAGTTTATTACTAATAAGCTTCCCATTAAAAAAGAAACAGGTTAATTTTTCAAACAGCCTAAGGCATCTCAGCACTGGGTAAACAGATTGCTTTACAAATAAATCCATTTATGTCTACATATGGATTAATCTATGTATACTGACTTTTATTTTCCCATTAGTGGAGGAAGACTGGCTGTGGGGAAGAGAGAAGAACACTCAAGCTGAAAACTTACCCTGCATCA
Organism: Natrix helvetica; assembly: GCF_964273705.1. Taxonomy (NCBI): domain Eukaryota; kingdom Metazoa; phylum Chordata; class Lepidosauria; order Squamata; family Natricidae; genus Natrix; species Natrix helvetica. Next base: position 223,814,651 of record NC_138548.1, read on the forward strand.
GAACTATTGCCACATAACAATGGATCAAGAAACCCAGGTATTGTGTAAAAATTTGCTGGAGGAGATAAAGAAAAACATGTAAGAATAAGCATATTGAGGAAGAACACAGTCATTTAGACCAAATACGCTTTTGATCTAAAGCTTCTGAAACTGGAATATACTGCTACCTTTTAGTTCCTCTGCAAAGATCCTTTATTTCGTGTACATTTTAAGAATTAAACCCTAGAGATTAGATACAGTCTGCAAATTTAAATGGGTGGAATTGGAGAATGGAGGAATGATATCATCTGAGTATTGCTTGGAGTTTGCTGTATATTTTATCCTTGATTTTCCTTAGCTTTTTATTTCCTCATAATTTGCCTGGAAAACATTTGGGTTTTAAATCACACCAAATAAATTTAAAAAGTGGTAGCTTTTCAGACACCTGTGTCAATAATTATTAAAACGTGCTAGCTTTTCAGACGCCTGTGTCAATAATTATTTTGAATCTTTGCCATTTCATAAAGCAAGTATGATTGGGAAGGCTACATGTTCATGATCACCTATGGCTGAATTATCCATTATCACCCTGTAAATACCAAGCACTATTCTGACAAGAGATTTATAATTTCATTTTCTAATGCCAGTTATATTGTGCTCTTGCATTTACCTTTTAAACCAGTCTTGAAATCCCAAGTATACAGCATTCCAGCAATCTTTTATAATCAGTTATAAAGGCATTATTTGGTTTAAATCATTTTAATAAACACGTACACTTTGCCAAACCAAGAGAACAATGACTATAAAAGTAATATTATACCCATAGACAGCATGTTTAAAGAGATTAAGACTAATAGAACATCAAAGGAATTTTAAGAAGACAATAGGCAAATATAGCGTGTTAAGGAAAAGATAAGCAAGTAGAGGTCAAGATATGTACTTGCCATTCAACATACAGTAATTGTTGGTCTTAATCAAAGTATACATGGGGGTAATCCAGTAAATATTACAGTTAATATAGACAGAGAAAATGATAGCAGGAAAAGGTAGCACCTACACATATTGTTGCTGTATTCTTCCCAATCAAATCCCTTGGTGCCATTTTCTAGGTAGGTCTCATTGAAATCGATGGGCCAGATGACACATTTGTTCCTTAGATTCCCCATGAATAGCTGTAGCCCAATTAAAGCAAATACACTGAGGCAAAACACAGTCAAAATCATCACATCAGAGAGTTTCTTCACAGACTGGATCAGGGCTCCCACAATTGTCTTCAGGCCTGAAAATAGGAAACAAACCAGTAATGACATTTATGTGGAAATATAGACCTAAGCACAAAACAGTCATTTAGGGTGATCGGATTATAAGTGAAGACAAACAGAATGATCTGTAAGGACTGGCAAGATACAAAGCAAAGAATAAAAATAAAAGAGTGGCATGGAAAAGAAAGCATAAGTTTGTCTAACTTTCAGTAAGTGGTGATCTACCTATCAGCTCAACTGAATAATACACCGAAATTTCCTGACTGTTGTTTTATTTTCCAAATAAATTAATAGGAGGGAGCAGGATGGAAAACACGGAATATTGATAGATTTATTATAAACTGCCTACAATTGCTATCAGATAAAAGTTTCTCATCTTAATACAGTTGGTCAGATCAATGGTTAAAAAGGAAGCTAGGAAAGGAAGTTTCCCCCACCAAGATGGATTTCTCTAGATAATAATGCAGCATTGCCAGGAGTGAGAACTTTCTTACACAGTACAAAATTCAATTGTGCTGGTATATACTTCCCCAGCCATTTACAGAAAATTATATGAAAATCATCTTCACTTTCTTTTTTTCTAAGAAATCAGTGTTATGAATGCCGAGCATAGATAATGCTAATTTGTTTAAACAATGAAAAAAGAAGGGTGAAAGAAGTTAAAAGAGCATTCAGAGCACATCTGCCCCCAATCAATTTTCAGATGTCACAGTCTTACATGTAAGCATATATTCAGGATTCCAAATTTCATGTCATTTTGTTCAGAGAACTGAGAGACACTGTATAAATGGCTCAGAGAGAAAATCTTGGACAGATAAAAACTGAAAATACTTTGCGTAAGATGCCATCCTTTCATATTTATGTTTCTTAAACTATGTGCAGAAGTCAAAGTCTCTGCACATAGACAGAAGCTAGCTATATCTAGGAGAGTTTGTCTTTTATATTAACAGCTGTTGGAGTTTTTATTAGAACCACTATGAAGAAGGATTTTTTTTAAAGCCTTTGTTATCCTCTAATCCCAGCAAATGAATTAATCAAAAAGACTTCTGATTCATCAGATGCTCTTCTGGAAACCAGATCTTAAGAAGTTGAGGCAGAGGGTTGGAAAAGGGTTTTAGAGATTTAAGCATCTACACTACAAGGCTTCAGGCACACATTCTCCTTACCCACTCAACCCTACTCAGTGGTGTATTAACCATTAAGCAGACAAAGCATGTGCTTAGGGCACCAGGCCCAAAGGGGCCATCACAAAGTTGAAAGAAAGAAAAAAACCAATGAAGATTTGTACAGTATGTACAAAGGAGGGGGGCACCAAGATTTGTCAGTGGTTAGGGCACCAGTGAGCCTTAATCTGCCACTGATCCTACTGCATGAAAATAATCTAAGAATGGGCCCAATGTTTTGGTTTTAGGGTTGCCTTAAGAATGTACATCAAAAAATGATGCTATGCTACACTTTTGGCATCCCTAAAGGGATGAAAAATCTCATTTTAACTGAATGAACAGCATCATCTCGTAGAATGCCAAATTAATTTGATGAGTGTTTAAACGGATTCTCCCATTCCCCAACATGCTCCCAGATACTGCTCCTCTTTCTGAAAGTTTACGAAAGATTTGCAAGATATAGGAAAGTATATTGAACATGTCAGAATAAATACATTTCAGTTATAACTTTTCACATGCATGGAATAGCTAAAGTGATAATGTAATTTAAATAGGGAAAAGGTGGAAGGGGAAGAAGAAAGCCAAGGCAATTAGTTAGCTATGAGATAGATTACAAGAACCTAATCAATTAACAATCAAAATGTGTTAAAAACAGGGAGTGGGTTATATGCTTTATCAGCACTTCTACTTCATTGTATTTTTGGATCAATCAATTACTGTATTGCAATCTTCTGCCCTCCAAATCTATTGGGTTATAACAGATGACCCACCATATTAGATTACTGTGATTATAGCCAGGTGTCATCCACAAATTCATCTTGCAAAAATGAAGGGTTGTGCCTGGCTTTGAGGCTTTCCGTGCCCTTTAACACAATTACAATATGACTATCAAGATCTCTACCTGTAAACACATTCAGGAGAAATGATGAACCCACAGTAACAACTATATACTAAAGCACTGCTTGAGATGCTCCAGAACTGCATATGTACACTGTGATGTACTTTCTGGATTATTTGGTAATAGTTTTAGACACATTTATTTTTAAAAGACTGCACCGATTTTTGCATTTCCATATTTAATAATGGATAATTTACTTAGCTCAGGCATATTACTACTAAATTCACTGCCCAAACTCTACTTTTTGTATTTTTAGTTGTGGTTTTTTTTGTTTTTATATTTGGTGAACATAGGATTTAAAAGCAAATCACCCGTTTTGAGGGTTTGTTAAGGTTGTTTGATAATTCCAAGTGTTCCAGGAATGCATTCAGATTCTCTCTGTGTGTTCATGCACGTGCTTGTATACGTATCTGTGCAAATGTATGGGAGAAGAGAAAGTCAGAAAGTGGCATTTTGGACACAATAGCATCATTTCCCCCCAGCTCATTGTGATGAACTAACCCTCATCATTTGAGCCAAGTACTATCCAACTTTTGATTCAGCCAGCAGACTTCTCATCAAATTAACCAAAATATTTATACCCAACAGATATATATTATAAGCCATATCTTTCAATTTATTTGTTTTAATTTATTTGCACATTTAATTCATATACACATTTATTTTAATTTATGGACATTAACATTTATTCTAATTTATAATTTACTACGCATGAAATATGCAAAGCAGTGAGCCACTAAATGGCCTAATTTATTAATTTCTCACTTTATCCCAAGCATTTTTGGATATGTCATTATTATTCCCAGTTCTTCATTTCATTCATTTCCTGATTCAAAGTCCTCAGTTTATTTTCACAATTTTCCTCAACTGTAATGGTTATTAATTGATATTTCCAGACTGTTGCTTTCAAGAAAATTCCCAAAGCTCTCCACTTTAGAAGGATTTGGGAGGGTGCTGCTCATTCTGATTTATCCTGTTTTAAGCTTGTAATTACCTTTTTGCAAGGGTTCCTTTCATAAGTGACAATGAATGTCTCTTCCAGAACCCAATGCTGTTTTGACATTAGGGATCTGTATGCATTCCTTTCATAATTTGAAGGGAGTCAGCAGTTAAAACCAACAGAGTCCCCACTATGAAAACAGCCTTTGTTGAACTGTTGTAATTTTTAAAATTGCATATTCCTTATTATACCTTGTTTGGGCTACTGTGATAAACCCAAAGTAAATGTAATGGATGCCTTTGAAAAACTGCAGCTGCAAGCATATGGACTACTGTCACTTATTGGATACATGTCACTGCTTTGCTATTACAATTTTACTGCCACTACTCAATATCTAGAATTAAGTTTAATGTGTTTTGTGGGGGTTACATTTGTTGGGAAAGCAATCATTTGTGGTCATTGTTTTGCTTTTCTTAAGTTGGCTTTGTTCCAGTAGATATTCTTGTCCCTGGTTTACTGATCCAATTTTAATTATTGTGTTTTTATATGCACCTTTATAATTTAGTTATGTCCTTTATACATATTTACACCATTACCTGCTTTGGGAACTTTATTTTCACTAGGGAAATTGGGGTAGATAATTTTAACAAAATGAATAACCAATAGCCACATGTGATTGCCCTATCATTTGTGAAATGGATCTAAGTACTTGCTTAATTGCAAAAATGGCCTCTCTATTAAGAACAAATGGGAGCTAAGATGCAGTGGAGCCTGTTAAATATTGTGGTTAAGTTATCAGACTAGAAATCCAGAAAATGAGTATTAGTACCTCCTTTGCCACAAATCCAGGTGGGTGACCTCAGGCCTGTCACTTGTACAAGCAAGAGAGGGACAAGCAATTCACTTATCCCGCTCTTGCGTTTTTCTGTATTGAATTGTCGTGTGGTGAGTTGTCGCATGGTAAGTTGGCCGTAGTGAGTCGGCCCGTTTTGGCTGCCAGGAAGCAGGCAAGGGACCATTTCCAAAATCTCACCAAGAAAACTGCAGGGACTTGTCCAGGCAGTCACCAGGAATCAAAAACTGAGTTGGGCCTTGAAGGCACAATTTTTAAAAAAAATTGCCTTCAAATCACAAGTCTTGTAGAGGAGAAGTCTCCCTTGTGCTTCCTTTCTCCGAGATATTTCTCCAGATATTAGATACCAGTTTCTTCAGCTGTGGTAACATTATATTTCCTGTTATCTGCTGCCAAGTTGATCAACTACATAATGGGAAAAGTGGGTGGGGTGAAGTAAGCTTAGTATGTTTGCTACTGATTTTGAACCTTGGGCTTCTTGTGTCAAAAATTCAGAAAATACCTAACCGGACTCTTCCGGTTTATCACCACTTCCCCTGAACAAAAGAGAAACAATTCTCTGTCTCCCCCTTATCTAGCCCTTCCGCTTGAACAGCAGCAGTGGCTGCACTGAGGTTGGGCCTGAAGTAGAGGCCCGGACCTCAATTTCAGCCCTAGCACTACCACCGCCATCAAAAAGGCCACCTTGTGGCCCCAGGATCTGCCATGCACCACTTATCGACAGGAGGTGTTCTCTTGATAGGCCCCTATTCAGGGAAGCTCTAGGTCACACAAGGCCTTCATTTTTGAAGTGTCGAAAGCTCTTTCACAGCTTCTGCAGTCTTTGAAAACTGCACAAAAGCACCTTTCTCATGTGATTTTTTTGGAGGTTCTGGATGTCCCAAGAGAGCATGGCTCTTGCATGCGATGTCTGGTGGGTCTTGAGACCGTACAAGAGCATGCCCCATTTTCATACAGGCTCCAAAAATTGCTTGAAAAAAGGGCATACTTCTGAGAATTGTTGTCAGGTGTTGGTGAATTCTAGTGTAAGTTATGTGTAAGTTAGTGTAATTCTAGTCACTCTAAACATCACTTTTGACACATGTCATAGTTTTGCCATCAATGAGCCAGAGAATGTTTCAATTATTCTGTTACCTGTCAGATCATTTTAAAAGATGGGCATGCAGAATAGAATATGTGACTCAACTTTCAGTGACAAGCACAAGGGATATTTACTTATTTGAGCTCACATTTCATTTCAATCATTTATTATTTTGAACAGCATTTTACAGTACAGTCTCTGCATCAGATCAAAGGTCTGAAATTAGAAAGCTCATTTGAATTGACAGCCTAAGCATTGTATCACTGCCATGCTTGAGGATTGCTTTACCCATTAGAGGTGAATGCAACCTAAGAAAATGTCCTGTTTATCATGGATAAAGTTGTGACACAATGGATTTCAATATGTAATGGAAATTTTAATTGGGCAGCCAAATTATGTGCTTATGGAGTAATAAATACTTGTGCCAAAGTTTCACAAATAAATATATATGTTCACTTATTTGCTCATTTATTATTATTATTTATTTGCTTCTAACCTAATCTAGCACATTGTCATTGCATTTTATTTTTCTTATCTTTGAACTTAATAATAAAAAATAATAATAGGAAAGCATAACTGGTAAAGATGAATGCATCCAAGTTACCAAACACTTGAAATTATAAAGCTATTCTACTAGCAGAATTATAATCCCTTGTTTTTTAGCAGTACTTTTGAGTTAATTGGTTGAGGATCAATCATACTATATTTTATGCTCATGCAAATCACAAGGCCTATTAGAAATGTGCCACAGCCATTTTTAAAATGTGACAAGGAAGGCAAAGGGAGGCAAAGGAAAACGTAAGGCACGGTCATTCTTAGAGCATTTCTCACCTGGAATGACAGAGATAGTTTTCAAAGCTCGGAGAACTCTGAAAGTTCTCAAGGCTGACACATTCCCAAGGTCCACAAACTCTGTGACATATCTGCAATGAGGGAGGTCACACACAAAAGAGACACAATGACAATAACACACACCAAAAGGGGAACGAGGAATAAAACAACAACTACAAACAGCAGTACATCACTCACAGGGAGCTGCAACCCAACACCTAACACCAAGCTGCCTTACCTGGAATTACAGAAATAGTTTTCAAAGCTCTCAGTACCCTGAAGGTGCGCAGAGCTGAAACATTGCCTAGGTTTACAAACTCTGTTATATACCTGCAGAATTAAACCAGAGTTAATGGCACCATTGGGGTCACCTGCCTCGAAAAGAAGAGTGTAATCTTCAGTTGCAGAGAAACAACTTTCAAACGTAAAATGCTTTGAAGTGTTTAAAAATGGAGAGAAGAAACAAAGATGTAAATAAGACAATTGGAAGTATTTCAGTTATCACAGGTCAGCTAATTTGATAAGGATAATTTGACAAGGACCTCTCTGACATATGGGCCCAAGCATGAATGACTGACTATCTTCATCAGCTATAGGAATGTGGTCGTGGGGAGAAGTAGGAGATAGAAAAAGAAGTGATCTAGCATCACAAAAATAATGAGAGAAACTAACCAGGATAATAGCAATTAGAACATGATTTTTATTTTTTTTTAAATATTTTTTATTTTAAAAAAATCATCCATTTTCAATGGGCAGCGTGGGGAAAAAAAAAGGTTCTTAATAGATTAGGGTGAGCAAAAAGTAACAAAAAATTGCTTCCAACTGTAGAGAAAATTGAGGTAAGGTGAGTTAAGAATCAATTATCCAGAGCATGTGGACCCCAAAAGATGGTCACCTATTGTATTAAAAATAAAATTGACGAAGAATCTTAACTTTTTTTTTGTGGGATAAAAGAAATGGCATAAAAATATGTTAGTCTTTCAGTTGACATGAGATTATTATTGTTTTTGACTGAAATCATATGGCTGTCCTTTATTTCCTGGAAAAGAACTGTAATGCAATAGAACAGCTCTACTAACAGTCTGTTCCTGTAAGAACACCTGCTCAGCACACCAGCATATGTGCCATATAGAAACGGAAGTACAGGATCATCGTCTGCAAAGTTCTCGTTTGGTTCTGTTGGCCCTCTTGTTACAGAGGGTGGGGGACTTGGCTCACAGGCAAATTCTGGAATATCTTACATGGCCAAGGGATGTCCGCTGCAGACATGGCATTTCTCTGATTCAGTGTTTTTTTTAAGTCGTCACCCTAAAGCGGGAAAGTACCACTGTGGTATTCCATAGGAATTATGATTTACCTTCTCTGTCTGCTTTCCTCACCTACGAGCATCACCTCAGCGCCACAGGAAAAAAGGAACAAGACTGTCTCATGTTTTAAAGTCAAAATCACTGAAAAAGTAAACAGCTGTGTCGGCTAGGTTGACATTTGCTATCTCAGATTCCTTTTCCCCTGACCCAAGAATTGGTAGAAAATTTAAGAGATGCCTAAATTTGAGCACTTAGAACAGTTGGCTATACAGGTAGTCCTTGTTTAGTGACTGCCTCGTTTAGTTCACAGTTACAGCAGTGATGAAAAAGTAACTTTGTGACCAATCCTCCCATTTATGACCTACTCAGGTCTGTAAAACAAAGGAAAGCCGAAATCAGATTATAAGCACTGTTGTGATTTCATTTAGCAACCATTTCACTTGACAACTGAGTTGCCAGTTGCAATTGTGATGGCTAAACTAGGTTTATTGGTACGTATCTGCAAAAATATTGGACTTCAAAGGAACATCACAAATTCCTGTACTTGGAGACCAGTTTTTCATTAAACCTATAGTGGATTTGACTGTAGAAGCTAAAATTAAGGTCTTTATTCTTAAACATGTTGTAAAGTATTAACTTCAAAAAAACCCCAAAATTAGTGGATTTTCAAAAAAATATTTCCATTAATTCCATAAATCCTGGGGTTAGCTAACATTAAAAAAGAGTTTTACTTAAACAAAATTCTGAAATTTTGAATTTTCTCCCTATGAATGCTATATATACTTCAGAGTTAGTTCACCTAAACCAAAAGTTAACAATCTTGTGGTCTGCATATATTTTGGACTATAATTCCCATACAAACCCAACCAATGCCTAAGTATCCAAGATAATTGGAGTTGCTGACCAAATATCTGGACAACATAGATTTTGATTCCTCATTTAGTTAAGAGATACCCATATATGAAATGAATCAACTAAATTATATTTATTCACTATATAATATTTTAGCTGTAATAGAATTGTTTTCCTTTTTCTTACTTGTTATATACTACAAGAGTAAAAAGAAATGCAAAATATAAACAAACAAACAAATGAATAGAAAAACCTGAGGCAAATTCAGGAATCAAATACATTTTTCAACTCATCTGAAATATCTAGGGTAAGAAAAATTAAGACTGGTTGCAAAACAGGTTGTCAACTACAACTACACCAATATATATATATATATTGCCATAGTTATATTATGGAGAAGGAAGTTTCTCAGTCCTGCAGCTACTGTCAGAATGTTGTATCTTAGATGTGAAGATCTTCATATCTTACATGTGAAGCCATTTTAAATAACTTACCAGTCATTAGTCCAGAATAATTAAAAAAAAACCAATGATTGTTTTTTTATTTATTTTCTGGATTACCTCAAAAGTATGTATTTTTTATTTTCACTTATAGTTATTATATGGCTTCTCCTGGCAAGAATAACACTAATTGCGCACTTACGCCATCATGATGACACTGAAGTCTAGCCAGTTCCATGCGTCACGAAGAAAAGTGAAACCATCTATGCAGAAGCCTCTTGCAATAATTTTCACAAGGGATTCAAATGTATATATACCAGTGAATGTGTACCTGTTGAAAGTAAAGAATAATGATGAATAGTATTTATAATGAAGGAGGGTGATATATATATATATATATATTGGCTATATATATAGCCAAAATTCTGAATATTTATTGACAGTAATTATTTCATAACCCTTTTTCAGGTTTCTGGATGACACTGCAAAATCTTGCTGACCAAAGTGGATCTGTTAAGGAACATAACAGAACAGACTTGCAGTATTGCTACAGAGCTGTCATGTGTTGCACAAGCAGTGAAGGGGAGGAGAAAATGTTTTGCTGAGTTAATAAAAGATCTATATCCTTAGATCTTAATACAAGAACTAAGTATACAGATCTTGGTTGGTATAATATTAGGACTTCAATCATGTTTGCCACATTCAAGAAGTGATGCTAGCTAGAATCTAATTAAAATCTGCATGAAGTCATGCAAAACTCTCTCTCTCTCTCTCTGTGTATACATACATACATACATACATACATACATACATACATATTTTTACACACAAACGTGTGTGTGTGTAAAAATATGCATACAAAGCTCATGTACTGAAATGGCATTAGTTGGTATTTGTACCAACAATAAACTAATTTTTTTTGAGAATTCTGACATCTCAGACATCTGGTTGACAATATTTGTTTGTGCTTTCTGGCAACAGAAGTGGATAAAAAACAACCTGGAGTGCTTCATCAGTATCTCTTTTAGCAATATAATGTAACCCAGGATTTTGGTTCCTCCGTTTCCCATCCCAAAAAGTTATAAGTCAAGATTTACAAAACTGGCAATCCACCCAGCAATGGGCAGCTATATAAATTAGATCAATAAATACAATAAAATATATTTTTTGCCTTAAGATTGGGCCTTGTTAAAACAGGAACACATAATACTGTATATCCTGCTCATACATAAGCTAAACAAATCACAGATGGAACCATTCAAGTTGTTTTTTTAGCTGTTCCACTGCCAGGAAGAATTAAGATAGAGTGATCACACTGCATAAGGAACATGGCTGGTCATTCATAATAAATAGAAATTTAAAGAATGTTTACCTTGTTGATTCATGCAACCATAAGTCATTAATTATTTTGTTTAAACATATATAGGCTAACAATGAACAAGAGTAACGCATGCAAATAATACTATTCAATTTATCCTAATCCCTATTTAAAAATCTTGGAAAACACGCCTTTGAGTTTTTAAAGGATAAAAACAATCCTTTACAGTTTTTCAAAAGTGAGTGCATTCCAGTGCATTCCAGAGTTTAGGAAAATCGGAGGAGAAGGCACTGCTAGGTAGACATAATCAAGTACAATGTTTCTCAACATTGACAACTTTAAGATGCATGAACTTCAACTCCAGGAATTGTTGGATATTATATTAGCTGGATAATTCTGAGAGTTGCAGTCTACACGTCTTAAAGTTGCCAAGATTGATGTAGAAGTTAGCATTCCCTTAGGTAATCCAGCCCGAAGACATTTAAGATAAGGTCTCAGTTTTAATTTATTATATCTCCTTCAACCAATGAATGCCTGAAGGTAAACATTAGGAGAGATTTGTTATTTCCCCTTCAGGTGGTAAGAAAAAAATTGCATATCAACAACATTATGGACCAGATTTCCCGGTGATCTTCTCCAGTGGGTTAATATAAAGTGGAAAATCTGGAGAGTGGATGAATTGTAGGAACTCCATATCGCAATTCCCCAGCAGACTCCAGCAACAGACTTCAGGCACCATAGTCTAAGATTCAAGTACGGTAGCAATGCCTATTATTCCCAAATGGTCTGTTTGGCACCATTGCTGTTACTGAAAGCCATTTCTGACCCAAGAAAACAGCCCCTTCATCAGATTCTAGATAAAAATCCATCAAGCCTATTAATGCCATCACAGTCCTATTTAAAAGGAGATCTAGTTCATATGCTTATACAAGAAATCAAAATCCTCTCAATTATGTTGCCTAACCACGCAACATTAAAAAGCTTCTAAAATTATCCATCTTGGAGAGATTCAATATACACTAAAAATAAATAAATCTAATAATTATCTATTTTAAACAGAAGGAATTCTGTCTTTCTTTTGAGAGATATTTATGACAAGAGTGAGAACATGTTCAATTAACTCCCAGCTTGATATTTTAAACCATATTGGGCAGGGAGTTTATACAGTATATGGCACACTTTTTCTTCAAAATTGGCAACTATTACTTTAAAGAATTGCTAGATATTACAAACAATCAAAGTGAAACAAAAAAAATATTATTACTTACTCCACCTGTTTCGACCATTCTGGTGGGTTACTAAAAGTCATGAACACACAGTTCGTCAAAATAGTGCACATAATGATCATGCTAAATACTGTAAAACAAAGTCAAGGAAGCACAAAAGGTAAGAAATTTCTTATTGACATTAGCAAAATAACATCAAGCTGATGATATATCTTGTTTAAATCTGGGAACAAAAATCAAACACTGCCCCCTCCCCCAAGAAATAGTATTAATAAAGTGTAGATTTGAAACTTTCCTGATAACAAATGTGACAATATGCCTAATTTTGATTTTGGATTGAGAAGGATTTACACCTTGTTGCAGTTCAGATTACATTGAACCCAGCCACATGAGAACAAAAGAGTGCTTTGGGAACCTTAACTGGAATTAAACTCACGTACTGCAATTGTATTGAATTATGCTCAATTTACTGAGGAGACACAGGTTTCTCATAATAAGATGCAGAATATGGACACCCAGAGATGACTAATCATAATGGTTTTCAGTCCATGTAGGGCCATAGCATTAATTCATTAATGATTTAGACTCCATTAAATTCAATTAATCCATTTATCACTTCATTTATCAGTTCATTTATCAATTCATTAATTACTTTGTTTAACATCCTACTTTTTTTAAAGGATCCAGTGTAAGCCTTTAGAAAAAAAAAACCTTGTCATTCCTGAAACTGCTTAGCTACATCTCCAACCATCCCTAGAAACTGCGGCCAATGGGTCCAATATTTCAGCAACCTCAGGAGTTCAACTGTTGCCTACCCTGGTTGCAAAATATACCTATGTATTTAGGACATTTCCTTGCTTAAGGAATAATTTTTTAAAAATCCTTTCACATATGAATGTTCAATAAAATAAAATAAAAAAGAAGTCTATCTGATTTGGAATACTGTATACACTAACCAGTGGTGGTTTCTTATTCATATTTCAAACTGATACCACCTCAAACGTGAAAATGACTTGGTCTTCTGGTGAGGATTGATTGTGGACTAGATGTCCCTGAAGGAGCAGGGATAGCATTGCAGTGGTGATTGGTGGCAGGATGGTGAATACTAGCTGGTGCAGTCTTTCTGGATAAAGGAGAGATTTTGAGATTGCCCACTTGCATTTTGGACAGCTACTCCTCATGAGAAAACTGAGGTTTTTATAATTGCCTCATAAATTGAGCGGCTGGGAGTCAAGGGGTTTCAATCAAACTCACACCCACACCCGCAATGCAGCCTATATGAGCACATGGTTTGACAATCCTCATTTCTTAAACACTTTTAGACTTAGTTAGCTCTAAATTATTTAAATTATTTAGAGTTAAACAGAGATTTTCATAGTAGAAGGATAAGAAAATTCTACTTCGGGAATCAAACATTTTTTTCCTGGATTAAAAAGGAGAAAAGAGTTTCAACAATTTTAAAAACTTTTTCCTTTTCCTTTTGCACTTCTATGGACTGGATAGAGGCTTGGTTGGAACACAAAACAAATCAGGAAACTCCAAATCATGTGGTTATGGAACCATAATTTATTTGTTAGCTTCATTCATGCCTCATGCTAAGCAAGAAACAAATCAAACACATTATGGTTTAGTAGAAAGGGTGAACCTACTCCATGTATTTTGAAATGAATTGGTTTGGGGAGTTTCATATATGTTTGCAAAAGTGGGGGAATAAAGGACAATTGAACATCCAGGTCTGTCTAGGGCAGTGGTGGGCAACCCGCGGCTCGGGAGCCACATGCGGCTCTTTACACCCTTTAATGCGGCTCTTCTGTGTGCCGGGTGCCCGCTCCCCTCCCTCCTCTCGGGCTTCGGAGGGAAGCTTCTGCAAAAGCCCGGGCGAGTGACAACCAATTTTGGTCCTATGACTGCAGAATGCTGCAAAATACCATAAATGCAGGCCAGTTGTTGAGTGTTTCAAATGTGATTGGAACACTCAACAAGGTGACCACAGTGTGTGTGTGTGTGTGTGTGTGTGTGTGAGAGAGTGAGAAAGACAGACAGAGAGAGGAACAGAGAGAGGGAGTGAGGGAGGGAATCAGAGAGAGACTGACAGACAGACACACACACACAGACAGAGAGAGACAGAGAGGGGGAGGGAGGGAGAGAAAGATAGACAGACAGAGAGACACACACAGAGTGAGTGATTAAGTGAATGAGTGAGAGACAGACACACCCACATACACAGAGTGACAGAGAGAGAGGAAGGGAGGGGAGAGAGACAGAGGGAGAGACAGAGACAAACAGACAGACACACACACAGAGTGAGTGAGAGACAGACAGACACACACACACAGAGTGACAGAGATGGGGGAGGGAGGGAGAGAGAGACAAAGAGCCAGAGAGAGAGAGAGAAAGAAAAAGAAAAAAAGAAAGAAAGTGGGAGAGAGAGATGAAATTAAAAACAACAACATACAAACCTGACTTACTCAAACTATCCAAGGAAATGCAAGGCCAATGTTCACATTAGTGGTTGTGACTTTGTCAGTCAATGTCAGGATGTAATTTTCTCTACATTGTAAGGCAAATTTTACGGAATTTAACGTTATCGATAAATAATATCGTTCTAAAGTTTTTGTTTTATTAGTTGTGTTATTTGTATCCTCCCGACCTATGTGGATACTTGCATGCAGAATATTCTCAATAAAAACTTATTGAAACTAAAAACAGTGTACCATCTTATGTATTTTCGGTTTTAAAAATGTGGCTCTCAAAGTAAATTTCAATCGTGGTTTTGGCGAGATTTGGCTCAGTTGAAAAAAAAGGTTGCCCACCACTGGTCTAGGGCAACTGTATGCTCCTAGTCATTTCTCAGGCAGTTGCTGCAGGCAGATGAGAAGATCTAAAAAGAGGCCTGCAAGTTCACTGGGAAGAAAAAGAGGAAGTTATAAGAACTATGAATTAGACCGAGAGAAACAATTGCAATCAAGACCCAGTCAGTAAAATAGGCAAAATGAATGTCTTTGAATGAATGATATCATATAATCAGACAACATCCTAAGTCTGTACATACTGTACTTAGAAACGGTACAGTTGGAAAAGGGGAATTCTGACTATTCAGTTTTTAGATTTGAGAATTATACCTCAATTGCAAGATAGTTTTATGGACTATTTATGGACTCACACAAAAAGGCAATGCTACACATTTAGAATTAATATGTATCTCTCTTTTGAAATTAATCATTTTATAATATTTAGATTCCATATTACACTTCCCCGTGTGTGTGTCTGTGTGTGTGTGTGTGTGTGAGAGAGAGAGAGAGAGAGAGCCAGCGAGAGAGAGAGAGAGAGAGTCAAGATGCAGCCCCACATAACAACGGGCAGATCTCTCCCAATTTCCTCTCTGATTCCTGTGGCATCTGAATATGGAGATTTATAGAATACATTGGGATGTATGTTTAATCCACGTGCTGAGCAGAGGCAATGGCTGACATAGAGAATAGGAGAAAACAGTAGCATTTTCAAGTTTTCTCTATCAAGTTCTGCTTGATAGTAAGCACTTCTTGCAGAATATCAGTCACAGGTAGTTTTCGACTTATGACCAGTGATGTGGCTGTTGGAATGAATCCCACTTGATTTTATGACCTTTTTTGCCCCAGTCATTAAATGAATCACAACCATCATTAAGTAAACTGGAGTTCTCCCATTGTTTGTCAGAAATTCTCTGGGAAGGTGTCAAATGGCAATCATGCGACCTTGTAATAAAATACGTTGATTGCCAAAGGCACAAATTTTGATCATGTGATCATGATGATGATGTGACAGTTGTAGGTATGAGGACTGGTGGTAAGTCACTTTTTTAAGTGCAGCCAAAACTTCAAACAATTGTTATATGAATGGTTGTAAGTCAAAGACAGCCTATATTTAAATCTACGTACATATCTCGTACATACATTCCCTAATTATGAAACATCATCCCTATTAAGTTCACTTTCATTCACCTCCTCTTACAGTTGCTTAGGGAAATTTCAATCTTTCTGAGGCAAGTTATTTCTATAAAATATGTTTTTAAATCCAAATAAAATATGTTTTTTTAAGGCAGCACATTAATCCAGCAAAACAGGAAATAATGACTTCAGAATAAGTGGTACACATTACTATGAAAAGGATATGAATGTATCAAAATTTTAATAGCTATTCTCCTAAGCAGATTAAAAGGACTTAAAATGTACAAGGCAGGCGTGGCACTAAATCGGAAGAGTGTTTTGCCTCTGTTTAGTACTACAAAGGTCTGCAGAGAAAGAGAAAAAGAAGGAAAAGTTATACATTCATATGCCTAGGAAGAAAGCATTTAATTAAAAAACCATGACTATACCATTCTTACAAAGAATCTTGTTAACTGAGTAGTTCTCTGTGTTGAAATCATTTTGAAGATATTCCACAATATATTTTTACTTTAATTGATCTGACAGCTCTGTTAGAACAGCACATAAAAACAGCAACAACAGCAATAATAATATTAACAGCAGTAATGTACATCTTTAAAGCAAATTTATGTATTAATGCTTCATTTACCTGAGAATAGGCCTCACTGTGAAATGTGGATAACTGTATTACAAGACATTTCTCAACCTTTACCCCAGAAAAGGAGGAATGAAGTAGCACATGGAGAGTGAAAGAATAGACTAGATGTAATGGGCAGTGGAAATAACCTTGAGGAAGAAGTGACACAGCCAAGGCAACAGTAAGATAAGAGAAATCTCGATCCAAACCAGGAATAGAGTTAGACAAAACATCTCAGATTGGACACCCCCTCCCTCAGTTCCCTTTAGGATAAAGGCAGGGAGGGGAGAGAGAGACATTCAGGGTTGTAAAAGTTCTGTTACTGTAACCCTGTAATAAAAGTAGCCTTACCATTCATGACTTTGGTGTTACAGTCTGATCTGTCCCTAAGGGCTGACATTATAGCACTTTGGACAGCAAGTCAAGCTGCCATCTTGTTTTGAGAATTACTCTCTGCACATAACATTTACATGTTGTACACTATGAAACATTTTTCTTCTATATGGAGGGGAGATTCAAAGATCGGTCCGCTTTCTCTGGAGTTTACTTGGAACAGAAGAATTCTGCAACTACTGCTCCTGTTTCTTTCTGTATTGTGTATAGAATGGCTTTCAAAAACAGGATCACACATGTTATTTAACTATTTAAAACATATCAATATGTAGCTCAGCGAAAGAGAGATCACAGCCAACAAGAGATAAGCCCTAGAAAGACAAATCAGTCAAGGAACATGATTTTCCTTAATAAATATAACTGGAACATTTTAGTTTCTTCTCCATCCAGTGAGTCATATTGCTTTGCATGCATTGTACTCCTAGTATTTCTGTAGCATATGGACTTGCATTAGATGCCATTTTATAAATTAGAATAAAGAATATACAGTACCTGCCCAATCACCGAGAAGAAGTGATCTTGGTCCTCTGCAAAGCCCTTTTTGCTTTGCTTTGGAAAAGAATGCAAATACAAACTCCTGGAGCCCAGGGACATGGATAGTTTATAATTCCCATCCCTAAACACACCTACACCCATACATACCCACACACCACTGGTGGGTTTCTACTGGTTCAGCCGAACCGGTAGTGATTTGGCGGCCTGGGTTGTTGGAACCGGCAGCGACCCAGACCTGCCACACCCCCGAACTGGTTCTCCAGGTGGCGCCATAGGCACCGGCATCTTGTTTTGTGCTTCTGCGCAGAACAGTTTTAATCAAATTTTCATCAATCATGTGCTCACAGTGCACCCATGAGCGAACCAGCAGTAGTGACTGAGGGAATCCACCCCTGCCACACACCCCATACTTCCTTATGGATGACTTCTCACATTACCACCCCATTTTCCTTATTGTAGCAAAGAAAATGAAAAAGAAAGAAAAAAGAAGAAGGAAGTGACAGGAAAATACTGGAAGATTACAAATGGAAAAGGGCCCACTGCATTTAGGATCACTACATAAAATTCTATGAATTAGTCATGGCAACTGTACAACGGTAATCCTATGGTAGTATGGAAGATTCCATAGACACCCTTGAAACCTTCCTTCGCTGTGACCCAGAGAACTGCCCCATTTTGATGCCCAAAACAGGGCTAACTTGAGCAGCAAATGTACAACTTGACCTGAAGTTAGTAATGGATGCTTCAAGTCCATCCACAAGGCTTATCTCCATATGGAGAATAAAGACAACTGGAACAACCACTGCTTTTGTAAAGCTCTGGAAGAACATTGCCACTGATGGATTAGAAAATGCTTATCTAATATGTAAGCAAGCATCTAACTACTGTATTTTTCGGAGTATAAGACGCACCCTTTTCCCTCAAAAAAGAGGCTGAAAATCTGGGTGCGTCTTATACACTGAATACAGCATATTTTTTTGCCTCCCGAAACCCCGCCCCCTTCACCAATATGGCCATACATATCCTTTAGGAGGCTTATAGAGTGCTCCTGGGGGCTGGGGAGTGTTAAGTTCGAACGAAAGGCGAGCGGAGTCGTGAGGAGAATTCAACCAACTTTATTGAACAAGCTATTCACAGTCAAAATACAGGAGAGAATCAATCCAAGGATCGTCTGACAGCTATTTATACAAAGCTGTCAGACGACCCAGCCAATCCCCAAGCCAGAGTTTCCCCGCTCTCAGCCAGGTCGCGTCTTAGCCAATCAGACGCGACCTGGCTGTTGCTAGTGCAGATGCCGGCTGTCAGGGGAAACTCCCTGACGTCATCTGCCCGGACACAACACTCCTTCCCCCCCAGTGACTGCGCATGTGCAAGCGACGCACAAACGTAGTCACGTAAATAGTCTGGGCGGCGCCGGACCCGCCCAGAACGCCTCAGTTCGACAGGAGGCGTCGGAGAGGAAGGTGGTGTCCGTTGAAGCTCCTCCCGCAAGGGAGTGGAGCTCCGGGCGCCATCTTGGAGGCCCACCCCTGACGGAGGAAAACCAGGCCCAGGTAGGCAGGGCCGAGGGGGCGCGGCCGAAGGCGGGCTTGAGCTTGGCACTTGTTGGTAGGCCTGGCCTGACTCGGGGAAGGCCATTTGGAACCCGGGAGGTTGACGCCTAACGGGAGACACCCCCACAATAGTGGACGGCCGGGAGGCGGCGTCCAATGACGGGGAAGCCCCGGGCAGCTGGACCGGCCGGACGATATCTGGTGGAAGGGCACCAGGGAACAGAACGTTGGAGGGCTCAGGCGCAGCGACGTTGATGGTCGACCTTGCGGGGGTGTTGTCGCTGGTGCTGGGCAGGCGGCGCCTCAGTTGATCCAGGTGCCGCCGCCATTCGGTCCCATCATGTAGCTGGACCCTGTAAGAACAGGGGCCGGTTATGGCGGTGACGGTGGCAGGCACCCACCTAACTGCCCCTGAGAATGCCTGAGCCCAAACAGCATCGCCCAGGAGGAACGCGCGGGAAGGGGGCCCCAGGTTGCCAGGCTGTTCGCTTGAATAGAGTGGGTGCAACCTATCCAAGGTGGTCCGCAGGCGCCGGCCCATCAGCAGCTCAGCTGGAGACTTCCCGGTCAGGGGGCAAGGAGTGGCATGCTGTACCAAGAGGTAAGCAGCCACCCTTGAAGGCCAGTCAGCCCCATCCATCCTGCCCAACGCCTCCTTGGCCGAGCGGACCGCCCTTTCCGCCCGGCCATTGCTAGCCGGATGGTATGGGGCGACTGGGGCATGGCGGATGCCCTGAGAGGCCAGGAACAGCTGGAACGCGGTGGATGCAAATTGAGGCCCGTTATCAGAGACAATGACGTCCGGCACGCCATGGGTGGCGAAAAGCCTAGTCAGTTCTCTGATCGTGGCCTCGGCTGTGGTGGACCTCATGAGGATGAGCTCCACCCAGCGCAAATATGCATCCACCACCACCATGAAGACCTGGCCTCGGAAGGGGCCCGCGAAATCCACGTGGAGACGGGACCAAGGACCACGAGGCAATTCCCATTCCCTAGGACAGGCAGCCGGTGGCGCCGGTCGGGAATGTTGGCAGGAGGAGCAGCCGGCCACCCAGGCGGCTATCTCGTCATCAATGCGAGGCCACCAGACATAGCTGCGCGCCAGGCATTTCATGCGCACTATGCCCGGGTGGCCCTCATGAAGGCGAGATAGCACCTGATGGCGCAGGCTGGGTGGAATGACCACCCTGTCACCCCACAGGAGGCACCCACTGTGAAGTGACAGCTCCAACTGCCTGGCCCTGAAGGGACGAAGGTGCTCTGGCACCGGACCCTCAGGCCAGCCCCTTTGGACCCAAAGGATGACCTGGGACAGGTCAGGGTCAGCCCTAGACTTTGAGGCCACCTCTCCGGAAGAGAGTGGCAGATCCAAATCTGCTATGGCCAAGACCGACAGGCAAGGCACTGTCGGGAGGTCAGCAACGGGCAAGGGGCAGCGGCTGAGGGCATCAGCGTGCCCTAAATGCTTGCCCGGGCGGTAGAGCAGAGTATAGCTGTATGCAGCTAGGAACTCTGTCCACCTGGTCATGCGCGGTGACAGGATGGGAGGGGTCGGCTTGTTACCTGCCAAAAGCCCAAGGAGTGGCTTATGGTCGGTGAACAAAGTAAAGTGCCGACCATAGAGGTAGTCGTGGAACCTTTTAATCCCTGACACTGCAGCCAGAGCCTCCTTGTCGATCTGGCTGTAATTGCGTTCCGCAGAAGTCAGTGTCCGGGAATAAAAGGCTATGGGGGCCTCCGAGCCATTGGGCAGCACATGGCTCAGGACCGCCCCCAAACCCACGGGCGAGGCGTCACAAGCAAGAGTCAAAGGCAGCTTGTCCGAATACTGAACGAGGACTGCCTCTGACGTCAGCAAGTCTTTGACAGCCGCGAACGCATGCGCTTCGCGGCTGCCCCAGCGCCAGGCTGCCGATCGGTCGAGCAACCGATGCAGCGGCTCGGCTAGTGACGCCTTATGCGGTAAGAAAGGCGCGTAGAAGTTAAGCAAGCCAAGGAACGCCTGCAGCTCCGTCTTGGAGGCAGGCGTGGGGGCGTTCCTGATGGCTGCAACCTTTGAAGGGGTGGGGTGAATTCCTTGGGCGTCAATCGTGAAGCCCAGGAAATCAACCCGGGGCACAGCAAATGAACATTTGCTGCGCTTTAATTTTAAGCCCGAGCCCCTGAAACGCTCGAGGACCTTCACCAGTACTTCGATGAGGCCCGATCGGCTACTAGCGGCGATCAGGACGTCATCGAAATACGGAACCACGCCAGGGAGCCCATGGAGCAGCCGCTCCATGAGGCTCTGGAAGATCCCCGGGGCTACGGAAACGCCGAATTGCAAGCGGCGGCAACGGAAAGCTCCACGGTGGGTGACGATGGTCTGCGCAGCCGCCGCCTCGTCATCCACCGGGAGCTGCTGGTAGGCCTGCGCCATATCCAGCTTCGCAAAGATGCAGCCTTGCCCCAAAGAGTGGAGCAAGTGCTGCACTACCGGAACTGGATAGGGGTTCGCTTGGAGGGCAAGGTTGATGGTGGATTTGAAGTCGGCGCAGAGGCGAATGGACCCATCCGCCTTAACTGGGATGACCAAAGGGGTCTCCCACTTGGAGTAATCCACCGGCTCCAAGACTCCCTGCGCGACGAGCTTGTCGAGCTCCGCATCAACCTTTGCCCTCAAAGCGAAAGGCACCCTACGGGCCTTCAGCCTAATGGGGGCAACCTGGGGATCTAGGTTCAAGGAGATGGGCGTGCCCTTATACGCCCCCAGCTGCCCATCAAACACATCAGAAAATCTGGCAAGGACGTCGGCCACGTCGGGAGGCGTGGCCACCACTTGTCTAATCCCGTGCACTGATAGGCCGAGTGCCGGGAACCAGTCAAGGCCCAGGAGGGCCGGTAAAGGCTTTTCTACAACTAGTAGAGGAAGGCACCCCGAATAGTCCCCGTATTCCACCCGCACCAGGTGACAACCCAGGGTAGGAATTTGAGTCCCCTGGTAGTCCCGTAGGGTTGCGTCTGGAGGGGCCAACTGGGTCTTTGAGATGCCTGGACAGAGGCGGGAGAACTCTGTCCACGACAAAAGGGATCGGGACGACCCCGAGTCCACCTCCATGGTGCAGGGGGAGCCCTCTATGAGGAGCGACGCCTTGATGCGCTCCGCACCTGCACCCGTGTGGAAGGCCAACTCTGCGGGGTTGGCGTGGAAGTCTGCGTCCACGGCGTAGCAGCCTCCGCGCGAAGGCTGCTGCTGCTGCTGCTGCTGCTGCTGCTGCTGTCGTCCAGCACGGCCTCCAGGTCGCTGTTTAACGGCGGCTGTGGTCGGGACGTCGTCTGCTCGCTGTGGCAAGGGAAGCTGCGCTCGGCAGACCTGGGCCAAATGTCCCTTCTTCAGGCAGCGGCGGCAAATTGCGGTTTTAAAAGGGCAACCCGAGCGGTCGTGGTTGCCTCCACAGCCAAGGCAAGCGGGCACAGCTTCCCAGGCTCGCTGAGGAACGCGTCTTCTGGCGGACTGGCCAATGCGCGCCACCGCTCCCTCTTCAGGATAGTCATTAGGCAAGGGAACTAGTTCGTCCACCAGGCAGGTGCGGCCTGGCGGGGGCGGCAGGTTGAACATCTCCGCCATTGACTCGTCGGAGAGTTCAGCCGCCCTTGCCTGCTCGATGGCCCCAGTCAGCGTGATGTCTGCCTGTGACAGGAGCCGCCGGCGAAGGCGCAGGTCTTTTACGCCGCTGACGAACTGTTCCGTCAGGTTGCGATCGAGGTCGGCAAACTCGCACCTCATCGCCGCGGTGCGAAGCGCCTGGAGGAACTGGCTCACCGACTCCTCCGGCTTCTGTACACAGCGCCGGAAAGCGTAGTGCCTCGCCACCCAGGATGGAGTGGGGGCGTAGTGGCGCTGAAGACGTTCGGTTAATGTCGCCCAGTCCAGAGAATGGACTGGCTGTGGGGCGGCTAATGAGCAAGCGGCGCTAAACATTGGCGTGCCGCAACAGCTCAAGAAGAAGCTGCACTTCTCGTCGTCTGGAACGTCGCGACGGCCGTTGGCTATGAGGTAGCACTCGAAGCGCTCCATGAATGCCTCCCACGTCTCGCCGTCGCAGCCAAAAGGCACGAAGGTTGGCATTGCCGACATGGTCTCCTCAGGAACGAGCTAGGCCGGCCAGGAACGGGTCGCCGGTGCGATTGTGGCAAGATGACACGCTCGGTGGGTTTCGGTGGGTTAGCGGCTGGATCCCACCTTCGTCGCCAGTGTTAAGTTCGAACGAAAGGCGAGCGGAGTCGTGAGGAGAATTCAACCAACTTTATTGAACAAGCTATTCACAGTCAAAATACAGGAGAGAATCAATCCAAGGATCGTCTGACAGCTATTTATACGAAGCTGTCAGACGACCCAGCCAATCCCCAAGCCAGAGTTTCCCCGCTCTCAGCCAGGTCGCGTCTTAGCCAATCAGACGCGACCTGGCTGTTGCTAGTGCAGATGCCGGCTGTCAGGGGAAACTCCCTGACGTCATCTGCCCGGACACAACAGGGAGGGCAGAAATGAGTGAAAAACGGGCCATTTTTTGCTTGTTTTTGCCCTTCCGCCCACCTAGGAGCACTTTACAAGCCTCCTAAAGACTAGTCATGCCCTTTTTTGAAGAAAAAAACGGCCCCGTTTTCGTGAAAAATGGTCTATTTTGGGGAGTTCTGCAAAGTGCAAAAACTTTTTTAAAAAAATTTGCCTTCACCAAAATCTTGATGCGTCTTATACTCTGGTGCAGCTTATACTCTGAAAAATACGGTAACTAAATAAATATTTAAAAATTACTGCAAATTATCCAAGTTATAAATGGTGCAACAAATATGATAAATTTGAGTTGAATGAAGATAAGAGTGTATTTTTGGTCCGCAAAGTCTTCAAACTAACATGCGGTCATCTTCACCACCATTTTCAAAATGCTAAGAAAACTACATCAACCTGAGTTTGCCTCTCAGCTGACTAATAAGAGAGTGCAAAAAGTGAAACTCAACCACACTTTTATACATTTGTTTTATGGCAGTGATGGTGAACTTTTTGGGCTCAGCATATCAAAATTTTGGAAAATGCCTAACTTGCTCTGCCGGCATCCTTCCCCACAACAAAAGAGAAACAATTCTCTATCTCGCCACTACCATCTGGGCCACTCAGAACAGTGGCAGTTAGGAGCAGTGCCAAGACTAGGCCTAAAATAGAAGCTGGGCCTTGGCTTCAGCAATAACACCACTGCTGCCACTTGAAAAGAGTGCCTCACACCATTTCCCAAGAAGCACAAGCTTAGAGGAATGCACCTATGGCCCAGCATCCTCTAGGATCTGCCATGCACCATCTATCTTTAGGCCATGTTCTCAATTGTGTTGACAGGCTCTGTGGCCTACATGAGGCTGCTCCGGGACTCACAAGGCCTTCAATCTTGAAGCAGCTTTGGAGAATGCTCTTCCATAGCCTCTGCAGCCTCTGAGAACCACATAAAAGCATGTTCTGTTCTCGTGCAATTTTTGGAGGCTCCAAAGACTGTGCAAAAGCATGGCCATCTCGTGCAACTTTCAGAGGGTCTGGAGGCCATGGATGAGAACATCCCATTCTCCTGCAGCCTCTGCAATCTTTGAAAATTGTGTTAGAAAGGAGTATGTTTTTGAGAATATTTTTTGTTATGTATTAGTGAATGCTGGCATATTAACAAAAATGTCACAGTGTAACACCTTTGATGCACATGTCATGGGTTTGCCATCACTGTACCATGGGGATGAGTCTGAGTATCTACAACAGGGGTGTCAAACTCAAGGCCCATGGGCTGGATCTGGTCCACGGGGCCACCCTGGAAACAGCAAAGCACTGGCCCAGGTGCCTCTTACTGTGAAAATGGAGCTCGGGAGAGCTGGGGGGCGGCCCTCTTGAGCTCCGTTTTATCTGGCAGAGGGTTGCAGGAGGCTGTCGCAGCTGAAAACTGAGCTCGGGCCATCACAGGCACTCCCGAAAGGCGTGATGTCGAGCTGGCCATGCTCCCTGGCCATGCCCCCACCCCACCCTCCTGAGGTCAAACACAATCAATGAAATCGAGTTTGACATCCCTGATCTTCAACAAGGGAGAGCGGTAAGCTGTCAGAGTCCTATCTCAGACATTAAATGCTCCAAACGTCGCTACTGGTTCTGACTGGGAGCAAAAACCTGCGCATGCACAGAGCATCCATGATGATGTCTGGGTGGGTGGGCGGAGCCTCCCGCCACTGCCACTACCGGTTCACCGGAATTGGGGCAAACCTATCTCTTTGATCAATTAAAAATCATGGTATGGCTAAAGGTACTATATATTTACTTCCACAGGAAATGAAGGGAAAGGGAAGGTCATCAGCCAGGAGCCAAGCTGAGTAATTTTTCTTGTCAATAGAAAAACTATCTGCCTCCCTCTGCAAAACTTCAACTGAGAAATTTGGTCCCCCCCCTTCCTGTGTAGTTCTCCCCCCCCCCCCCCGATAATACTGAGAAGAACAATATGGCTGCCAATCATCTGTTGCTTAAAAACATAGTGTTATTTTAACATTTATACACATATTTGAGTGGGCTGCAGTTTATTGTTCTATACGAATAAAAGTGCTCATGTTACAATGAGCAAGTTACACTTGCTCACAGAATGTGTTTATTGCATGAAGGTCCATACACTGTAAATTTCATATGTATTAATAATATTGTAGGCTGGCAGGTAATTATAATTTCTTTACGTAAATATAAGGTGGTTATTCAGGCATATAAAAGCATTTAGGTGCTTCCTGGAGATCCCAGGTCTAAATTGCAGAGCAGATTTTGTCAACATTTGGATTTGTTGTAAGTTATTGTTAACTGTGCTAGAAAACCAGAGACAGCCCAGTAGGTTCAGCCAAACGTTTACTTCCTTTGTTGGTCATGTCATGCAAAAGTATGATCAAGTTTTATCATCAGTGTCTGTGTTGTTTCTGAAATGAGCAAATATAAAATGAAAGCATCAGTTGCCATGGAAATATAAAATCCCATAAATGCCAGATGCCGCAAATATACATGGCACTCATTTCTTTTTCTTACTGCTCCTTTTATATAATTTTTGCATCATATTTCAAGAATCTTCCAAATGACAGCCATTTCTTATTATTTTACCTTATAATGCACATGGACTATTCTTTTTTTAAAAAAAAGAATTTCTTTTTTGCTTATGGGGTTCAAAAAGCCAAAGAAATCTTGCTTTGTTTTGGGAAAGTAAAACATTGCATTTCTCCAGATGAATGTTATATGCTTTTTACTTGACTTTGCAAATATTTTCCTGTATGAAAAATGAATGGATTAAAAAGTAAAACAAATAATCATACTAGCAAAGATTTTATGATCTTCAAAATCATGATTAAAAGCACAGAAGTAATTTATGATAACATTTCAGCCATGCTATGCCCATTCCATAATGTTTCTACATTAATCTGATACAGTGGTGGGTTTCAAACCCCATTCCAACTGGTACGGTTGGAACGGGGTGGGTGACATCCCCATGGATGCGGCAGTGCACGCTCACATGCGTGCAGTGTGTGCACACGTTCAAGCGCCTCTGTGATGCTCTGTGATGCTCGAGCTGCTCCGCAGAGCATCACGCAGGCACTGTATGTGCCATGCGCCTGCGCGGAAGCACAAAAGCCTTTAAACTCCGTTAAGGAGCTCGGGTGGGCGGGTGAGCCCTCCGGAGCACCGTACTGGAATGGTATCAGGTGCTCTGGGCTGGCATACCGCCTGCAACCCACCACTGATCTGATACAAAAAGAAAATGAGATGGAGATTACAGTTGAGCTAAAAATTGATATTATTTTTGTACGGAAGGCCCAATATAGAAACAAAAAGAAATGTTTCTCATATCCTTCAAAATACTCTGCAGTAAATAAACAAATGGTATGACTATCAAAAATAAACAAATGGTATGACTATCAAAATCTCAAAACAAATGGTATGACTATCAAAATCTCAAAAGTGATGGAATAGTGGCATGAAATGTATACAATGATTTTAAAAATATCTTTACAGTATTCTCTTCATAAAAGAAGGGTTTACTTCGGAAGCACATGAGTTCAGTCTTATTGACATATACTGTAGCTATCTATACAATAGGCCCTTGATGGCGAACCTATGGCACGCGTGCCACAAGTGGCACGCGGAGCCATTTGTCAGGGCATGCGAGGCGCTGATGGCAGATTCTGCTATTTTCAAGTGGGAAATAGGATATCACAATGTACAAATAAAGAATCATCCCAAAACTTCAGCCGCAGCACATCCATGACATAGCTTTACTTAGCCTGCAGCCCTTCATCCTTCAAAAATACCAATTTTTGTACTTTTGTTCACCAAAGCTGACCCATGCTTGGCATGGTATCAAATACAAGCTTATCTTCAGAACTCAGTTCTTTTACATACCTAATACTAACTATAACATCGCAATCTGATTTACCCATATTTTTCAGAGTATAAGATGCACCGGAGTATAAGACGCACCAAGGTTTTGAAGAGGCAATTTTTTAAAAAACGTTTTTGTCCTCTGCAAACCTCCCAAAAACACTCCCCCCAAATGGCATGAATAGCCTTTAGGAGCCTGGTAGAGTGCTCCTGGGGGCTGGGGGGGGGGGAAATTGAGCAAAAAAGGCCCATTTATTGCTCATTTCTGCCCTCCCCAGCCCCTAGGAGCACTCTGCAAGGCTCCTAAAGGCTATGCACAGCCATTTTGGTAAAGGGGCGGGGTTTTGGGAGGCAACAATGCTGTATTCAGTGTATAAGATGCACCCAGATTTTCAGCCTCTTTTTTGAGGGAAAAAGGTGATTCTTATACTCTGAAAAATACGATATGTCTTCATTGAATTCTGTGGGACTCATTGTGGGGTCCTTGGTACTCTCTGAACTTAGATCTTTTGCAGATGTTTCATTACCAAACTAGATAACATCATCAATGCGCTGCTGATGTTACCTGATTTGGTAATGAAACGTCTACAAGAACACCACCAAACTCAGAGAGCACCAAGAGAAACTCCACAGTTCAACCCTGAGCTACAAATATTCTCTTCTGTGGGCCTCATCGCCAAGCAAATTCATGTTAGGGTGCAACTGAAGCATGCAATAACATGGGATTAAGTTGAAATACTTTATTGGGAATCTATTGGGAAACATCAACATGTTTATGATCACTTTCAGGAAAGCAGTCTTTGGATGTAAATTTTACTTTTGCTTCACTGGCCTTTTGCCACAGTATTAAAATATTTGTATTTAGAAAGTTTTGGGAGCCTGAAGTTTATTGCCTGACAATTATATCATCCTAAGGGGGAACAAGGAATCAGAAGTGGCAGATCATATGCCAAACCTTGCTAGTTGATGTGGTTCATGATTGAAAATACAATATATTCTTTAGGATAGGAAAGTTGGGGGCAGGAGGGAAAGGATACTTATATTTGTTGTTTCCTATTTGCATTTTTCTTTCTGGTGGAAGATCCAAATCTATTGGACTCACTGGGGAAAGGAAGAGTCATTATCTAAAGAATCCAAGGCTGTCTATTTCTGCACTATTCCTGAAATATCCTGGGGCTTCCTATTGCCAGCTGATTTATAGCTGGAGAACCGACTGCTAGTCTATTGGGGAATAACTAGAGTTGTTAGTTATTCTCCACGGGGGCAGAACACACCTCTCCCATCTTCATCTCTTTTCTATGATTCTCTGGGGACTGAGCCCCCCCCCCCGATTTTTGTTGTAGATGCCTATTATTGTTTTCTATATGATGCATTTGTTGGTTTTGTGTTTAAAACATAAATGTCACCAACACATAAAACAGGTTAAAAACACAAAACAAGTCCCTAATGCAAATGTCTCCCACTGTGGTTCTAATTATCTCCTGAAAATTCCTTGAAATAATATGTCTTAAGCTCCTGAAGCCTTCAAGAGAATAAGACTAAAAGACTTCTCTACAGAAGAAGGCACCAATATCCAAAGCCCCAACTAAACAACGGTATTATGGGCAGCCTTGGTTTCTGATCAGTCTCAGTCTTGTTTTCTAAATATACCCCCCCCCCCTCTCTCTCACTCTATCTATCTATCAATGTTTATGTGTGTGTGTGCGCGCATCAGTGGTGGGTTTCACATTTTTTAGAACCTCTTCTGTAGGTGTGGCCTGCTTTGTGGGAGTGGCTTGCCGGCCATATGACTGGGTGGCCATGGCCAACTTGTAAAATGTGGTGAAAGTCACTTAACAATGCTCTTGCTTAGCAACCAAAATGTTGGCTCAGAAACTTTGGCATTTGAAGCACGCAAGTCTTAAAGCTGTCAAGTTAAAAGACCCTTGCACCCCTAACCCTTTAGAAAAAAATACCCAGGGGTGTTCAAACTTGACAGCTTTAAGACTTGTGGACTTCAACTCCCAGAATTCCTCCTCTCGCTCTTCATCTTGATGATGTGTGGATGGGCGGGGGGAGGGAGCTGGAACCGGTTCTGAACGGCACTGTAGATTTGTGGAACCTCTTCTATAGAAGAGGTTAGAACTGGCAGGAACCCACCCCTGGTGCGCGTGCATGTTCCAGCATTACTCTGGAACGCCTTGAGCAATTTCAACCAAACTTACACAGATGACTTACTCTCTGGAAAAAAATACTGTGGAGGGTAAGACACCCCAAACATCCCTCGGGGTGTGTGTTCTGTTAAGATACAGCCTGTTGTGTCTTAAAATGGCTTCTACTGTACTGCCATAAAATGGCTTCAACTGTACAGTGTAATGGAGTTGCCATGGTAACGGCTTTACAACAGTACTCCACAAGGGGGCTCCCTCTGGTAAGAGGGAAAATCCAACATTAGAAATTATGTTTGGTCCGGACATTTTTCCCCTATAAATAAATACCCAGACAACACCGGGTTATCAGCTAGTGTCAAATAAGCATGACACCAAGAATAGATGAACTTGTATAAAAATCAGTGGAGGTGCCATTCTTAGCTATAAATGTGACTTGTACATTTTCAATTGCATATGATGATGTCCATCTAATCTGCTTTCATTTTTTATTTATTCACTTTTAAAATTAATTTAAACCACCCAGCATAGTAAAGCCGCTTGGTGAGATGGATGGCAAATAAATGTAATGAGCATGCAATGTGATAGGCTGGGTAATTGGAACTTAGAATAGAGGGATACATAGATGGTTAACGAGATGCAAACTGTGGTCCATAATTCCATTGACCACTCTGATTAGTACACAAAGGAAGAAACCACTTGGAAATGGTTTTTAACTTTCTGAAAAGCAATAGCACTTAGACTTATATACTGCTTCACAGTGCTTTACACTAAGTGGTTTACAGAGTCAGCATATGGCCGCCAACAATCTGGGTCCTCATTTTACCGATCTCGGAAGGCTGGAAGGCTGAGTCAACCTTGAGTCGGTGAGACTCGAACTGCCAAACTGCTGATAGCTGGTGATCAGAAGTAGCCTGCAGTACTGCATTCTAACCACTGTGCCACCACGGCTCTTAAGAAAAGACTAAGAGTGTAGTTTAAAAAAAATTAAATTGACAAAAGTTCTGGAATAGTATTCTTTACAAATTCAGGGTAATCAGTTAAAGTGAATGCTGAGAAAAATTTCATATTGACCCAGTTGCCTTTAAAATGTTACTTTTCTTTCATTCCAATCTCTCACTTGGTGACCAGCATTTGTGTGTGGGTGTGCACCAGGGGTTCTAACCTCATCTATAGAAGAGGTTCCACAAATCTACAGTGCCGTTTAGAACCGGTTTCAGCTCCCTCACCCCGACCGTCCACACATCATCAAGATGAAGCTCGAGAGGAGGAATTCTGGGAGTTGAAGTCCACAAGTCTTAAAGCTGTCAAGTTTGAACACCCCTGGGGTTTTTTTCTAAAGGTTTAGGGGTGCAAGGGTCTTGTAACTTGACAGCTTTAAGACTTGCACACTTCGATGCCAGAATTTCTGAGCCAACATTTTGGTTGCCAAGCAAGAGCGTTGTTAAGTGAGTTTCACCACATTTTACAAGTTGGCCATGCCCACTCAGTCACATGGCCGGCAAGCCACTCCCACAAAGCAGGCCACACCTACAGAAGAGGTTCTAAACCTCTTTACACAGGTAAGAACCTATTTAAGGACATACCTTGTGGCATTGAGAGTGGCCAAACGTTGATATTGTGCCGCTCTCATTGCATCCGCAGACAACCGCCCTGCCGCCCTGTTTCGGGTGACCCGCTCCCTCCTGTCACAGAGGCCACGGGAAGCCCCCCTGCAGGGTAGGGCAGAGGAATTTGGGGAATATCTGCAGGATAAAATCGCTCAGATACGGAGGGAATGGGTCTCCTTCAGTGATCCAGGGGAGACGTCCGAGGCCAGTCTTGAGAGACCATTCTGGGAGGAGTTTGACTCTGTTTTGATTTGGACAGGTTGCGTGGGCGACTGCGAGCCACCACATGTTTATTGGACCCATGTCCCTCCTGGCTTGTACTGGCATCCTGGGAGGTTACACGAGGCTGGCTCTTGGGACTAGTGAACGCTTCATTGAGCGAGGGGTTCCTACCAGCCGCCTTGAAAGAGGCAGTTGTGAGGCCCTTACTCAAGAAACCTTCTCTGGACCCAACTGAGCTAGCAAATTATCGTCCTGTCTCCAACCTTCCCTTTCTAGCGAAGGTTGTAGAGAGTGTGGTTGCTATACAGTTCCCACATCACCTGGAGGAAACTGATTATCTAGACCCGCGCCAGTCCGGTTTCCGACCCGAGCACAGTACAGAGATGGCCTTGGTCACGTTGGTAGATGATCTCTGGAGAGCCAGGGATAGGGGTTGTTCCTCTATCCTGGTTCTATTAGACCTCTCAGCGGCTTTCGATACCATCGACCATGGTATCCTATTGCGCAGGATGGAGGGGTTGGGGGTAAGAGGCACCGTTTTACAGTGGTTCTGCTCCTACCTCTCTGACCGGACGCAATGTGTGTTGGCAGGGGAGCAGAGGTCGACCCTAAGGTCGCTCACTTGTGGGGTGCCACAGGGGTCGGTCCTCTCGCCCCTCCTGTTCAACACATACATGAAACTGTTGGGTGAGATCATCTGTGGTTTTGGGGTGGGATACCATCTGTACGCTGACGACACGCAGCTGTACATCTCCACCCCGAACCACCCCAACGAGGCCGTTGACGTGATGTCCCGGTGTTTGGAAGCCGTACGGGTCTGGATGGGAGACAACAGACTTAAACTCAACCCCTCCAAGACGGAGTGGCTGTGGCTACCGGCCCCCCGGTTCAACCAGCTGATTCCATCGCTGGCCATCGGGGGCGAGCAACTGGCCCCCGTGGAGCAGGCGCGCAATTTGGGCGTCCTTCTAGATGCCCGGCTGTCTATGGATGACCATGTGGCAGCCGTGGCAAGGGGGGCGTTCCACCAGGTTCGCCTGGTGCGCCAATTGCGCCCCCTATTGGACCAGGATGCCCTTCGCAGAGTCACTCATGCACTGGTGATGTCCCGTCTGGATTACTGTAATGCTCTCTACATGGGGCTCCCCTTGAGATTCACCCGGAGACTGCAGTTGGTCCAGAAAGCGGCCGCGCAGGCAGTTATGGGGAGTACGAGGTACTCCCATGTGACACCTCTCCCGCGTGAGCTGCACTGGCTTCCTGTGGCCTTCCGGGTGCGTTTCAAGGTGTTGATCACCATCTTTAAAGTGCTCCATGGCACGGGACCTAGTTACTTGTGGGATCGTATCCTGCCCCATACATCCCTGCGACCAATTCGCTCTCACAGAGAGGGACTCCTCCAGGTGCCGTCCACTAAGCAATGCCAGAGGGCGGCGCCGAGGGGAAGGGCCTTCTCTGTGATGGGCCCAGCCCTCTGGAATGACCTCCCCCCTGACATTAGGACAACTACCGATCTCCGCTCCTTCCTCACGAAACTCAAGACCCACCTGTTCCAACTAGCTGTCCTGGCTTAAATTACAACTACATTTTCTAATCCCCCCTGGACAATTTTAAATTTAAACTAACTGATTTTTGGGGTATTTTAATTGTTTTAAATTTTATTGTGTTGTTTTTAACTTATGATCATTTATTTATTTATGAATTGTACAATGCTTTGATTACCTCCTCCTTGTCATTTATTTGTATATTGAGTTGTACGCCGCCCCGAGTCCCTTGGTGGAGAGGGTGCGGCCTATAAATTGAATAAATAAATAAATAAATAAAATAATT
The DNA here is from genome assembly GCF_964273705.1 of Natrix helvetica. Lineage (NCBI taxonomy): Eukaryota > Metazoa > Chordata > Lepidosauria > Squamata > Natricidae > Natrix > Natrix helvetica. The sequence continues at coordinate 223,847,994 of NC_138548.1, forward strand.
TTTTTTGAAACCCATCACTTTTGTACACTCATGTTACTTGGTTTTGTCTTCAGTTTCCATAAAAGCCGTTGGGCACTATTAATTGGCTAAAGGCTTTCATGACTTTGTTTTGAACCTATTGGAATCATTTGCTCAAAGACGGCTTTATTATTCCCCAATGTCTTCTATTTATTCAATACTTACACCATATTTATTTATTGCTCTAGTCTTTCCCCTTCCTTTGGGTTCACCAATTCTAGAGTGCATGCTGTAAATAACTACCAGTGGCCCCTTAGCACAGGAAAACGTGTTCATTCCTAAGCCAGGAGACTCCATACTCAACACAAAATGTGAATTATGTATATATTTTACAGGAAGATTTTGAAGCAAAGCCTCCTCAAGACCTTTTCACTGTCAGCTTCCTTTTGGTCTCCTTAGGATGTTTTGAAGGGCTTTAGTTGGCTTGTGTGCTAGGCTGCTTCCATGTGGTTGTAGTAGTCGTTGTTGTAGTTGGTGGTTTCTGAGATATTCTTGATGTATGGTGTGATTCCTTTTAGGGTTTGTGTTGGTTGTGCTGCATAAGGTTGAGTGGTCAGGGACTTTTTGATAAAATTGTGTGGATATCCATTTTGTCAAAACAGACACAGACTTCAACAGATAATTAGAACTGCAGAAAAAAACAATTGTTACCAACCTGCTTCTATCGAAGACCTGTATAGTGCATGAGTCAAAAAGAGGGCTGTGAAAATAACTACAGACCCCTCACATCCTGGACATAAATTGTTTCAACTTCTACCCTCAAAACAATGCTATAGGGCACTGCACACCAAGACAACTAGACACAAGAACAGTTTTCCCCTGAATGCCATCACTCTGCTAAACAACTAATTCCCACACAACACTGTCATATTACCTACTAAGACTGTATTACTATTATTTTTCTCTTCATTCCTAGTACCTGTCTCTTCCCACTTATGACTATAACCATGTTGCTTGTATCTTTAAAATTGAAATTGTTTTATTTGTTTCCTAGTATAATTTGATTGCTTATTAGTAACCTACGACTATCACTAAATGTTGTATCCTATGATTCTTGATGAATGTTTTCTATTTTATTTTTCTTTATGTACACTGAGAGCATATGCAACAAAGACAAATTCCTTGTGTGTCCAATCACACTTGGCCAATAAAGAATTCTATTCTATTCTATTCTATTCTATTCTATTCTATTCTATTCTATTCTATTCTATTCTATATGCTCTATTTTCTTCTTCTGCTAATTCGGGTTGCTGCGGTGTGTTTAGGCTCGTTTACACAGCTTCCCATGTGGGCGATGAGTTGTTTCTCTAAAAAGAAAGGTCCTAAGCAGATCAAAAGAACCAACAACTGCAGAAGAAAAAACAGGAGTCATCTACAATAAACAAAGTAAGGACTGCAACAACCACTATGTAGGACAAACAGGCAGAAGACTGGCAGAACATATCTACAAACACCAACTAGCAGTCAGAAGACATGATGAAGATTCTTTAATTTCACAACATATAGACAGATTTAACCATAGTTTTAATTGGGAAAATGGGACCATCCTTGACCAAGCCCAATCCAAAAACACCAGGGAATTTCTAGAAGCCTGGCACTCTGACAAAACAACCATCAATAGACACAATAAACAAAAGACTATCACCCTGTCCAAAAAAGGAACAAAAAGACCCATACAACTCTCCACCAGCAATCAGCACCCAGATCAGCATAGATTAACTCCAAAGTTAACATCAGATGAACAATCAAGTAAGCAATAACTCAGCCAAGAAACTGCCAAAAAATCCATCAGTAAACAGCCCAACCAAAGTACCTCCAAGACTACTTCCACCCACACAGATAGGAAAGGCACTAGAATATAAACTGAGAGCAAACACCATTCCTTACTAGACTGTTACCTAGTTTGGGCAATGAAATGTCTGCAAGAAAACAAGCAAGCTCAGAGAACACCAAGGATCCCTTGCTAACCATTTACTCTGGAACTCAGCCTTCAGATCTGCAATAATAAAAATCCAAAACAACACCCAAAAGCATCAATTGAAGAAGGTGGAGGAAGAGGGAAAGAGGCTCCTATTCATGACATTGTAAGAAACAAACTTGTGAGAATATATGTAAGAAAGCATCCTTGACAATGCAATTCTTCGTTCTCACACAGATGCACTGCCAATGATCACAAAACCATAACAGGCAGCTCAGGTTAGAAGATAATTTACTCAGGCTAAACCCATCTTGGGGTTAATCTTGGTTAGGTTTTTTTGGTCCTGTGCACTGTGTGAATCCAGCCTGTAGGGGTAGCTTGTAACTCAATGCGTTACTCAGAAAGTGCGTTATTCAGTCTCCAAGTTAGGCATGTGAGGTAAACATAGCCAAGTATCTGGAATGAACAGAAAATAAAGCCATGAGATGGATATTGTTTAGTGCAATGTTTCTCAACCTTGGCAACTTGAAGCTGGGTGGACTTCAATTCCCAGAATTCCCCAGCCAGGCTGGGGAATTCTGGGAGTTGAAGTCCACCCAGCTTCAAGTTGCCAAGGTTGAGAAACACCTGTCTAGTGGAAGTGTAAGATGCTGGAATCAAGAGCCTGGAAACCACGGGAAGAGAGATAAGTGTTTTAGATTCCAACACGTTAAACTGACTATTTGTCTTGCTCCCTGCTGCTAACAGACATTGCCCAAGATTTAAATGACCTCTGAAATAAGAAACAAGACTGATTCAGGTAGAAATCTGAGCAATGTGTGGACAGTGGTATTAATCCTAACCTTAGTAGTAATTTCCTCGGTCTGCTTAGCATTCTCTACAAACACTGGAGCATCTGCAATTGCTACCAGACAAATAAGTTCTGGTTTGTCATTATTCATATGAGGATATCATTTATATGCTGACAGAATTCTGGTTTTCCACTTAGAATCCCCAATACTGGAATCTGGTTTCATTTGTATGCACCCACTGGGAAAAAAAATAAGACATTCCACTCATCTCATTCTTTTTAGCCAATTTATACAAGCTACTCTAGCCTGACAGTCACCAATTATAGGGATTATATGCTTCCAGACAGGTGAGATATTGATTCCTTCTCTCCATATTGCATTCTGGTTCACCTCTATTCAACGTATTTTCCTAAGAAGTTAGACTTTAATATTTAACAGCCGGATTTCCTGTTTCAAAAAAAAAAAAGTGGGATTCACTGTCATTGTTTTCTCCAGAAAATTTTGGGGCATTTCTTGGTGCCGCAAAACATGACTTCTGTACCCATTTGCATATTTGCAAATATAATTGAACCACTAACCTCATCCTATTTTCCTTTTTACCTCTGGGAATACAACCATGGCGTGAAGGGACAGTTTTTAGCTTATCCTCATCTCGATGGGCCATTTGCTAATAAAAGTCGATCTTCTTCCCAGCTTCATTTGCCATCTTTCTCAGATGTATTACTGCCTCCCCATTAAATCTTCCAACTCATACAATGACATAAACTACGTGGTGGTTTTGAAAAACTCAGCTGCTCAAGCGATTGCTCCCTTAACTTTCCCCCTCTTCCTTTTTCCTCCCATCCCCCACCAACCCAAAGACAAGATGCATCTTTTCAAACAAAGGCCACACAGATGTTGTTTTTCTGCCCCCCCCCCCTTTTTCACGTGAAGCCTCCAGCCACCCAAATCTGTAACTCCTTTGACCATCAGAAGGCTGACTTTTACATAGCTGGTTGTTTGCTGACTCACTTTCTGCGTCATATAGTAAGGGTCAAAGTCCTCCAGTGGCACAGCGACCAGGCCTTTGGGGATGTCCCCGTAGATGAAAGGCAAACTCTTCCCTGCCTCCAGGTCACTGTTTGGTTTTGGTTTGTTGTCTTCATCGTCATCTCTGTGACTGCTGTCTTGCTTAGGACGCTTCTTCTTCTTGTCTTCTGCAATGCGCTTCTCAATGTTAGCCAGAGATTCCGGAGTGAAAGGCCTAAAACTGTCAGGGCCTGGTGGTGCAAGCAACCGCCCTGCCATCTTTTCATCCTGCAGAAGCTTGTTCAGTTAGGTTGCGCCCAGGATAGGTCAACTCTGGAAACACAAAAAGAAAAAGAAAACCACAAATCAGTTCTCAATATCAAGGTTGGCTGGAGAGTTGGGAACTTCCCTAGGGAAGAGTTTATCCGGTCCAGCCCTTTTCCCACTGACGTAGCCGACTGAGAGTCCTTTGAGGTTACAAACAAACAAACATCACTTCCTACATTCCCCGGTGGAGTAATCAGTTTTGTCTATTGTAGCATAAACAATAAAAAAGAAAAGGCATTACAGCATGCCGAAATTTAGCCTCAACTTTCAAGGACTATGCTTTCCTATGTCATTTAACTTTGGGTTCTTCTGGGGATATTTGAGACACTGACCTTTCCCACAAGTTCCGAGTTCTTTAGATAAAGAATAAATTATTGGGATTACTCCGTTTAACAGCCCATGATCCAAACAGTAGGAAATAGCATCTTTTATTGCAGGAATTTACTGTGTTTTGTCATGCTCTGATGGCTCTGCCTTTCCTGAAGAGTCAGCTCCTCAACTACAAATTAATCTGATATTTCTCTTTTTTTAATCCTGTTTCCATTCTGGGCAATTTCATCTCGGTCTGTATGCTATGTTCAACATTTCTCTTTCAGTTTCAGAGGCTCATACTAAGAAACATAGAAAGTTTTACAAGACGTGAGATGCTAAATCAATGATTTCAAAAGAACATTTTGTCAACTCTTGACCGGATTATTGCAACACACTATATATAGTGATCAGTGGTGGGATTCAATTTTTTTTTTACTACTGTGGGCATGGCTTGGTGGGCCAGCCAGAGGTGGTATTTACCGGTTCTGCGAACTACTCAAAATTTCCACTACTGGTTCTCCAGAACTGGTCAGAACTTGCTGAATACCACCTCTCATATTGATGCCTTTGAAGAGCATCAGTTAAAGCTGTTTGAGAATGCAACAATTCAATTAAGTGCATCCCTGATTTGCTCAAGTGACACCACTACTAGGATTGGAATATTAGTTGCCAAGCTGCTTCTAGGTGCAATCCTGGTTGTCCTGTTTAAGGTTCAGGATTTTTCTTTTCTCTCAATGGTTTCGGCCCAGCCAACATCCTCTGACTCCCTTTCGAACCCCTTCAGGGACTATGGTGGCCTGCCTATTCCAGTGCTGGCCCTCTCCTTTGAAATAATGCTCCACCTGAGGTCACAGCAGGCCACAACTTGGCATTTAAGAAAATCCCTAAAATATGGCATTTCCAGAAGGACCTGGGGGTATAAATAGAATGGTGGGTTACTGTGCTGGAGTAGGTGAATGGTTATTACTCAGAGTGCATTTCTTGGCATGATTTTGAATGGGAATAGTATTATGACAGGTAGTCCTCAACTTACAAGGTAGTCCTCAATTTACAACCATTCATTTGAAGTTACAGCGGCATTGAAAAAAGTGACTTGTATTTACTATGGTTGTTGTGTCCCATGGTTTAATGGCAAAAAGGTCATAAATTGGGTATAGCTCACTTTTTGTAAAAAAAAAAAAAGAAAATAAATTCTGGTCCTAATTATGCTCCTACATCAAAGACTTCCTGTATTTGATTGGGTTTATGTTATAACGTCATTTCTATTTTCTTGTTATGGTATAGTAGGGAACAGCTAGCCCTTTGCATAACAAACCAGCTTGACGTGTTCAGAAGCAGTTATCTAATCCCTGAGAGGAAAAGAAGGGTTCCTGTCAGGTTTTGGACAAGAAACACTTTTTAGAGTTGGTTTTAGTCCTGGATTGGTGGTGAGGGAGTTACCTCAGGCAACACTGAGGAATTATTTTGTTCTAGAGTAGAATTATGTTAGGGTGCGTGTGTGTACATATGTGTACTATGTTTCCCCCAAAATAAGACACGGTCTTATTTTCTTTTGATTCCCTGAAATAAGTGCTTGGCCTTATTTTCAGGGAGGGCTTATTATTTTTGAGGTGCAGGAGGCGGCAAGTGTGGTCACCTCATGGCTGCTGCTGTGTTGCTATATTTTCAGGGAGGGCATATTTTAGCCCATGCACTCAAAAACCCTCCAAAAGCTTATTATCTGGGGAGGTCTTATTTTCAGGGAAACAAGGTATGCGTGTGTGAGTGAGTGAGTGAGTGTACATATATTTATAATTTTGTGTGGAGCTTTTATCTTTTTTGGGCACCTTTAATAAACTTGATTTTTGTTTAAATACTGAAGATGACCAATGACCTTCTGGCATCCACCTCAGAGTGTCGGACCAACAGATTCCCAAAAGTTTTGTTTGATTTCCCTTCCTGTGGTTTAACCAGATGCAGCCAGAATTAAGCATGACCCGTCAAGTGTGTCCCAGAATTTGTATGCCAGATGTCCCAAAGATGCTTTTCCAAAAGTAATTTAAATCCCTCTATTCCTCACCAAAAATGACACAGTGGCTCAGTGGCTAAGTTGTTGAGCTTGTCTATCAGAAAGGTCAGCAGTTCGAATCCCTAGTGCTGCATAACTGAGTGAACTCACGAAGTGAGCTGCCATTACTTGTCCCAGCTTATGCCAACCTAGTTGTTCGAAAGCATGTAAAAAATGCAAGTAGAGAAATAGGGAACACCTTTGGTGGGAAGGTAACAAAGTTCTGTGCGCTTTTGGCATTTAGTCATGCATGACCATGGAGACGTCTTTGGACAGCACTGGTTCTTTGGCCTAGAGTCGGGAACGACTAGCATATATGTACAAGGGGAACCTTTACCTTTACTATTCCTCACCATGGAGTCAGAACTGAAGAAGTTTCTTGGATGAAACGTTTTCAAGGAAAAAGTCAAGAAAGTCCAGTTGCCTTTTGGAAAAAGCACCTTTGGGACAATCATAACCTGGATGACTGAGAATCTCCATAGACACTTTCATGCTAGATTCTCAGTGGTCCCATTTCAAAGGATTTTCTGAATGGGGAAAAAAAGCTGGAATCCCACTGTGCCACCTGAAAACCAGAGCTCCTCATAAGAATGTGATTCTTCTCTGAGTATATTAAGACAGTTTTGTATGCAAGAACCCACCCAGCAACAAAAGTGAAGAATTTACAGACAGCTATCAAAGCAGCATTTCCTCTTGATCTATGCAGGGAATCAACTCTTTAAAACGTAGCTCTAAGTGCAAATGGTTTTCCCAGTTGCAATGCATGGCTGTGAAAGTTGCACGATTAGAAAGGCTGAGCTCCACAGAATTGAGGCCTTTGAACTCTGGTGCTGGAGAAGACTCCTGCGAGTCCCTTGGACTGCAAGGCGATCCAACCGGCCAGTCCTAGAGGAGATCAACCCTGACTGCTCTTTAGAAGGCCAGATCCCGAAGAAGAAACTCAAATACTTTGGCCACCAAATGAGAAGGAAGGACTCACTGGAGAAGATCCTGATGCTGGGAAAGATTGAGGGCAAAAGAAGAAGGGGACGATAGAGAATGAGGTGGCTGGATGGATTCACCAAAGCAGCAGGCGTGAGCTTAAATGGACTCAGGGAATGGTAGAGGACAGGGAGGAATGTTGTCCATGGGGTTGCGATGGGTTGGACACGACTTCGCAACTAACAACAACAAGTGCAAATATGATCCAAGAGGCTTTTGTCCTTAAATGCGCAAAGATTAGTAAATTCTGAGGGTTTTTTTTTAAATAAAGGAAATATTATTTCTTCCATGCTACAAAATGAAATCAAACAAAAAAAGAATCTGATTCTAAATAAAAAAAACCAAACAAGTTTCAATAAAACACCTGGGAGCTGTTTAAAATACAGGTAGTTCTTGACTTACAACAGTTCATTTAGTGACCATTCAATGCTACAACATCATTGAAAAAGATGTTTCACTTAGCAACAGAAATTTTGGGCTCAATTGTCATAAGTTGAGGACTACCTGTAAAGTTAAAATCCGGTTGTATCTAAAATGTGGTTGTTAGGAGTTGAAAACTACTTGATGGCATATAATTCCTAACAGTTAGAACAGTGGTGGGCAACCTTTTTTTTCAACTGAGCCAAATCTCGCCAAAACCACGATTGAAATTTATTTTGAGAGCCACATTTTTAAAACCGAAAATACATAGGATGGTACACTGTTTTTAGTTTCAATAAACTCTGGCATTTGAAGCATGCAAGTCTTAAAGCTGTCAAGTTGCAAGACCCTTGCACCCCTAACCCTTTAGAAAAAAACCCCCAGGGGTCTTCAAACCTGACAGCCTTAAGACTTGTGGACTTCAACTCCCAGAATTCCTCCTCCAGTCATGTTGGCTCAGGAACTCTGGCATTGAAGCATGCAAGTCTTAAAGCTGTCAAGTTGCAAGACCCTCGCACCCCCAACCCTTTAGAAAAAAAACCCCAGGGTCTTCAAACCTGACAGCTTGAAGACTTGTGGACTTCAACTCCCAGAACTCCCAGAATTGAAGTCCACCAAGGGCATCAATCATATTAGCCCAGGGATCTGCAAAATTGGCTCTTAAGACTGGTGGACTTCAACTCCCAGAATTCTGAGAATTGAAGTCCACCAGTCTTAAAACAGCCAACTTTGCAGACCTCTGTGTTAGCCCAAAGCCTGGCGCTGGGTGGGCCTTGCTCCCCCATTGGTGGAGCCCCAAGAAGCGAGGAGGGAGAAAAAGAGACGGAGGCCAAGGAGCTTCCCCCCCGCCCCCTCCCAGCAAAAATCTAACCGGGGAGCCGGGCGGGCTGTAGCAAATTAGCCGATCACGCGGCGTGATCGGCTAATTTGCTACTGCCCGCCCGGCTCCCCGGTTAGATTTTTGCTGGGAGGGGGCGGGGGGGAAGCTCCTTAGCCTCCATTTCTTTTTCTGCCTCCTCGCTTCTCGTCCCCGCCCGACTTCAGGATCCTCCCTAATCATTGTGGATCGAAAAGAAAAAAGGGAAAGGGGCGCTTGTTTTGAAGTGCCCGAGAGGAGGGAGGGGAGCGGGCGCTTCAAAACAAGCGCCCCTTTCCCTTTTTTCTTTTCGATCCACAATGATTAGGGAGGATAATAATCCGGCACACAGAAGAGCCGCATTAAAATGTGTTAAGAGCCGCTTGTGGCTCGCGAGCCGCGGCTTGCCGACCACTGAGTTAGAACAATTAATTAATTAATTGATTAATTAAACTTGCCTCTGGAAATTATGAATGCTCCAACACTGGAAGTTTTTAAGAAGAGATTGGATAACCATTTGTGTGAAATGCTATAGGTTTCCTACCTAAGCAGGGGGTTGGACTAGATACCTTCAAGGTCCCCTCCAGCTTTTCTATCCTATCCTATCCTATCCTATCCTATTCTATTCCAATACATCTTCTTTCCCCGTTGAACTGTCTGTCTGAGATCATATATGGCAATAAGCAAGGCTTGAATCTTGTTTGCCCTCATTCTCACTTGGCATTTGAACTGATAGATCACACTGACTTCTGACTCACACAACTCTAGCATACACTGTACTTGCCTGTGAACACTTTGCAGATGTGAAAGAACCACGAGTTGCAGGTATGTTTGGCTAAAAGCATAGGGCTTTCGATTTAAAAATGCTAGATATCCACGTATGCCCTAGGTTGGGGCATATATCATTCTGGGATTTCATTCATATAATTTGCAAAGCCATAGGCTGTCTCAACATAACAGGAATAACCCTGCTCCGTTAATTTTCCTCTACTGGTAGCAAATGGCAAAGATGGGAGGATTTGTCATGTGGTTACTATATTTTTAGTCCTCTCAGCTTCTGTGAAAAAGACTATCGCTTCTCAACTCTTGCCTTTTTCCCCTGTGTGATTGTGTACGTTTGTGTGCAAGGACTCTGCAGGTACACAACTGGGTTGAGTTACATTGCAGATGGACTGAGAGAGAGTTCACCCTCTGCTACATAACAGGTAACAGAATAACAGAGTTAGAAGGGACCTTGGAGATCTTCTAGTCCAACCCGCTGCTTGAGCAGGAGACTATATACCCTTTTAGTGTCTGGGCTGGGGCCGGCTGGTGTGAAAAGGAAGGGGAAAAAAACAGAGGCAAAAGTGCCCCCTCCCCCCAAATTAGGCTATTATCTCAGTCTCAGAAGTAAGAAACATCAATTAACCTCTTAGAAAGTAATTCATATAAATGGGTATATGGGTGTAGTGTAGTTCAGCAGTCACCAACTGGTGAGCCATGGACCACTGGTGGTCTGTGAGAAAATTTTGGCAGTCCGCAGAAAAGTCTTTGCATTTTTTTATATTGCACAAAATCAGGGATCCTCAAACTACAGCCCTCACTCGTCATTGGATGGGGGCCTTCAAGCACTTAGCTTGTCTGCCGGTTTAATAGCTCCAGCCCTTCCCTCCCTCCCTCCCTCCCTCCCTGGGAGTCCAGGTGCTTCAGTGAGCGGTGCATGAAGCTTTGGTCAGGGTCCTCGAAAGACATTGAACGGTGCATGAAGCTTTGGTCAGGGTCCTCGAAAGACAGAGTTTACAGCGGGGCCAATCTAGCGCCTGGGCTGGCTACAAGACAAACACACATTCTTGGCCATATTTGAGATTCCTAGCTGCAATGGACAGCAAACCTAGGGTTGACCCTGGGTTCTTTTCTCCGCTAACAGGCGGCCAAGCTAAGTGCCTGAAGGACCCCATCCCATCACTAATTCATATTAGTGACCCACGGGATTTAAAATTATGAATTTAGCGGTCCCTGAGGTCCGAAAGGTTGGTGACCCCTGATGTAGTTAACGTAGGTTACAGTTTGCACAACAGGCTTACCCTTTCTGTTTCTATGAGGAGGACTTCACTGTGGTTGTTTGCCGGATAGCACAATGTGCAAGTTCAGCCACAGTGGCTTGGCATTATGAGTGAAAATGGCCATTTGTTCAACAGATTGTGGTTTTGTTTTTTTTAGAAACCATACAGTAACTTGTTGCAGTGCCCAAACCTTGGGTTTAGTTGAAAGAGATCTAGGATTTTATTTCCGGGCAAAAAGATAAAACATCTTTATTTTCCCCCTCAGCAAATAAAAATGACTGATTTAAAAAAGCCCATTTTCTAGAATCCAAAATCTGTTGGCATGCTTGAGAAATATGAATGGCTAGCTGACTTTTTCAGTATTATATGTAAGTCCTGGATTGGAGAAATGGCTCCAGAAGGAATATCTGGTTATATGAGCTACATCAGGGAAGGTTCACAGCAGGACTGGTCTTTCAGAAATGCAGTAAAACCTTCATCCGAATATTAAGTTGCTGTTCTTGGTAAAAGTACATTTGACACTTCTTCCTGATCAGTTGGCAATCCTGTCTGGCTAGCAAGGCCAAATCTATTTTCCTTATACCAAATTGACCAAGTCCTCCATATATAAATAAAACTAGAATTTTTGAAAGATGCTGATTAAATATAAGGAAGGAAACCCTTAAAAGGAAAGCAAAGAAACACATACGGTTGAAAGACCATGTCTGGAGAAATAAGTTTGCATGCAGCAGGGACTGCACCGTGTCCCAACAAAGAGGGCACCGTCCAGGTATGACGTGCTCTCAGAAAATAAATGCATGAGTCAGAAAAACACACACACACACACACCAAAGTTTATCTGCATCAAATGCCTCTGTCAAGCATGCATGCAGAGACGCCAAGATACACAAGCACCCTTTCTTTGCAGATTGACACTTTTGCAGGGGAAGCAGGAAGTCTTGTTCTCCGCTCTGGCTCCCTTCACGACAGCATTTTACACTGAAGGAAGAAGGGGAGTGGAGTTCTGGAAGCGGTGCACTGATGCAATGGCACTGCAGCACTGCAGACTGAAATACAACAGAGCACATCGGCTCTGGCGTTGAAGGGAGGAATCCAGCTGTTGAGTGGGCAGAAGGTCTGAAGTACAGAAATCTTGATCCTGCTACACACCTTTCACAGACAGGGTGATTTCTAAAAACAAATGCAGAGGCGTAGAGATTTTAATCCATCCTCTCTTTTAGCCCAAACACGCACACATCTTCCCATAAATGAGTGACTAGCAAAGACTTCTTGAATAAAGAAGGATGACTCAATACATTGTTTGAAGCCAATGAACCCCTACAAGGCCAAATCATTATGATGTGGCTATTCCAGCAAGAAGTCAGTCATTGTCCCCATTGAGAAATCCAACTTGCTTTCTTGCCTCTCTCACCCATTCTTTACCAGACATACATATTTTTTATTATGGTCCCTGATCAGAATCGTTCTTTGTTAAAATCACCTAAGAGAAGCAAACATTTAAAAAGAGCTGGGTGTTTTGGAATGTTGGTTGGATTGGAGACATCCTGGTTCAAAGGCACCCTCAACCATGAAACAGCTGAAGAGATCTTGGACCTGGGATTTGGCTTAACCTATTTCACAATGTTGTCAATTTAAAACCAGAATGGGAGATAATGTATGCTATCTTAATCTCCTTGGAGAAACTACTGTGTAGTTTACAATGCAACCATACGGTATACACAAAAAATGAAAGAACCAGTTTGATGTACTAGGTAAGTACTAGGTGTACTAGGCAAGGCACCAGGCCGGAAACTGGAAGACTGTGAGTTCTAGTTCCACCTTAGGCACAAAGCTATGTATCTGGTTGGCCCTTTCTCTCAGTCCTAGCAAGCAGGCAATGGCAAGCCACTTCTGAAAACTTTGCCAAGAAAACTGCAGAAAAAACCATGTAAACATTCCAATTTCTAAGAGAAAGTTTAGTCTGCTGCTAGGAAGCTCTATGATTTCCCCAAATCTTCTTGGACGTTCAAATATGAGTGCAAAGTTAAGGTAGATAATCAAAGCGTTACTTCATTAAATGTTTGCTATTGCTACAAAAAGCCGAATTGCTCATTTTCTGAAGCATATCTTAAGCTAAGATATGTTTTGCTGTAGTTAACAGACAAAAATTGCTAGACCCCTTAACCAATGAATTGATAGTTTGCACTGTTCACATTTAAGTTACTTCCAATTGCTCTGGCATAGGGTGGGGGCTTCTACATGGAGATATTGGTCAGTCTTAAATCTGATTAATTAGTAATGTATTTAATTTTTGAAGTAAGATTTAAACAGATGCTTAATTAACCGCAAAAAGATTTAACCAACCCTACTAAGCATGAAATATGTATCCAGTAAATGATTTGGAAATTATCCAACTAAACAATCGAGGGAAGCATCTATAGCTACTGCTATAATGGTTTTGATAGCATCTCACCTTCAGTCTTATAAAACCAGCAGAGTAAGCAGTCCTCATTCCTATGGAAGTAAGACAGCAAAAGTTTAATAAGGTCAACCAAGTTCTGTTAGACTGTTCTACTACCAAGGATGCATCATCTGTCTCTTATTGTATTAACTGTATATAACCAGTTCACAAACCCGTAAGATACAGAAATCAAGAGGGACAAGAAAAAATGCATAATTATATAACTATAGCGATTCCAGTCTCTTGCTATCAAATTTACTTTAGACTCCTTCTCAACTTAGGATGCAATGTTCCTATTTTCTTTCAGGAGCTATCTTTCTTAGATGATTTTCAGAACCACAGTTTTCCAGCTTTCAATTTTCAGAGAAATTGGGATTAGGATTGTAACATGTAGATGGAGAGAAAGTTGCTGTCAGATTTCCAAGTGATGAAACCCATTCAATGTGCAAAGTCCATCTTCAAAAACAAATTTCTTTTATTTAAGTATACATCAAATTGGCAAAGTCTGTTGTAATTCCAGATCTGACACAAACCAGAATTATACCACATAATATTGTAAATTGGAAACATCCCTCAAAAGTCACATTCTCCAATAAATGCTCAATCCACATTGCCCGGTGTCTTCTGTTCTCACCAGGAGTAGCCTCTGTTCCCACGGGAAAGAAGGCCACCTAGCCAAAACAACCATCACTATCTATTCGCTCCTCCCCCCCCATCTTAAGAATGTGGTGAGCCCGAAAATCCCCCTTACACAGTAAATGGAAAGAACAGAAATAAATGAGCATAATAGAGAGATAAATAAAATGGCTACACATATGCCAAATTTGAGCATGACATTTGCAAGGTGGCTGGTAAAAACAACAACAAGGTGTACAAGAAACCATATTTAGATATGTGCAGCCTGAAATGCTAAAGGAATTACAAGACCCTGCATTCCAAAACTCTTTGAGAGAAAACATAAAATAATATCTGATCCTTTAATAACAACATTTGGCAGAAACCAATACTAATAATATTATAATCAATAAGAAGTTCTCATTTACCTAATAATGAGTCAGAGATTACTCAGTCCCCTTATTCATACTCCATATAATGGATGTGATTATCTGATATAGCACATCAAATAATTCTATTTTGTTTTGGGAAGTTATGACTAAAACCAAAGATTGTTAAAACTATTAGTTTACAGTGAACTGAAATACTTGATTTAATGTGGGGCTGCACTATATTTTTTGACAAATTTGCTTCATTTCTGGGGTCACTTCAGTTGCTTATGGGTGGGAAAAAATACTTCAGATACAATTCTGAGAAAAATAAAGTGAAATAATTTTCTGACAAAAGGATTTGCCCAGCATGTTTAAAATTTAATTAAACATAGATATTTCCTAGTTCATGAACATTGGGTTGATTTTAACTTTAGGTGATATCCAGAGCTCTATACTATTGCTCTATACTATTGCTCTATTTTAAACTCTTTATAATATCCAAAAGCCTAAATGGGCTGTGTCTAAGTTCACATATCATGCTAGTTCATTCAGCTATTTTCTGTTGCATACGCCGCTATAAATTGCTATACAATAATTGGCTGCCCATATCATATTAAGGCAAAAATGACCAAAACCATATTCTGGCATAGCTCTACATGTCCCTCTAGACTGCCTATTATTTAAGTATGCACCATGCTACAGTGAAAATTCTTTCTACCTGCTGTGTATTTTCACCTGGATGGTGATTAGTAAAGAAGGAAAACAAAATCCCAAGGTTCCCAATGTAGCTATATCAGTGAGCCAAATAACAGAAAAATGATGTCCTCCTGAATGTAAGGATATTTTACTGACGGCTCAATCCTAGAGATTAGCCCTACTGCCTGAGTCTAGTCCTTTGTGAAATAGAGCCAATTTTTCCTATGAATTAAGACACAAAACATGTGTACCGTTTTTCTTCCCTACCCCAATTGTATAGTTTTGAAGAATCCAGGTTTGTGATATAACTTAGCTTCTATTTTCTGCGCCTGAGTCATGTGCAGGAGTAGAGGTGAGTTTCACATAATTTTACCACCGGTTTGCCGTACACCGAAACTGTGAGCGCATGCGCCTTCCTTGCATGCACTTTGCTCACGTGGGCGGCTTACACGCATGCCCACAGCTTAGAAAACATGGCTAAATAAGATGGCATAGAGCCGGCGCAGGTGGGTGGAGGTCGCAACTACTGGCACACCTGAACCGGTCTGAATCGGCTGAATACCACCATGAGTTAGCATTGAAATAACATAAAGGGAGAGTTCCACCCAATCCTGGACAAACAAATGTTAAATAGGTCTCTGCTGCAATGCAATGCAGTCCAGTCCAGTCCAGTCCAATCATGAGCCTTCTTCAAAATGAATAGTTAACCATGTTTATCTTGTATCTTTTGGTATCTCTCAGAACCACCTTATGAATAATGTAACAGCATGGATTTTCTCTCTATGCCTATGTTTTGAATTATTTGGGATTTGTCAGAGAAAATAAATCTTAATCTTAAGGAAAAGCTAAAAGCTCAAGCTAAATCTTAGTGAAAAATGTCAACTTCCCAGACTTATCCATGATTTTCCCCAATAGAGAGGAGCTTAAGGAACTCTTAACAATCTCAAATCGATCAACACTCATACTAGAACCTTGTCATGTAAGGAATCCACTATGGAACATCAGCTTCACATGTATGAAGACCAGCTGTTTGCTAATGACATTCCTTAAAAAGTCCTTACTGATGGCATCTCCTGGGCCCGAACTATATGTTACTCTTGGGAGCTGTGAAGTGACAGAGAAACATTCTCTTTCAAATTGTCCTCTTTCATGTGGTGAAGAAGAAAGAGAATAATAGAAGCTACGCTAGTCCTGATGGGAGCCCACTCTATGCAGTCTGAATGTGATAGTTGATTCCCACAAATGGACCATTGGATTGGTTTGTCATAAATTGAATTTGCTGTTTTGCACAGCAGTTCAGTGCACAGTGAAGCTTTCTAGGTAACTCCAATGCTCTTTGGCATCAAGGAAAGAAATCATTTTATGTGAGGAAGAAACAGATAAACACCACAATATGCCTTAAAAAAGCTTTTATCACTAGTGAATCACAGCCTAATTGAGAGTTAACTAATTAGGTAATAACTAATACTATGCAAGTAAAACATGAATGAGGAACAGGAATGAATAACTAATTTGGTGGTAACTAACACCATGCAAACAAAACAGGAGTGAGGAACCTAAGCCTTCACTTCAAAATAGTTAAACAGCAAATAGAGAGATGGAAGGAAACTGTATAATCAAACTGCAAAATGCATCTTAACTCTAGCTGTTCATGGGAAAAAGACTATAGGGAAAAAGTTGTACAAGAAAGAAATCATCAGATAAGGTCTAGAATTCGGGTCATGTGACAGAATGTTTAAAGGTATTTTAAATAAATTATTTTAAATCAACCAACCAACCAATAGAATGTGCTTGTGAAATGTATAACCCGCCTTTCCCCCAGGAATTCAAGGTGACTTACATAGGGAATCTCCCTTCATTTTCTCCCCACCACAAACCTGTGCGATTCAGGCTGAGAGGGAGCAATTGGTGCAAAGTCATCTAGCACGTTTCCATAATTGAGGATTTCTCCCACGATAATAGTTAAGTCCTTTATCTTAACCACTACACTGGTTCTAAATACATGCAGCAATAAAATAGTGGAAAGGGCGGGCTGATAATTTGTGCATATTTTAAACAATGCCAAAAGAAAAAAAGGAAAACAAATTGCTTGCTGTTCAGCAAGAGAGCAGATCAGGTAAAGGGCAAGAACATGTGGAATTTCACAAGGGCAGCTCACCTGAGCTTAAGGCTTGCACATTTTAGTGACAAACTTTTTTTCTAGTGACTTTGAGCTCTGCCATGAATACAGCGCCCAGAATGGGCAGGAAGGAAAGGACTGTCTTTGACCTGACACATACATTTGTCAAATATGTTTGCATAAATAAACATTATAAAGCCATGTGGCAAAAGAGAGAGCCCTCTCTGCTGGCACATATGCTGTCGTCCCAGGTTAGATCTCCATGGCATTTCTTTCGTGAGCTTCTGTTTCCCTGCAAATGACGAAACAGAAGTTCACAAAAGAAAAAGATCTTACCTCTTCCCACGTTGCCTGTGTTGGGATGCCCCGCCTCCTGCTGGCCAGCTGGTCTTCAGATCTCTGCTGCACATGTGCGCATGTCCGTGCATGTGCATGTATGTGCATGCACACATGTCAGCCCGTGCACATCTGCATGTCGGCAGATGTGCATGTTTATGTGCACGCACCTTTCCATTTGGGCATGCACGCATTCACAGTATGGGCACTCAGTGTCTAAAAGGTTCACCATCACTGTTATAAAGTTTCCAGAACAGATGTACATTATTCAACCAATAAGAAAAATGCCACAAAATCCAAATTTGCCAGGGCTACCTGGTGCGCTCTCCACCGAGATTTTACAAATAACCATAAACCCGCTTTCTACTTTATGTTGCTTACTGCCGCATGTAACAGCAGTACCCCAGGACAAAAATACTTGATATGAAAAATGGTTGTGTATTGATTCCAACATTCTAAATAACGTTTAAATGACTCATGAAGGACACATATCAAATAAATCACAGTCTTTCCTTCCCATAACAAAAATTATGCTGGATCAGACAAAATGATATATCCAGACCTTTTCCCTCCATTGGCTGCTGAAAAGTTACAAGCAAAGCTTGAAGATAGTGGTCCAGTGTTTCTATCCGTCCATAAATGTTCTTCTTATTTTTAGGAATATGTTATCTCTGACTGTGAAAGATCCACTGTTAGCCATTATGGCAACAGTCTGTAATAGTTCACTCCACCCCCATTTAGAAATGGTTTTCTAAAAACCAGTTAAACTACCCTGTTTCCCCCAAAATAAGACCTCCCTGGGTAATAAGCCCAATCGGGCTTTTAAGTGCATGCGCTAAAATAAGCACTCCTCTAAAATATTTGAACGCATGTGCATCCGGTCCCTGCCATTTCCTGGGGGAAGGGGGGAACATGCCTCACACACCCCACATGCACCTGCAAACCCTAGCTACCACGCCCCTTCTCTTATTGGTGCAAAAAGAGTGGCTGGCCGAGCGACACTAGGGCTGGCAAGAGTGTGCCAGAAATAGAGACAGAAGTTCCAACCCTCTCTACATCAGCTGATTCGCGGGCCGCGGGCTGAGGTTAAGGGGCCTCCTGCACCTCAAAAATTACAAGACCTCTCTAAAAATAAGGCCAAGCACTTATTTCAAAGGTCAAAAGAAAATAAGACCCTGTCTTATTTTGGGGGAAACACAGTAGTAGCCCTTCCTATATCTTATTATAGCAAATTTTGGTGCTATAACCCCATAAGATAGTTGCTAGATTGCTGCCCATCTCCTTCACTTTTATATTATCTTTTCATTGTAAAATGACACTGTTGTCATCCTTTTGGCATTTTTCAAAACCAATCATGAGATTGCCTGCAAAAAAAAAAAAAAAAGTCAGTGCTGAGAATAGCTCTCACCATTAAAATTCTAAGGATATCTTTACTTAGATTCCCCAATAAAAGCACCTCCGGAAAGATAAAGAAAAATGGAAACCTAAGTCTTTTTTTAGGATAGTGAGAACTGTTACCTTGCATCTTTTTATACCACATACATGTAAATACACATTTAAATCATTATTTTTAAAAGGCCTTTTAAATGACCAGATAAATGATTATCCTCTTTATATAAGCAGCTTGCACCGGAAAATAGAAAGCCATTTCTCCCCTTACAACCTGCTTACACGGACAGACTAACTTACCCTGAAGACATAACCACAGGTTAGACACCTTTAGGAACATTAAAAATAAATAAATGAAAAGTGTACATACGATTCTCAACCACAATAAATTCCCACTCATATATGGCCAATGTATGTGTTAAGGCTGGTACTCTAAGTACTGCAAGTATGTCCAGTATGTATTTACTGAATCTACAAACTGGCTTTCAATTAAACAAAAGACAGATGCCTTAAAAATAATGCAAGTCCAGGTGCAATTAAAATCAATGAAATATGAACAATAGCTCTGGGGTGTACTGGCTGCAATTTTTCCTGAAAATAACTATTTACCATTGTCACCTTTGGTTCTCGATTTCTCTGGTTATGTATTCCCTTGAAGGTGGAAAGTCTGTTGAAATTGCAGCCAAGGGCACCAGTTCCTATCTTTTCAAAGGAATACGGTAGAGAAGCATTCTGCTATTCTATTATTTATATATTCTATTATTTATAACATTATTTTATGACTCAGGAAGGATTCCTAAGGACACTTAAAATAAATAACACAATACATTCCCACATGTTAAAGAACAACAATCAATGTGTTTAGACTATATTTCTTGACGACAGTACACTGTCTAAAAGACTATTGGAAGAAAAATAAAACAATGAAAATCATAATTCGTTATTACTCCATATTAATTCAGTCTCAACGTCTGAGATATCAGTCCTAATAAAACTTTATTTTTGTGCAATATAATAATCATAACAAGAACCATGTCTATGAGTACACATGACTACATGGCAACTAAGAAATACTTCTGCCAAGCATCACTATTTTTCAAAAAGTGAAAGTGCCCCCTTCCGCTTACTTTTTCCCATCAAGATGTAAGGAGTTGAAAGACTGGTATTTTATTCTGTTTAGATTTTAGGATACTTTACCTTAAAGACTGAGAAGACACTTTATTTATATGGGAAAGGTTATTGATTTAGACTTCTTGTGTACTATTATGGCTTCATTTGCATTGACAGAGCCAATTGGAATGGATAAAACATAAAGACAAAGTCAATGACACAACATTTCTACCTGAATGCAGAATGGGATTAAGGATGCTCATGACAGAGCCTTTTCTTAAACCCAGATAAAGTTGATAAGAAGGTTCACCTCATGGCAATTTTTCCAAGCTACAGTCCATTCTGTAGTCCATTCAAAGGTTGAGAACCATGATTTCATCAGGTTTAAACTGTGATTTATTAATTTTCCTTTGCACAGGAAGATGGTTCCTTCCCCAGTGAGATAACCTCTACATATGTTGAGATATCAACTCCCAGATTTCTCAGCCATAGTATACCCTCCCATGAGAAAAGTGGGAATTGCAGTATCAGTACAATATAACCAGCAATAACAGCTTCATCAATTTGCACATGGATTATAGATGAAGAGCAGGGTGGATAAAGAAGAGTGGGAGTCCAACGTCTACAATCAAGGTGAAGATGGGAATAACTTGCCTCAGTTTTGCCTGTGCAATAGAATAGCAATAGCACTTAGACATATATACTGCTTCATAGTGCTTTACAACCCTCTCTAAGTAGTTTACAGAGTCAGCATATTTCCCCCAACAATCTGGCTCCTCATTTTATCGACCTCGGAAGGATGAAAGGCTGAGTCAACCTTGAGCCAGTCAGGATCGAACTCCTGACAGTGAGCAGAGTCAACCTGCAATATTGCATTCTAACCACTGTGCCATCCTCTTTTGACCATTATTACAGGGAGTCCTTCACTTACAACCATTCGTTTAGTGATGGTTTGAAGTTACAATGGCACTGAAGAGGTGACTTAGGAGTTATTGGAGTTACTGGGGGCTTCCAATTTAAGATATTTGATAAAGAACCTTTTCTTTGGAGACTGAGCAACATTGCCACAACATCATTTCTGTCCTCCGGAGCCTTCAGAGAAGCCTCTGGAAGGCCCCAGAAGGCTCTGGAGGGTTTAAACTGGCCCTACGATCAAACTGGAAGTCCGTTCCTGAACTTCCGGTTTGCCCATAGGGCCAGTTTTTTTGCGCTACGGAGGCTTCAGGGAAGCTCCTGAAGCCTCTGGACAGGCCTCGGGGTGGGGGGAGGCTGTTTTTGCCCTCCCCAGGCTCCTATAAAGCCTCTGGAGCCTGGGGAGGGTGAAAAATGGCTTTAAAAAAGGCTGAACTCAGCTGGCAAGCGCGCGCATGCGCGCTGTCCAGCTGACAGGGCAATGCCTCACGTGCCCTGACAAATGGCTCCGTGTGCCACCTGTGGCATGGGTGCCAGAGGTTCGCCATTCCGGGCTTATATCATATTAATTGAATAGAAACAATAGCCTTATGGCACTTTTTACTATATCATGTTCATCTTCATTGACTAGGCTGCTCAATTTTTAGCATATTTATGCATGGTAAAGATGGAAAAATTCATATACAGGTAGACCTCGACAGTTTGTTTAGTAACTCAATTACTAAATTGAATTACTTTGAATTGTAATTCAAAGTTACAATTGCATTGAAAAAAGTGACTTATGACCATTTTTCTCACAACCATTGAATTAGTGTCCCTGAGGTCATGTGATCAGAATTCGGCCACTTGGCAGCTGTTTCATATTTATGACGGTTGCAGTGTTCTGGGGTCATGTGATCCCTTTTTGCTACCTTCTGACAAGCAGTCAACAGGGAAGCCATATTCACTTAACAACAATGTCACTAACTGAACAACCGTGGTGACTGATTTAACAACTGGGGCAAGAAAGATCATAAAATGGGACAAAATTCACTTAACAAATGTCTTGCTTAGCAACAGAAATGTTGGGCTCAATTGTGGTCGTAGGTTGAGGACTATCTGTACTAGAATATATTCATATTGTTTTCCCCCTCATTAGAATTGTGTTAAATTTACATATTTTGTATTCGATACCTCTTCCTCCCATTATCTCTCATTCTCTTGCATTCTATTCTTTCTCCTCTTAGAAATATTTACTATGGCACCCCCAATATATTTCTTTTGTCTGCAACTGCATTGTTTTCTGCATTGTTCAAATAAGACCAGTTTCTGCTGAGCCCACTGTTCTCTCCTGGCGGCATCCTTAATCACAGTAAGTGATTCTATAATTTGCCTTTCTTCCATATACTCAGAGACTCCTCTGAGGAAAATTAGTAATATATAATACATGCTGGAGAAAAATGGGGAATCATAGAAAGGACAAAGGAGGTCATTATTGTAGGATTTAAGAGAAAGAAGATGACCAGACAGATGCCATCAGAATGTCCTCCAGATGTTGAGATTACAAAATAAAAGTCCAAGGAACAAAATGGGCCCTTAATTCTTTTCCTTTGCAAATTGGAGAGATTGCGACTTCTCATTTTTGCTCCATTCTTATCCAGAAGCAACCTGCCAAGATATGACTACTGGCACACAAGAATGATGTGCAGGGCTGTTAAAACAGATACCCCGTGTTCTCAGTGGTTCTCAACATAATAGGTGCAAAAGTATCTAAACCTGAATAGGAGACGCTTCATGTCTTTTAAGTGTGGAAATCTTCTAAAAGCAAATTCTTTATTTACATCAGACAAGTGTGGTGTGAGAGAATGATTTTGCACTTTGGGTGTGAAATCTTTTGGTTTCTAGACTTCCCTGGGGAACAGAGGTCAGATCTTAGTGTCTATCTCCAAGTAAGAGAAGCTCAGCTGATTCAGATGCATATGGTCCTAAATTCAGGACCTTACGTCTCCAATTAAAGGGCTTTCAAGGTAGCTCCCGAATAGCCAGTTAGCATATGGATTATTTAGGATTTCTGAGTGAAGCCCTTTTTTCTCAAGTGACTAGAAAAATAATGAATTAGCAATTGCACTTATTAAACAAAATATGCAAGGAGCATGGGAAGGAGTAACAATTTCTGCTAGATTTGAACCAGGCTAGAAACCAGGAGTTCTAGTTGTCAGGCCTGGAAGCCATCTTTTGCCTTTGGGCCTTCAGGCCTGCCACATTTTCTACTGTGGGAAAATGGGAGGGGGGATTATATGGATTATGGATGATATATAGTCAAAATAACATTCTTTTCTCAGAGAAAAGAATGTTATTTTGACTATATATCATCCATAATCCATATAATCCCCCCTCCCATTTTCCCACAGTAGAAAATGTGGCAGGCCTGAAGGCCCAAAGGCCCGGCAACTGTGATGATGTGACTGGGAGGTATCTCCAGTTTTGGACTGTGCCTGATTGGACCATGTGATGGGCATGTGGGTGCTGGGCAGGGACTTGAACTTTCAACTTGGGTGGGGAAAACCTGGCAAGTTTCAGATTTGGGTTTTCCCAGATGTGCCAATATGGACATCTGTAATAAAATGGAACTTTGAGGGAAGCCTCAGAGACTTCTTTCATGGGGGGTATTACTTGGAACCCTGACCCTCAACTTCTGGAGGCAACTTCTGTTCCACTGATTAATTGTTCTAACTGTCAGGAAGTTTCTCCTCAGTTCTAAGTTGCTTCTTTCCTTGATTAGTTTCCACCCATTGCTTCTTGTTCAGCACCTGAGGGTAGAACAAGAAGCAATGGGTGGAAACTAATCAAGGAGAGAAGCAACTTAGAACTGAGGAGAAACTTCCTGACAGTTAGAACAATTAATCAGTGGAACAGCTTGCCTTCAGAAGTTGTGAATGCCCCAACACTGGAAGTCTTTAAGAAGATGTTGGATAGCCATTTGTCTGAAACGGTATAGGGTTTCCTGCCTAGGCAGGGGGTTGGACTAGAAGACCTCCAAGGTCCCTTCCAACTCTACTATTGTATTATTCTATAGTCCCAGCTTAAGCATGAAAACCAACTGGCTGAATTTGGGCCTGTCACTCTCGGCGCCAAATAACCTTCAAGATTTTTGTTGGGAGGAAAATAGAAGGAGGGGGAAATATTATATATGTTTGCCACTTTGAGTTATTTATAAAAACAGTAAAGGTGGGATAAAAATAGTGAACTTAAAAAAAAAGTATTACATTGTAGTTGCATGCATACACATGTACATAGTAAAATGTATGTCTTGTAAGACCTATTCAAAGGAAAGGTTTCCCGAATGAGAAGGGTAAGAGGAGAGACCAGCAGGGGAATTATCCAATTGGAAGACGTGGTAAGTTGCAAGCTGTTGCCAAAGTGTTTTCATCTAGGCAGGATTTTCTTAAAATGGCACAGAGTGGAGCTGGTATGATCACAGGACAAGAGCAGCTTAAATAGTAAGTGTTGGATATGCTTAATGGTGGAACTCTACAGTAGTGATTATTTTTAAAAAAGAACAAAAGCATGATAAAATCATAATGCCTTTTAAAAACCTCCAGAATAAGAAATATCTTCAAAGGAAGCCAGCAATAATTACAAATGTATATAATTAGCATATTGCCTGGGAAATCTTACATTTCAACCCATACCTTTTTAAAAATAAACTTCTTTTTTCATTCCCTACCAGCCCCATCTCTTTCCATTGTCCCTTATATCCTATAGGCTTATGCAAGGAAGGAAAGGGAAATCTCACAACATTAACATTTAAATCTAACGAAGTGTTTCTTTTTCTTTTTTAACATGCTGTAATACAAGTTGTCCTCGACTTATGACCACAATTGAACTTAAGATTTCTGTTGCTAAGCAAGACAGGTCTTAAGTGAGATTTGCCACATTTTACGACCTTTCCTGTCACGGTTGTTAAGTGAATGACTAGAATTGTTTAAGTTAGTAGCATGGGACTTAGCAACAAAAATATTGGGCTCAATTGTGGTCGTACGTCAAGGATACTTGAAGTCAAAAACATGATAAGGTCCCTTTCATTCCCCCCACTTCATTTGTAGAATACATGAATCCTGGGAAAGAAAACGAAAAATACATATCCCAAGAAAGAAAATCCTCCTTAGGTACAATATTTCAGCCAGTATTTATATAATATTTCCTCTAGCAATTCTATAAACATTGGCTGTACCTTTTTGGAAAAGTCAATTACTGTTATTGCAAAACACCCTTACAGTATTAAAATTCTTTTAAAGTCTTAGTAATCTTGTGGGAAATACAATCAAATTTGCAGAACATATTTGCTCACCACAAATATGATTAAGAATGGGTTTGTTACAAATGATTTTCCCCACAAATTGCCATAATCTCAACCCAGGTTATTTTAAATGTGTTAAACTAAAATCAGTCTCAACACAAAGAAATAAAAGAAGTAGTTTGTTCTCATTTTCAGAGGGGATATTGGGAAAAAAAGTGCTCTTAAGTTGGAAGAATTCTATTGAAAATCATAGCAAGTTCTTGGGAACTGTTTAACAATAATTTGCATAGTATAATATAGTATACCAGTAGTATAAGTGTATAATACAGGTAGGTATTATAATGATTACTCATTATAATCTCATAATATTATGAAAACCAATTTGGTGTAGTCGTTGAGGCATCTGGCTAGAAACTGGAAGACTGTGAGTCCTAGTCGCATCCTTAGACATGAAGCCAGCTAGGTGATCTTGGGCCAGTTCCTCTCTCAGCCCAAGAAGGAGGCAGTGGCAAACACTTCCGATCTTGCCAAGAAAACTGCAAGGACTTATCCAGGCAGATATTAGGTGTCAACATTGATTCAAAAGTATAATAGGTGCCATGTTTTCCCAAAAATAAGACAGAGTCTTATTTTCTTTTGATTCCTGAAATAACTTTTTTTTTTTTGGATATGTATTTAATTTCTTTTTAACTTTTGGGATGTGTATTTTTTAATGTTGTACACCGCCCTGAGTCCTTTGGGAGAAGGGGGGCATATAAATTCAATAAAAACAAAACAAAAGAAACAAACAAACTCCTTGCCCTTATTTTGGGGGAGGTCTTATTATTTTTGAGGTGCAAGAAGCAGCGAGCGTGGTCACCTCTTAGCTTCTGCTGTGTTGCAATATTTTCAGGGAAGGGCTTATTCTAGCACATGGGCTCAGAAGCCCGATTGGGTTTATTATCCGGGGAGGTCTTATTTTCAGGGAAACAGGGTACATATATTTTTAGTTCAACGATGAAATAAAAATTAAGAATCGAATTGCTCTATAGCTTTGATCTTCTAATATCAAACAAAGTTTTGTTAGCCTGGAACAAAAATGCTGTAAAGAAAATAAAAAATCGACAGTGAAAGCAACTCTCCTTATGGAGCCGAGCAAAGGAGCAAATTTGTTATTCATGAAATAGAGACCAGAAGATATTCTCCACTATTGGACCGACCTCAGAAGTAGCTTTGATGCCTTCATTGAAGTGACAGTTTTTAAGAGTTCAGAAAAAGAAGAAAATATTGTGAAATAGGAGATAGGACAGTAAAATCCCTGGGGGTGTGGGGGTGTGGGGGTGTGGGGGGCAGAGAAGATACAATTGTGTCTTACAAGAAGACAAAGAGAAGTGTTATGATAGTTGGTGACTCGCTAGTAAAAAGAAATGAATCAAATATATGCTGACAAGACCCATTAGATGAAAGAATGTGCTATTTCTCAGAATTAGGAATATGAGGATTACCACCGATCTCCGCTCCTTCCGTAAAAAACTCAAGACCCACCTGTTCCAACTAGCCGGCCTGGCTCAACTATAGTTCTATTTCTAATCCTCCTGGCAATTTTAAACTTTAAATTTTAGGGTATTTTTAATGCTTTTTAATCTTATTATTATTGTTGTTTTATGTATTGTAACAATTGTTGTTGTGACTTTATACCTCCTCCGTGTAACGTCTAACGTGTAACATGTGATGTATTTATTGTACGCCGCCCCGAGTCCCTTCGTGGAGAGGGAGCGGCTAACAAGTCAAATAAATAATAATAATAAAAATAATGATTAAATAATTTCCAAGAATTACCAAGCCCACTAATAACATCTCCCTTCCTGCTGTTTTGTATTGGACTTTTTAAAAAGGGCTACAGCTATATCACTATAGATTTTTGAAGTTTTAGGAAAGACATTCAAGAACATCAGATAAGCTTTCCCATGGAAAAGGACCAGAAAAGGGTTGAAAAAGAATGTTGCAAGTAAATAACTATGCAAATCTTGTTAACATGAGGGATCTGATTACTGACACTATGATCTCAGTTAGCTAGATGGGACTTTTGGATGAGATGAGTTGTACAGCACAGGAGTGATAAAGAATGTGTATGGCTGAAGCATTTGTGATTTTGACTAGTGTGGTTTAAACTTGAATTTGATTGGAGTTAAAGATGAAAATCCTGAACTAAAAACCATGAGCAAAAATAAATAAGAAGAGGGAATGTTGCTATCATCATGACTTTTAAGCCTTTTAAAATCAAAAAGAACACTGGCTCCTAAAATTCATGACTTTTTTGCCCATACACTAATGCTTAGAATATGGGAAATGAACAAAATAAATTTGGGCTCTTAGCACAAGAGGTCACGTATGTCTCGAATATGCATAATGCGAGAACCCTTTAATTAGACTGCAGCTATTGAACATATTCCAAAACTAGAAAAATGTCAGAAAGAGAAGCTGTACAGCTTGCATACCTGGCTTGGTAATAATATGGGTGAAAACATTTTGGAACACCAGTTGACTGAATTTGAGTCAGCGGGGGGGGGGGGGGGGGGTCAGCGGCAATACAGGCAAATCTGGTCAGTTTTTAAATCATGAAAAGTAAGTGTTTCATTTAATGCTGCTGCAGTCAGAGCCTGTCTTAACTTCTAGTTCTAGTTCTAGTTTTGGGCCATCAGAATTTAGGATGGAGTCAGAGAAACTGGCTGTGAGGATGATTAATGTACTGGAAGCAAAAGGCTGTGAAGAGAGATTGAAAAGGTGAGCATTTTACCTCTGGGTAAAAATGATAGATGTATGAACTAAAGAGTGTCACACAAAAGGTCAAAACTGTTCTCTGTTTCTCCAGAATGTAACAAAGGAAACTGATTTGACAGAAAGGAAATTCTGATAGAATGTTAGGGGGGGAAATATACCTAGACAAAACAGCTGCAGAGCAGAGCCACAGAGGCAGGTTCCCCTTCCCTGGAGATGGAGATAATCTTCTCTAAGAGATGCTTCAATGGAATCCCTGCAATTGGATGGCCTAAATAGCCCTCCCCAAGTCCATGAACACAGTAATACAGGCAATCCTCAACTTAGGATCACAACTGAGCCCAAAGTTTATGTTGCTAAGTAAGAAAATGGTTAAGTGAGTTTTGCCCCATTTTAGGATTTTTCTGACCACGTTTCTTAAGTGAATCACTGCAGTTGTTAAATTAGTAACCTGGTTATTAAGGGACTCTGGCTTCCCCATTGACTCTGCTTATCAGATGTTTGCAAAATGTGATCACATGACCCAGGGACACTGCAACAGTCATAAGTGCGAGTTAAGCATCCAAATGTAAACCTTGTGGCCATGAGGAAGCTGCAATGGTCGTAAGTCTGAAAAATAGTCATGTCACTTTTTCCAGTGCCACTGTAATTTTGAACGGTCACTAAGTGAGCTGTTGTAAGTCGAGGACTACCCAAGAGTTAAAAGAGAAAAAAAAAGTGACTCAGGAGATCCTAGGGAGTTCAGGAAAGGGCACAGCTCATTTGGGTGGGGCTTATTGGGAAGTGAAATTTTCAGTTATTGATTTTTACTTTTTGTAAATTGATATGCAGTATGCTTTTGCCTGCCGTTTTCTTTACACATTGATTTTTTTTTAATGAAGATGAAAAGTGCCAGGGCTGTGCGAAGCTTTGAAGGAGAGTCCAAATGAATGAAGCTTTAGTCAAATCAACCCCTCTAAACCAATCTGTGAAGTGCAGCCCTGCTTCAAAGATGGAAACTGAATCAGATCTCTTTGAAGGGCCTCCTGCTTGCTTATTTGTGACTTTTCTGCAGCTTCTGGTTTTGGGAAAGGCAATGTGGTCTTTCATCCCCAAATATGGGGATGGCTGAGGAGAGTTGTATAGGGGGATTTCCTGACACTAAAATGAATGCCGTGTTCCCCTGAAATAAGCACTTGGCTTTATTTTCAGGGAGGTCTTATTACTTTTGAGGTGCAGGAGGCCCCTTAACCTTGGCCCATGGCCTTGGATCAGCTGATCAGAGAGGGCTGGAACCTCTGTCTCTATTTCTGGCACACTCTTGCCAGCCCTAGTGTCACTCGGCCAGCCCCTCTTTTTGCAGCCGCCACTAAGAGAAGGTAGCTAGGGTTTGTAGGAGCGGCCTCTGAGAGGCCATTCCTCATGGATGTCAGGTACATGTGGGGCGGATGGGGCATCTTCCACCTTCCCTCCCAGGAAATAGCAGGGACTGGCTGTGCATACGTTTAAATATTTTAGGGGAGGACTTATTTTGGGGGGAGGGCTTATTTTAGCACATGCACTCAAAAGCCCAAATGGGCTTATTATCCAGGGAGGACTTAATTTCGGGGAAACAGGGTAGTCAGCAGACATGAGTTTTAAAATCTTACTGAGCTTGATGGCCATCAGGGTGGAGAAGGTTGTGAGTTGTGTTGGTTTTTGATGCTTCAAAAACAACATTCTTCGCCCCAGCAGTAAAAAGCAAGCAATACTATTTCCTTCACAATCCAACACCACCCATAATACTGCCATCGGAGAAAAAGAACATATTCGCGTAACAAGTCATCCCATCACACAGCTACTGCATAGGAAGCAACCAGCACACTGGCAAGATGGAACCAATCATCTTCTCAGCCAAATAAATCATCTACCCAAAACAAAGCATCAAACTCTTGCAAAACAACATCCCTCCACAGGACCATCTGAATAAGTACAAAGGAGGCATGCCAAAAAGATATATAATCCTTGCCAGCCAATAAAGCTTTCTTCAAAATTCCTGTATTGATGATGTTTAGGCCAATTAACCCTGGAGAAGGCCAAATCAATAGTAATGGAGAGAATCGGGCACATTGATCATCAATACGATATCGCCCCTGAATTCTATTGCCAAATGTTAGACAGCCACAAGCCCTCTATTGCAGGATATTCATACACGCTCATCTTCAGCAATAATAGGTAAAGGTAAAGGTTACCCTCGCACATATGTGCTAGTCGTTCCCAACTCTAGGAGGTGGTGCTCATCTCCATTTCAAAGCCAAAGAGCCAGCGCTGTCCAAAGATGTCTCTGTGGTCATGTGGTCAGCATGATTAAATGCCGAAGGCGCACAGAACACTGTTACCTTCCCACAAAAGGTACATGCTTTTGAACTGCTAGGTTGGCAGAAGCTGGGACAAGTAATGGGAGCTCATTCCATTATGCGGCGCTAGGGATTTGAACCACCAACTTTTCTGACCTTTCAACAACTATAGATGGGCTTTTTCTAAACCCCGATTTGACGTTCTCCCATTTAGCTTTACTGGCAGGAAAATTCCATGGGGTTCCTTATTTGCTTAGACTTTTTCCTTGTTGGATCCAGAGAGGTAGAAACTCTTACTCAAGTCCAAATATGGTGTTTTATTCATGATGTCCCAATGATGTGCTCTGATCTTCCCAATCATTTTTGAATATGAGCACAAAAATGATAAATCTTGTGTTTATTATTTTAAAGGGATACTAATCCTACACTCACATATCAGATGGCCAAATATCTTCACCAAGTTATACAACTGCCCAAAGCTTTGATATGTCGCTTCATTGTTCTGTTCTATTTTTCCCTTTCTCAGTAAAAGGATTGTTACATCAAACTATTCCTCTTTTTACTGTAAAGGCTGGTCAAAGACCATAATAAAGATATTTGATCTGATGTGCCATGGTAGGTTCTTAAATGTCTACAATCCATCACTAATTTAAAAGTGTGTATGAATGGGGCAGATTATTATCTTTTGGTGAAAAGAGAAAGGGGATCAAGTTAACACTTACAAATGCTGGCCTAAATGTTTACTACTCTTAGAAATAAGGATGGGCAAAATGAGAACTGACACTTACTCTGTACCAGTCTCTTTCTCTGTGACCTGTCCACCGCTGTAGCATTGTATTTCACTGTGTAAGCACAATTCTGTTACATCTAAAAATTAACTAAATAAAGCATTGCTAGAAAGCCCCAGTACCGACACAACCAAGTCCTGTTAGACATGAGAAGTTTTTCTTAAGGATCAGAAACCTATGCTAAATCTTATGGCACCCCACAAAACCCTGGGGTGATTAGAATAGCAAGGCCTACCACCCCCAGGGATAAATTGATAGGGCATTCTTCGATACCTTGCCAAATCTGGGACTTCAGAAAAGCAAGCAAAGAACAGCTTATTTTTAAAAAATTGAAAGCTATTTCTAAATTGACGTAAGGCAGTTTCTGCATATTCATTCAGCACAACCTCTCTATAGGTTCCTTGCTGGGTATTTAAACACTGCTTAGGCTGCCTTTTCTCATCTCTTTGGTATCTTCCTTAAAGGAGAAAAATCTCAAAAATATACTGCAGTGAAAGAAAAGTGGCAAGTGCAATGACACGCACCCACTGTAAATCCTTTCTGAACTGAATCTTCAACTACTTCTTTCACTGAGATATTAAGCTACATAGTATACTGTAGCTATACAAGCCACCTGGAAGGGCCCTTACAAGCCAACAACTGAAGTACTGCTCCAACTTACCCACTCATAATGGTCATTAGACCCTCTCAAGGGCATGCTGGGCTGTTTTGGGCATCTTCCCATGTCATTAGAACATGAGTGGGTAAGGCCAAAAGATACTATGTTGCCATTAGGATTACTGGTGAGCAATTTCAAACCCAATTCCAACAGAAGAGTCCATGCTTTCTCAAATGGCACCCGCGATACTTGAAAGTGTTTCACTTATTTGGCAAAGCACTTCTTCAACTGTTTTACTGAGCCCTGGTAAAGCAAAGCTGAGAGTTATATGGTCACTTTGAGGTTGGGTTCTTCTTAATAGTGCTTCAAATTGTGAGTATCTTTCTTAATCATGTAAATACTATGCAGGATTTCCAACCTTGGTACTAGTAAATATTAAATCAAGTATTTGAAAGGTTTGACACATGTTTGGAGCCCCCTGAAAACTATTGTTGCACATTTCTTTAGTTGAGTAATGTTAAAGTAATTTGGACTATCCAATTTATAGTGCTTTGGGATTCTGCACTGGAAGTTGGATAAGACATTTGAACCTTGTATGATCTGTGAGCTACTTATGAATAGCCATTTACCATATAAATGCTGCCATGGGTTTGAGTATTTTTAATGGGTTTTATTATAGGATGGATATTTTAAAAAATGTGTAAGCCACCCAGAGTTAGCTATGTATACGTTGGATGGCTATATAATTTGGTAAATAAATAAAGTTTGCAAAGCACTGAATTTGCTGGTGCCATGTCACTTCCCACCCATCCCCAAACCCCACAATTACTGTCTATGGTGAAATAATTTTGAATGTAATGGACAAGAAAGCAAGGATACAGTATACTTTGGTCAGTATGAGGTTTCACTTAATCTGTTATATTGCATGTATACACTTAACTGTCTAGAGACCATTAACTTCATCTACAACATCTGTTAACATAGCTTATGACTATGTTAACCCATTTAACAGTCTTGAAAATATGAAAACCTTGCAAATATTTTGAAATATTTCAAAACGTTCAAAAGCATCCCAAAAGATAAAAATTAATATCTAGTCATCATCATTTATATCTAGTCACATTTCACCTCAATGTCCATTAAGCTTACTTATGAACTGAAAACTTCATTTTCAAATAATGTGAAGAATTGCTAGGTTTAGTGTGAGTTAGATGAAATGTGCTGAATCAAGCAGAAATCTAGCTTAGGCAACATAACTATCAATTAAAATATAGCTAAGTTACCCTTTACAAACCTCACTCAATTTGTTATTGCACTATATGTCATATGATCCCTAATCAGTTAATGCCACCTGGAGGTACATAGCAGCAGAGAGACATCAATATTTACCACAAACCTGGCATTGTTTCCTAAACCTAGTTTGTGGTAAAATCACATAGTTATGGCAGCTCTGATTTTCAGCTGTGTGAATCAGATGCCCAGATGTCTTGTTTGCTAAGGATGACAATGTTAGAGATGACAGCAAAGAAGAGTATTTATATTTCTTTATATTTCTAAGGCTATAATGAGCTACAGATTGCATGTATCCTGTTATAGAAAAGATTTCAAAGTGGAAGTCGCAAAATTGACCCCAGTAAGGATTGGTTTGGGTGATGGAACTTTAATACTGTTTGGATACAGCATCTATTGTAGCCATGCATGCAAGCTCGACAGACAGTTTGATTTTGACCATGTTTTTATGTCTTTATCTTAAATATAAATAGGCAGTTTTTAATGACACAAAGTGATGTTGAAAGCGACTGAGCCATGTGGCAAGATAATAAAATATGACTCAACACACAGAATAGATGCTGTTTATAGTTTACATGCCCTTCATATTACATGTTTATGAAAACCACATATTTGTAATATAAAATTCCTGCCATTTCCATTATCATTAACATTTCATTGTAATTAAGACTTTATATGAAACTTCCATTCTGCAGGGTGCTTCAATTCATTTCTTATATTATTGGCTCAAAATAGCAGTGATGTGAGTTCATTAGATCTTACCTTTTCTGCTACAGACTTGAGGTGCAGCAGAGCAAATCAAGAAACCTGCCAGGCCCAGAGGTGAACTTGGACTTTCAATCCACTTCCCAAGTTGTATCCTTTGCCTCAGGTAACATTGACCAGTTTCCTGGCATTTTTAAAAAATGTACCATAATACAATCTTCTAGAAAGTCCCATTGTTAATTTCTTTAGAAACCTCTACCCTAGAATTAAACAGCAGTGCAAATTCTTCTGTTTGATAAGGATGGTGGAATAATTTCAGAGCCGCTTAACACAACTGGGGCCAAATAAAAACATCGGGGAGTTACTCCTGGCATTCTCCCCAGCAAAACTAAAAGCTTATACAATTGTGCATTCGATACTAATGGAAAGATTAAAGCTATACAGTACGGGGGGCGGGGGGGGGGATCGCCAGCCACTTAGGCATTACCAGTGATTTCGAGGTCAAGGAGCTGTCCATTTCAGCACCACATGCCTGAATGTGGTGCTGAAATGTCCAGAGACCACGGGCACCAGACGCCAAGAAAATTACAGCCGAACAAGCTACAAGCAAAGCAGAACCGGAAATAAAACCTGTTATAATCAATCTTCCTCTCGGTATAGGAGTGGGAGCGGGAGAAAAAAAACTGCTGAGAAACGGCAAGAAACTCATTGAATAGTATTTGTTTTAAATTACTTCTCACCCTAGCTTTTTCTCCATACAGTACTTATGGTACCCAGCGGCTGCTTCTGCAATCGGTTTAGTTAGGAGAAGGGAAGACGGCGGGTGAGAGAAAGCAAAAGTGAATGGTTCCCCTCTACCCTCAAAAGGGGAGGCCTTGGGGAAGCCGCTGTAACTCCTCCCCTTGTCTCGTCTCTCCTCCCTTCCCCACATCCATACTGGCGTCTCCTTTTTTTCAGAACAAAAGTCCAGGACATAGGGGTCACGCGTTTCCCCGGAGAAGAACGCTGCAGTATTAACAGAACCTGGCTCACCACGAAAACCCGTGTGCCAGGAAGGAAAAGGGAAACATCCTCCTTCCGCATCCACGCACCTGAGAAAGCCCGCTCGGCACAGACCAGCGCAGACCTTTGCAAAACGCTCAGCAAAATATGAAGATTGGGGGGGGGGGCGGTAGGCGCAAATCTATGAAGCCCGCAGTGTTTGCCTGCCTGCCTGCCTGTCCCCCACCCCTAACTCCAGAATAGTTGTAACGGTCGAGACTCCCCCCCCTCCCCGGTCGATCTTTCATTCATATGTTTTGATTAATGTACCTTTGGACTTCACAGCCGCGGATTCTCAGCCCCTCTTTTCCTGGGTCTTTCTGGCCGGCTCCTTCAACTTCCTCCCCGTCCTTCACGCCCCCCAAGTCCTCCCCAATTGGGCCAAAGCGGGCCGGAGGAGGGGGGGGCAGCTTCAATCGGCCCTCGCCAAGGATATTTTGCAAGAGCCCAGCCCTATTTCTCCTTCTCCTTGACTCAAATAAACTTGCAGTCCGCATGCACGCGGAGGTACAAAGGAGAACCCGTCAATTCTCCGATCCGAGAGAGCATCTTCCCCCCACTCTTCATTCTCTTCTTATTCCCCCTCCTCCAAGAAAGAATAGGGAGAACCAAGACAGGAAGGTTTTTGGCCAAAGCTCCAGACCAAGACTTTGCGGCGGATCTTGGAGGGAGGGACGGGCTGGGTTGTGACGTGGCTCAAAGTGAGCCCCTAATGCTGAAGCTACCAATGCAGACAGAGGGCTTGGGATTCAAGGATGGGCTGCCTAGCCGAAAAGGTGGCCTGCTAATAATGGGGGGTTGAGAGGGAGGAAAAAAGGCTGTACCTGCTACCACCGCCTGTCCTGATCCCCACCCGAGCCACCTTTAAAACTCCCTGCCCCCTCCTCCCGCAACCTGGCTTCCAGTCTGCCCACAAGAGCGGAGAGCAGGCGCTCTTTTTTCCTCAATGCAG
Organism: Natrix helvetica; assembly: GCF_964273705.1. Taxonomy (NCBI): domain Eukaryota; kingdom Metazoa; phylum Chordata; class Lepidosauria; order Squamata; family Natricidae; genus Natrix; species Natrix helvetica. The sequence continues at coordinate 223,883,427 of NC_138548.1, forward strand.
AAAAGACGCTCCGTAGGTTGCTGCTGGAGGTGGCGGGGGTGGGCGAAGAAGGATCGGTTTCCCCAGCTAGGAAAAGGAGGGAGTTGCTTAGAGCACTGAACCAGAGGGCTTCAAGCGGCCCCCATGTACCGAGGGCTCTCCAAACTAGAAAAAAGATTAGTTTCTCTCTGTATTTTTTTTTAAAAAGTGTGCGTGTATATGTGTTTGTGTGTGTGTGGGGGGGAGAAGCCATTAAAATAATCAACCTTATGCCAGAAGTTGAACATTAGCTAGCCTTAGTAGCCCCCCCCCCGCCCCCCATCCCCGTCCCCAGTCTGCTAAATGGTTTTCAAGACCTGAGTGCACGAGTGGAAGTGGACTAGGGTTATTAAGACATGGCCCGTGGACCCCCCGCCTCCCCCAAAGCGCTGGAAGTGAAGAAAAGCGTATTTCAAAGCAGCTCAGACTTCGGAGCTGGAAGAAATCGCTCTGCGACAAAAGCTACCTAAAAGTGGAAAGGAGGTGGAAGGAGGGGGGGAGGGTTGTAAAAAAAAAAAAAAAGAAACCCAGACGAGAGACTTGAGATCTGAGGTCTACCCGCGCACCCCACACCCCACCTCTTCCTACAGGTAACAGTGAAGCCCCCCGCGGGACAGTGGTGCAACTTACTGAGGTTGCGGCGCTAGCGCGACTCCTACAAGGCGTTGCTGGACTGCAGAGGTGGGGAGGCTGCAGGAGAAACTGCGGTTGTCGCCATCTTGGTGCGCTGCCTCCCCTGCCTTTCCCCCAGTGCAGCGCGCCGTTCCCTTGCATAATTGATGACTCTCAGCAGAACGCGTTAAGCAGCGGGACGGAGATCGGGACGCTCGCGCGCCATCCTCGCCTCCAGCCCCGGCCCAGCCCAGGCACCAGCCATCCAGCCAAGCAGGCAGGCAGGCAGGCAGGCAGGCAAGCGCCGGGTCCTCCCAAACCCCGCAAAGTTGGCGCGGCTGCAGCGGCGGCGGCAGAGGAACAGGAGGAGGAGGAAGAAGAAGAAAGAAAAGTTGGGGGACCTCCAGGAGAGGAAAAAAGGAAGGGTCTCGCGTGAGAACGGAAACCCACTCACTTTGGAGAAGTTGCTGGCCCGTGGAGGAGACGCTGCAGCTGGCAGGCGGGCGATCCGATGTTCAAGACAGGCTCCTTTACCGAATTGTACACGGGAGAGAGGAGGCACCGGGATTCCCCTCTCTCCCGCCGTCGGGCAATGCCCTAGGAGGCGGAGGCGGAGCGGGGCAGGCAGGCTCCCCCATGCGCGCCACTGTAGAGAGTGCGGCGACGGCGGAGTGGGGGTGGGGGGGTCTGTTTGCCAAGCGGTTCCCTTCCTCCTCGCAGAAGGAATCAAGCGGAGCCCAGAAGTATAGGAAGTGGATCTGGCATTTCGACACAGCGTTGGATCTATTCTGGGCTTTGCCCCGTGAAGCTGAACTCCAGGATGGGGCTTCGAGGAGAACTGCAAATAGGCACTCTGCAGAAGTGGGAAGGAGGGCGGAATAAGTCAAGATGTGACCAGGCTGAGAAAGTTTGCTGTAAATCGAAACATAAGGACATCACACCTTTCTTCCTTCCCTTCCCTTTTCCTTTTCCTTTTCCTTCCCTTTTCCTTTCCTTTCCTTTCCTTTTCCTTTCCCTTCCCTTCCCATTCCCATCCCCATTCATCACAAATGCACCACTTGCCAAAATGTGTTGGAAACCAAGTAAATTGGAATGGAGAAGGATCTGGGGCTGGGTGGAAAGAAGTTCAAGGACTGATGAACAAAACCCTGGAGAGGCAAATAGAAGAGTGCCAATATCAGTCATATTTCTTCTCCAGCAGAAGCATTGAAATACCTCTCTTTCTGCCATGGTTTGTGAAATAATTCTGGGAGATCCTTGTCTTTTCAAAACAGTTTTGGATACAAATAGCTGTCCAACAGTTTCTGAACTTGAAGCTCATCAGAGGAGAGGTATTTGTCTTCCTGGGGCTGCAGTTGAAGTAACTGATCTCAACTGGACCAGTTGGTCAAAAGTTCACTGTGATCTTTGACTAGCAGTTAACAAACTGTGTACTTGTTAACACAACTATCATGACAAAGTGCAGTTATTCTTTAATTAAATGTTGATGTGTTCTCAGAAAAAGGCAGAAAAATGCAAAAAGAAGGAAAAGAAAAAAAATCTTCTTGTATTATGCAACTGTCTGATGATAAACTTTACATTATTAAAGATTAACATTGTAGAAGGATGGTGTCCATGGTGACAAAAAGTCAGAAATCTTTTCCACTCAACTAGATTTATTCAAAGACACTGTGAACTGCAGCTTATGAAATTAATTAATTAACTAACTAACTAACTAAATTTGTTACTTGGAAAATGGTTATCAGACTCCTAATTTTTAAGTAGATTGAGGATTCATTCTTTTCTCTAGAAAACAGGGCTGGAAAGCAATAATGATAGTATCAAAAAGATTTCTACATTTAGGCAATTGAATTGTTTAAATGATTAAACCCATTTGATAACTAAAAAAAAATCAGTTCTCAAAAAGGTATAGTCCAAGGTTTTTTATAAAAAACTTCAAATGGGCCAAGCTGCTGTAAGGAGATGTATGCGTCTCAGAAGAAAATGTTTTTTAAAGAAAAGGAACTTATGATTTCAAAAATTTACATGGATGCACATTTTACTTATTAATCAAGTAATTTGTTTAGCGAAATACGATTTAATTAATCATGGAATAAGCCAAAGCAAGATGTACCAGTCATGACATTTTATCCCACTTGCTTTAGCTATTTGGCCCTTTCAGCACATCTGATTAAAAAGAATATATATACGATTGTATTTAGATTTAGTTTGAATATATACATTAAAATCCATGGGATTAAAACTATTAAATCTGTCAACAAAGTATTCTTATACCCATTATCCCATTTATTTTAATATTTCCATCCTGGGTATATCTAAATCTGGAAAGAACCTCTTTTGTTCAGTATTCTGAATGGAGGCTTGGAAAACAAAAACTGGGATACACATTCTTCCTGTGCTATATAGAAAACCTAGTGATGTAGATTCAGCCAAATCATGATTTCATTGTCTTCTGAACCAGCCTATCTCACAAGCTCTTTCACAACACCAAAATAAGGCTCTGCGTTTTCTGGGAACCCGTTATAAGAAAGTGGCAAACAGTTACAACATTCTAACCACATTTCCAGTCCAAAGTTGCAAGGGCAAATCATATTTATTTATTTATTTATTTATATTTGGTGCTTCTAGACCGCCCCCTCTCCCAGAAGGGACTCGGGGCGGTGTACAGTCCATAGAGAATATCACAAAATACAATAAAAAATTAAATATGTACAGTTTGGAGGAGGTTAAAATGCAATTAAAAGAACTGTACAAAGCTAATATAAATATAAGTTTTAAATCCCTAAAACAGACACAACAAATTAAAAAAACCCCTAAGATAACCAGATAATAATACATTTGCCAGGAGGGACAGTTGTAATTATGCCAGGCCTGCTAATCGGAACAGGTGAGTCTTCAATTTTTGCCGGAAGGAGCGGAGGTCAGAAGTGGTTCTAATGTCGGGGGGGAGGTCATTCCAGAGGGTTGGGCCCATCACAGAGAAGGCCCTACTCCTTGGTGTCGCCCGTTGGCATTGCCTAGTGGACGGCACCAGGAGAAGTCCCTCCCTGTGTGAGCGAATTGGCCGCAGGGATGTATGTGGGAGGATGCGATCCCGCAAGTAACTAGGTCCCGTGCCATGGAGTGCTTTAAAGATGGTAATCAGCACCTTGAAACGCACCCGAAAAACCACAGGTAGCCAGTGCAGCTCGCGCAGGAGAGGTGTTACGTGGGAGTACCTCGTACTCCCCATCACAGCCCGCGCGGCTGCGTTCTGAACTAACTGCAGTCTCCGGGCGCGTCCCAAGGGCAGCCCCATGTAGAGAGCGTTGCAGTAATCCAGGCGGGACGTCACCAGCGCATGAGTGACCGTGCGTAGGGCATCCCGGTCCAGTAGGGGGCGCAATTGGCGCACCAGGCGAACCTGGTGGAACGCCCCCCTCGCCACGGCTGCCACATGGTCATCCATTGACAGCGGGGCATCAAGGAGGACGCCCAAATTGCGCGCCCGTTCCACAGGGGGCAATTGTTCGCCCCCTATGGCCAGCGATGGAATCAGGTATGGTAGCAAACCACCCACCTCCGTGTTTTGAATGACAGTTCAAAAACTACAATTTCCCCTAGTTCATTTTCTGAATGGAGGAGATTAGAATGGGAGTTGATGAAGGTCCAGAAGTCTCTGTGGGAGTACCGGAGGCCAAAACAACTAGGATCTAGTTAGATGATTATCTAAGGGGAGAATCCAGGAATCTCTCTGACAAAGGGAAATCGGTTTCAAGCATCGAATATGTTAAAAGGGAAAAAATGTTCTACGTTAAAACTTTTCCTAGACTCTGATATAAGCTTGTCTTTTGCTTGACTTCGCTTGTCAGAAGGTCGCAAAAGGTGATCACATGACCCCGGGACCCTGCAACCATCATAAATAAGAGTCAGTTGATCACGTGACCATGAGGATGCTGCAATGGTCATAAGTGTGAAATACAGCCATAAGTCACTTTTGACTTATGCCATTGTAAACTTTGAATGGTCACCAAATGACTATTGTAAGTCGAGGACTGCCTATGTAGGGAACTTCCAGGAAACACAAACAAGAACTTGCTAGTAGGAGTGATCCTTGTCTCTAAAGTATAGAGCACTGATGGCCAACCTTTTTGGTGCCGAATGCCCAAAGCATGCACGCACGCATGAATGCGCATGCGTGTGAACTCCCAAAATGCAATGTGATCACCCCTGTGCATGCACCCCACCCCCTCAGACCCTATTTTGGCTTCCAAGTTGGTGAAGGAGGCCTTCCAGGCCCAAAATGGGGTGGGGGCGTGCGCAGGTGCACAAACCCTCCAAATGCAATGTGAGCAACCCCCAGGCATGTGCCCTCCATGCATGCATGCACACATCCCCGCATGCACCCTGCACCCCACATGCACACACACATCCCTGCATGTCCCCCATCCCCCACGCATGCCTGGCAGAGACACAAAGACCAGATAGGTGGTGGGAGGCATGCATGCATGAGCGGTGGAGCTGGGCTGGGGCGATGGCTGGGTTGCCCACAGAGAGGGCTCTGCGTGCCACCTGTGGTATGCCTGCCATGGGTTTGCCATCATGGGTATAGAGTAAAGACGTTTGTTAATGATATGTGATTAGATATTTGATTTACTTTCACAGGGTCTGCTGATTGTCTCTGGTAATTTCTCTGATGTTTTGCATAAACGATTACACTTTGTACAAACTCAGCTTTCAATGGCAGACTTCTTTTTTTTTTTTTTATTAAAAGTGTTTTGTACAAACAAATTTTCCCCCTTTTCACCCCCCCCTCCACACAATATAAATCTCATACAAATGCTATACCCCCCCAACCCCCCCGCAAAAATTCACATTCAAATATTATACCAAACACTTTACCCCCTCCCCTCCCCCCATCTTAAAATAGATTACTCATAACCCCTCTCCTCCCAACAAACACTATATAAATTTCTCTTAAATTAATAATAACACATTGATCATTTTCTAAGCTAATTTAACATCTATAACTCTTAATATAAATTTCTCCTAGCCTAACAATGTTTCATTAGTCCCATCTTCTAATTTATTCATACATATATATTGCCCCATCCTCCACCCTAACCCTCCCCCACCTCCCACACAAACCCACCCCCCTGACTTCCGCTGTATACCACTCTAACAATTCCAAACATCCCATATACTATTTACTCTGATCATCTATCGGTCTAAACATTCTTACCTAAAGGCTAGATAATAACTCCTAGTCTGGTATTTATTCTGTATATAATCAATCCATTTTGCCCATTCCTGTGTGTAATCCTCCTGTTTCTGAGCTTTTAAGAAAGCTGAAATTTTTGCCATTTCAGCAAACCCCGCCACCTTCTGAATCCATTGATCAATTGTCGGCAAAAAGTCTTTTTTCCAATGTTGCGCAATCAACAACCTAGCTGCTGTAACCATATACAAGGCCAATTTTGTTTCCCCTTTGGTAAAATCCTTAACTATACCCAATAAAAACATTTGTGGAGTGAATTGTATTCTTTTCTTAAATACATTCTGCATAACCCACCATATTTTTATCCAAAAAGCTTTAACCTTGTTACAAGTCCACCATACATGAAAAAAGGTAGCATCTAGACACCCGCATCTCCAACATTTTGGTTGAACATTTGGGTACATGCATGATAATTTTTTAGGATCTAAATACCATCTATAAAACATTTTATAGAAATTCTCCCTTAAATTCTGTGACTGTGTAAATTTAACATTCTGAACCCATATTTTTTCCAACATAACCACTTCACCAAAATTCTGAGCCCATTTAATCATACAATCCTTAACCAATTCACTTTCTGAGTCTCTTTCTAACAGTACATTATATATTCTTTTAACTTGTTTTGGACCAGTCTCTTTTATCTGCTTAATCAGTTCCACTTCTTTATCCATAAAACCGACCCTGCAATCTTCTTCCCATCTCTTCTGAAGCTGTATGTAATGTAACCAATTTAAAGTAATTCCTTCTTCCAACAGCTGTTCCAAAGTTTTTAACTTCCATTCGCCCCCATCAGCAATAAGCACATCTTTATATAAACAACCCCCGAGTGACTTAATATTCATAATCCCCATGGTGTCTGCAAGATCCAACCAAAGCGGTATTTTATAATCCCAATTGGGCCGGTGCTTCTTCCATATTCTCATCAAGGCACTACGGAGAACATGGTTGTTGAACACTTTATCCACCCTGTCTTCATAAAAAAGATATGCATGCCATCCCAGAACAAGATCATGGCCTTCTATATTCAGCAATTCCATTTTTGTTTTCCCGAACCAATCTGCTACATGCGTTAATACCGCAGCTTCATAATACAATCGAAGGTTTGGGAGTCTGAGGCCGCCTCTTTCACGTGTATCTTGCATAATCTTCATCTTTACTCTCGGTTTTTTCTCCTTCCAAACAAATTTATTTAATGTTGTTTGCCAATTTAACAAGGTTTTATCTGACTTAAGCACCGGAATCATCTGGAATAGAAAGATAAATCTAGGTAGAATGTTCATTTTAATTGCTGAGATCCTTCCAAGCAAAGACAATTGTAACTTTTTCCACGCTTCAAGATCTTTCTGTATCTTTTGCCACAACACTTCATAGTTATTTGAGAAAAGTTTTGTGTTTGATTCTGAAATTTGTATTCCTAAATATTTAACTTTAGAAACTATTTCAAAACCTGCTAAACTTACAAGTCTCTTTCTTTGAGTCTCTGTCATGTTTTTAACCATCATTTTCGTTTTGTTTTGATTTAGTCTAAACCCAGACACCATGCCAAATTCTATTATGATATTTTTCATCTGGATTATTGATTTCAAAGGATGTGAAAGGGTAACAACCAGATCATCGGCGAATGCTCTAGTTCTGTATTCCTTTTGCCTGATAGCTATGCCATCTAAGGATTTTGAGTCCCGAATTGCGTTCAACAAGACTTCCAAAGTTAAAATAAATAACAATGGGGATAATGGGCAACCTTGTCTTGTGCCTTTTTGTATCTCGAAAGTTGTTGACAAATTTCCATTAATAATAAGTTGTGCATTTTGTTGCTGATAAATTGCTCCAATCGCCTGCCGCAATCGTGGTCCCATATCCATCTTTTCCAAAGTCTTGGTTAGAAAGTTCCAATTCACTCGATCGAAGGCCTTCTCTGCATCCAAGAAGACCAGCGCTGCCGAGATCTGCTTATTCTTATCAAGATAGTCAATTAAATCTATGAGTTGCCTTACATTCTCCTTCATATGTCTGCCTTCAATAAATCCTGCTTGATCATGATGAATAATCTCTTGAATAACCGGCATCAATCTGTTGGCTAGTACCTTAGCAAATATTTTATAATCTGTGTTCAGAAGAGATATCGGCCTGTAATCCTCTGGTTTCTTAGGGCCCTCTTTATCTTTAGGTATCAATGAGATAAAAGCCGCTTTCCATGAGGGAGGTATTTTACCTCCTTGTTGTATATTACAAAATAGTTGTGTAAGATATTCAATCATTTCCAGTTGTAAAGTTTTATAATACATTGCAGTCAAACCATCAGTCCCTGGAGCCTTAGCTAATTTAAGTTGATTTATAACTAAAGTGATCTCATCAGCGGTTATAAGACGTTCCAAATTTGCCTTTTGAAGCACAGAAATTTTTGCAACCCTTTTTCCTTCCAAAAAATCATTTGTGGACTATTATACTAAGCTATATGTACAGGATAATAGGCAGACTTCTTCTTTATTGATTGCTCTGTTTCATTATTTCATCCACCCACGAATGGTTTTGCAGGGAACTACTTAAAGGAAAGTTTTAATAAGGTTGACTTTTTTAAAATTAGGACTTGCAGTCTTGTGCCAACTCTTCAAAAAGGAGGGAGCTGTGTCTGAAGTAACTGCAAAGAAAAGGATGCTACATAGAATACATCATCATCATCATCCTGGTAAGAAAGAGTGTAAGATATGAGACATACTGGAATGTGTTGATCATATTGGAATTATGGGGTGGGGTGGAGAATGCAAAGTTAAGATATTCCCCTATGGAATAGAATAGAATAGAATTCTTTATTGGCCAAGTGTGATTGGACACACATGGAATTTGTCTTTGGTGCCTATTCTCTCAGTGTACATAAAAGAAAAGATACATTCGTCAAGAATCATAAAGTACAACACTTAATGATAGTCATAGGTACAAATAAGCAATCAAGAAACAATCAATATAAATCATAAGGATACAAGTAACAAAGTTACAGTCCTGCAGTCATAAGTGGGATGAAAAGACTAATAGTAATGCAACCTTAGTGAATAGTTTGACAGTGATGAGGAAATTATTTGTTTAGCAGAGTGATGGCGTTCGGGGGGAAACTGTTCTTGTGTTTAGTTGTCTTGGTGTGCAGTGCTCTATAGCGTCACTTTGAGGGTAGAAGTTGAAACAATTCATGTCCATGATGCGAGGGGATCCGTAAATATTTTCACAGTCCTCTTTTTGACTCCTGCAGTATACAGGTCCTCAATGGAAGGCAGGTTGGTAGTAACTGTTTTTTTCTGCAGTTTCTGCAGGAGATATGTGACAGTGGCCCAACTGTGCCATGGCTGAAAAACAGGTCTAACAGGGGCCTCCCAAAGGACTTCTGAAACCTTAACCTTCTCCCCTCTGCACTATTTTACCTTAGGGCTTTAATCTTGCTGCTTCATTTATTGATGCTTGAAGCATATAACATGAAATGCCTTATTAGTTCACAGTTCTGTCTCACTGGATTGGACTGCATGACCAATGTTCTTGATTTCTTCTTCTTCTATGAGTGACATATTGCCATTGGTCTATCTCTAAAGGTCTATTTTCTCTGGTATTTAATTGTTCCTTCTCGTGTTCTGCAAGTTATAAAAAGCAAAAAAAAAAAAAAGCTGTATATGGAAATGATGGGAAATTGAGATTTAGACATTGGACACACCCAAACCCCATATTTAAAGCATGATCTTACACCAACTCCACACTAGACTCTTCCATGCATGATTTTTATTTATTTCAATTTGTTGTTGCTATTGAGGATCAGTGAGACACTATATCTTGTGCTGGAAAGTTATATTATTTATCTTTGCTTTATAATGTGCACTTTTTGAAAGAGAAACTTGTTATTTGAACTACTGGAATTAATCCAAATGATTAACGCATATTACCATCTTTTAAAATGAAATATCATGCATTTATGAAATAATAGCAGGCCATTTAGACTAGGGATATCAAACACAGTTTCACTGAGGCCCACATCAGGACTGTGGTTGACTTGGGGGGCCAGGCAGGCATGGCTGACTGGGTGGGCACGGCCAGCTTGATGCCACTCACTGGGTGTGGCTGACTGGGTGGGCGTGGCCAGCCTGACATCACTTCCCAAACTGCTAGCCTGGTTTCCTCTTCGCACTGGGTAGACCAGTCCGAAGCCACGCTGGCCCAATGTTTCCTCTTCGCACTGGGTAGACCCGGCTGAAGCGATGCAAAGTCACATTCTACAGTCAGCTCACAGTCCATCTGTCCGGTGACTCCAAACTCCACCTTCAGCCATCTGCAGGCACATTCTCTTTTCCCATGGAAAAGAATGCTGCATAGCCATAACATCTCCCCTTATCTCTCCTACCCACTTTCCTACTGCTAGAATGTGGCGAGCCTGAAGCCTCGTCAGATCCCATTACAAAATGCTTAGAAAAAGAATAGGAAATGACTACAATAACACATGGCTACACATAATGTCAGCTTCAGGTCAACAAAAAAGTTGTGATTTGATGTTAATGCCTTATTTTACTGCAACAGAGAGAGTCAGAAGTCAATGCTTCTTTTTCTTTTTTGTCCTTCCTCACTTCACTTCCTCCTCTTTCTTCCCACTGTTATCCTATTTAATTTTGTATTTTGTATCTTATATATTGTATACCTCAATAAAAACGTTAAACAACAACAACAACCCCAAGCCAGAATAAAGGCAAAAATCTCACAGAGCAGAAAAACAGAATTTTAACTGAACTATGGAGAGGAAGGAACCCAAAGGCAAGGAACTCTTGCAGGCCAGAATTCCTCCTTCTCTAGACATTTCTTTTGCATTTGTCCACCTGATTAGATAACATATTTTCCAATGTAACCATCTCTGATGATTCAAATGGCGGTGGTGGCGTGGGATGTCTGTAAATGTAAGCCGCAGGTAAATAGGATTCATTCTTATTTCACTGCAGTATTTCAGTACAGTGACACTAATAAAAAGGTATTATGGCATAAAATCTACAATATAGTGTATTTATCCAGCTTTGTTTTGAAACCCAGCAAGGCTCTTAATTCCCATGCTTAAGGATCTTCTTCCGGAGGTTGAAAAGTAATGCTCATATGAAACTGCCTTGCTGTTGTCCTTCCAACCAGAAAGGTATCCTTTATTAGAAGAGGTTCTCCAGGGATGGGATTGAAATTTTTTAGCAACCGGTTCTCTGACTGGTTGCTGGGTGGGTGTGGCCATGGGGGATGTGGCCTCCTCAGCCTCCTCACGGTGTGTGGGGGGGATTCACCCTCCCCAGACTCTAGAGGCTTTCTTTGAGCCTCCGGGAGGGCAAAAATGGGCTCCCCCGGGCTCCGTAGTGCCTCCAGAAGTTAGAAACAGGCCCATTTCTGGACTTCCAGAACTTCCAGAAGGCCTGTTTTTTGCCCTCCCAGAGCCTCTGCGCGGGTCCTGTACTTACCTGGCATGATGAATGGGCCATGTGGAGACTCCTAGGAGGGGTAGGGCAGGATGTGCGGGGCCAGACGTTACTTGCAACAACCGGTTCATCGAACCAGATGCAAAATTAGCATCCGGTTTGCCTGAACTGGTGCAAACTGGCTGAATCCCACCTCTGAGGTTCTTTTACAACTGAGGAAAGGGTCCTCCCCAGCCCTGCCAAGTATCTTTAAACTGGAGATACTAACTAATTCTGGAAGTAGGCACTGTGCTTAGCCACTGGGATACAAGTCCATCAATGTCATGACCCTTGTTTCAACACTCTTGGAGCTATTGATCAATAAAGATGCCTATATGAAGCATATCTAGAACTGTGAGGATGGTGAGAAAGTGGGCATTGATGCTGTAGGTGGAAATCACGTGCCAGTGCGTCTTCCACGGATGTTTAATTATGGCTCCTGTTGGGTATATTTATCACATGTAAACACACATATGTATGAGGGTCAATCCTTGGAAGAATTCTGCCATACAAATACTCAGAGAAAAGATAGCCTTTAGTGTAAGCAAGTCTTTCTGGGAATTATCGGTTAGTTTGTTTTGCAAACATGTATTGTGATAGAAGTATTTTGGATTTGCTTTCTTAAAATCTCTTATAAGGAAGGATTTCCTTATAAGAGGAACAAAGGGTTTCCTCTTCTGTATTACAATTGATTAGGCAGCATTGTCATGCCCTTGGGATAATAAAATGTACCTCACAATTAAATCCATACGGAAATGGAAAGCTAGATGATACCCATATGTTTTAATTCAGCTGATCTTCAAGCACCGAGAAAATAAACGTGCCGGCTTGCCTTTGCAATAGGCAAAAGCCATTGTCATAAACCCAGCTGTTATTGACCTGAAGCAAAGGGCATGGAATGTCATACTGCACCAAAGCAAGGAAGGCCTTTTTAGGAACAGAGTGCAGGGTGGTCCCTTTGGGTTACTGTAATCACTGCAAAAATTGCCGTATTTTTTGGAGTATAAGACACATTTGGGTGTGTCCTATATGCCAAATGTAGTCCCACCCACCAACCCTCACCCTTTGGCCTCTACCTCTCAGCAATTTGCCTCCTTGCAGCAAACAGCAAACAGCCTGTTTAAGTTTCAGCTTCAGCACAGCTTGATTAGCACAAGTAGCTGATTGTTGGTTGGATTGGCTACTGTTTGCTGCAGAAGCAGATTTTTTCCCTTGTGCTAATCAGGTTAAACTGAACCTGAAACTGAGACAGGCTCTTTGCTGTTTGCTGCAAGGAGGCAAATTCCTGGGAAACAGAGGCAGAAGTAGAATTTTTTTTCTTGTGCTAATCAGGCTAAACTGAAATTGAAATGGGCTGTTTGCTGCAAGGAGGCAAATTGCTGGGAGGCAGAGGTAGATTTTCTTTCTTGTTTTCCTCCCCAAAAGCTAGGTGCGTCTTATACTTTGGAATACCTTATACTCCGAAAAATAGGGTAACTCTAATTTTTATAAAATTATATTACAAATGTTGAGACTCTAAGAAAGAGTGCAGAGAAGAGCAACAAAGATGATCAGGGGACTGGAGGATAAAACATACAAAGAACGGTTGCCGGAATTCAGTATGTCTAATTTAACGAAAAGAAGGACTAGGGGAGACATGATAGCAGTGTTCCAATATCTCAGGGGCTGCCACAAAGAAGAGGGAGTCAAACTATTCTCCAAGGCACCTGATGGCAGGACAAGAAGCAATGGGTGGAAACTAATCAAGGAGAGAACCAACCTAGAACTAAGGAGAAATTTCCTAACAGTTAGAACAATAAATCAGTGGAACAACTTACCTCCAGAAGTTGTAAATGCTCCAATACTGGAGGTTTTAAAGAAGCGATTGGACAACCATTTGTCTGAAATGGTGTAAGGTTTACTGCCTAAGCAAGAGGTTGGACTAGAAGACCTCCAAGGTCCCTTCCAACTCTGTTATTCTGCTATTCTGTTAACTAAGGTGAATTAATCCTCAACTCTCGGCCACTCTTGGTCATCATTGATGTCTGGAGTGATTGAAGAATGAATGGGAACCTTTTCTTCCACCTTTTTTCAAAGCTTGGTTTAAATAAATGTATGCTCAGAGTGCAAGTGTGGCATTGTTGACTTGAGGCAGACAAAGACATGCTGGGGCTGGGTGGGTGGATTAAAATCATAACTGCTTTTAGATCTGGTAGCCATATTATAACTGATCATAACCTTCCCACCCCAATATTGTGGCTTCTTCACATCTATTTAAAATAAACAAAGTTGGAATGTCCCAGTCTATAAATCACTTGACAAATAGACCTTGACGACAATTAAAACCAGAACTTCCATTACTAAGCAAAATGGTGGTTCAGCGAGTTGCCTCCAATTTTTATGACCTGTTTTGTGATTGTCATGAAACAACTCATCGCGGTTGTTAAGTGAACCACATGGTTCTTAGGCGAATCCAGCCCCCATTGACTTCGTTTGCCAGAAGCTGGCTGGGAAGGTTGCAAATGGTGATTGCATGACTGCGGGATGCTGCAGCTGTTTAAATACATGCCAGTTGCCAAGCACCCCGAGTTTGATCATGTGACTGTGGCAGGGGTGGGCTTCAAAAATTTCAGCAATGGGTTCTCTGCCCAGTTGCTGGGCGTACGTGGCCATGGTAAGTGTGGCCTAGTTGGCCTCCTGCACCACCGGGGGGGGGGGGGATGACATTTTTGCCTCCGGAAGCTTTCCTTGAGCCTCTGGGAGGGCGAATACAGCTTCCCCCAAGCTCTGGAGGTCTTCCCGAGGCCTGTTTCCCCCCTCCCTGAGCCTCCATGTGGGCCCTGCACTTACCTCGCATCCAAGACAGGCTGCGTGGAGACTCCTGGGAGGGGCAGGGAGGGGCGGTGCGGAATGGATGGTGCCAGCCAGGGGTGGGATTTGGAGGTTCTCTGAACCAGCCATACCATTAGCTACAGGTTCTCCTAAAGCCAGGCGAACCTGTAGCAGCCCACCCCTGGACTGTGGAGATGCTGTGATGGTCGTAAGGGTTAGGATCGGTCCTAAGCCACTGTTTTCAGTGCCATTGTAACTTGTCGCTAAATGAATGGTTGTAAATTGACGACTACCTAGTCCTATCTGGGTCCTCTCCATGGATACCACCCATCCATATACCTTGTCGTGGGACGTCCGGTTGCCTGACAATCATTATTATGGCTTATGATCTGGCAAACGTGATTCCATGAATATTGAGTAAAAAATACTGAGAAGGACAGAGAGGAGAAGCTAAAGATCAGCTGGAGCCCTGAATCAATTTTTTTTCGTAATGAACCACCAAGATAATAAGCATAGCAATCAACCCAAGGAAAGATCCTTGTCCTTCTGCTTTTGCTGGCAATGAGATTTATTTATCTATAATTTAGTGCATTTATCAAACAAGCTCCATGCCAATCCAATTAATTATTTACCAATCAAGCTTTCTTGTGCAGCCCCAGTTTCTAAGTTGTGCTCACAGGCCAAAGAAGCCTCACCTTTTCCGATTTATCCATGTTTAGGCATGTTAGCAAAATGAAGGCGGTCCCAGCTACCTATTTGTTTCTTTCGTTTGGCAGTCTTTGTTTCTTGCTAGTTTGCTTGCAAAGGCATTTACTCTGTACAGCAGGATTCCCTTTCCAGACTTTCCTCTCCCCATGCATTGGTCAGACAAAATATACATGCACCTCCAATTGCAAATAATACGCAAAGGAGGGGACTTTGTATGTTGTAAACTTAGTGAGAAACACATCTTAAGAATACAATCTTCCAAGAGTCAGTTCTGTATCAGCAGTGGGATTCCAAATCTTTTCCTACCGGTTCTATGAGAGAGCGCTTTGCACGCACATGCACCTAACATGTGCTTTGCGTGTGAACGCAGCAACTAAAAGACCACCCTCGGTGTCAGCGCTGGTGATCTGAGCTGTTGTTTAGCTCAACTGAGGCACAGCAATCAGCTCTGTTGCGTGAATCAGCTCAGCTAAAAAACAAGGGAATATAGGACAGGCAACAGCGGGGGCGGGAAGGCAGGGCCAACCAGAGGTGGTATTTGCCGGTTCTCTGAACTACTCAAAATCTCCGCTACCGGTTTGCCAAAACCGGCTGAATACCACCTCTGTTCTGTATGTTCCGAGAGGCTAAGTTTTGAATTGCAATTTCAGTATTTGTCCCACTTACTCATATTCTCCACAGTCAAGTAATACCTCTCTCATCCCAATCTGCTCACTCCCCTGGCTCCTGTTCTTTTGTATTTCTAATTATAAAAATTATCAGGGCAGGAAGCTCTCTCCCCATACTTTTGGCTAAAGTTTGCAAACACCGCATGCATGAATGAAGTCATAGAGGAAACCATCAGAGTCATATGAATGGCATATCTTATTTCTTTATTTAGTTTTTATTTTAGAGAACTGCCCACTTGCCATGTGACTCTGGGTGGCTTAAAAATCACCAGACCAGATAACATCTCAATAAAAACATACCATGCTGCTGGCACAGGGTAATGTAATCTCCTTGCCCAGTGTCTTTAAGGCCCTCCTAAGGTTAGCAAGATTAGGGCAGTCTGGATCACAGGGATAATCTTGTTCCACAGAACAGGATTAGGAAGAGAGTTGCATATCTGGGTGGCATTGTTTAATTGATGGGACTCAGAACATGCCAACCCTGACTGATCTTGTAGGCTGAATAGAGACAAGTGGAGCCTCATTGACCTGAAGATATGTAAGCCCTATGCCATGTAGAGCTTTATAGGAAACTGCTAGGACTTTGAATTGCATTTAGAAGCTCAGTGGTAGCCAGGATAGCTTCCACAGGAGCAACATCACAGGAACATATTGTGATGATTCCACATCTTCTTTTTAACTAAATGTAATTTAGGAACCATGATACCTTCTTCACCTACGGACTACAAACACCATTATATGATTACCTCAGGCAATGACATGTTCATATTAGCCCTTATCTCCCTCTATGCCCAAAGACATTTGCAGGAGGAAACATTTTCACCAGAGTGATAAAAACGGTACCCCCTTTCATATGTGTTTGTGATCTCATGATGCATGCACTAAAGCAGGGGTGTCAAACTCAAGGCCTCCGGGCCAGATCCGGCCCATGGAGTGCTTAAATTTGGCCAGTGGGGACCGCCTGGAAATAGCTAAGGACCTGCCTGTGGTGCCTCTGGCAGCCAAAATGCAGTCAGCTGAAATGGCCTGCAGTACTGCACTCTAACCACTTCGCCACTTCGATTCTATTAATCCATCATCTATCTTCCTCTATCTATTTATCTCCATCCATCCATCCATCCATCCATCCATCCATCCATCCATCTATCCGTCCAAATATCCATTCTTTTTACTTGGAAATAAGTCCAGAATATCTAATCATGCTGCTAGAATAAGCAAGTTTTACCCTCTTCCCCATTTGCCACCAGGCCTGTTCCTCTAACTCTGCAATTTAGGTTGCCAGGTTGACTGGATACTTTTATCCAGTCTTTTGTCTATCCCAAGGAGAGCTTCCTGTTGTGATGGGGGAAGGGGGAAGCAGTCTGTCATAGAGATATGCACATGGAAGGATGAGAAATTAGAATCATACCTTGCACAACAGATGGAGAAACTGTGGGATTGTGTTCCTGTGTGGGATGCAAACCAAACTCAGTAATAAATGTCTAAGACATTGGGAAGATGGAATGGAAATCACGGAAATAGGAAAGATCGATCCCACAATGCCCTTATTTCCAGTTTCTGTCAAATACAAGAAAGCTATTATGCAGTCTGTAAGAAAACTTTAATATAGTATTAGAAACAGTTCCGTTTGGGGAAATAATATTTTGTGGCCAGCAGCAATCTTTGACACAGGAGGTGGTGCTCCCCATCCTGAGAGAGGCAGTGGAATCTTCCCCTCCTGAAGAGGCCATCCTTGGATCCAACATCTTCAATTATTATCAACCAATCTCTAACCTTCTCTTTTTGGGGAAGGTTGTTGAAAAAGTGATCAGTTTGCATCTGATGAGGACTGGAGGAAATAGACTGTCTAGATCAGGATGCGTCACGTGCTGACCCCTCCCCCGGTTTTAGCCAAAGGGGGTGTTAGATTGAGTAATGGATAGGCAGACACAGGCTTAATGGTAACAACAGCTCTTTATTAAGTACAACAAGTGAGAACAATCCAGCAAAGGTTGAGTCTGACAGCAGCCCTTTTATAGGGAGCTGTCAGACCCTTCGACCAATAGGATTAAACCTCTGTTCCCGCTGGAACAGAGGACCTTGGTGGAAACCACTGTAGTTAGAGCAAGTATCTAACAGGGGGGAAAGTCCCGATATGTCACGTCACACCGCCATTACGATGTGAATTTGACACTCCTGGTCTAGATCCATTTCAGTCGGATCTCAGGCTGGGACTTAGTGTTGAGATACTTTTGATCATGGTGGAACTGGAATGGTGGTGATACATCCATCTTTGTACTCCTTGATCTCTCGGTGGTTTTCAGCACCACCCACCACAGTATCCTTCTGAGCTGACCCTTTGGGGATTGGGAGTATTGTTTTATGTTGGTTTTCTTCCTTTCTACACGGCTTGTTCCATTTGGTTGAGAGGGAGAAATCAGTGCCTTGTCCCTTCTGTGTGAGATGCTGTAAGGTTCTAGCTTTCTGGTCCCCCTTTTTTTCAACTTTTACGTGAAACTGTGAATCATCAACTGGTTTGGGGTTTGGTATCATCAATACCAAGACCCAGCCTATCAGCTAGGATGCCAATCAGCTGGGACTCAGGAGGAAATGAATAGATGGGTACAGGGCCAGTCAGAGGTGGTATTTGCTGGAGTAATTCACCGAACTACTCAAAATTTCCGCTACCAGTTCTTCAGAACCAATCAGAACTGGCTGAATATCACCTTTGAGGATGATATTATCAGGGATTGCCCAATATCAGCTAATTGGATTGGATGTATCAATCAAACATACTAAATTAATTACAGGTAGTCCTTGACTTACAACTATTCATCTAGTGACTAAAGTTACAAAGGAGCTGAAAAAGTGACTTACGACCATTTTTCACACTTAAGACTGTTGCAGCATCCCCATGGTCACGTGAACAAAATTTGATGATTGGCAACTGGCATGTGTTTATGATGGGTCATGGTAGTGGTTGCTGGGTGGGTGTGGCCATGCTGGGCATGGGCTAGTCGGCCTCCTGCACCACAGCGGCGTGGGGGTGGGGAGCATTTTCACCTTCCCCAGGCTCCAGAGGCTTTCCTTGAGCCTGTGGGAGGGCGAAAACTGCTTCCCTCAGGCTCCAGAGGCTCTCCGGAGGCCGGAAATGGGCCCGTTTTCTGGCCTTCTGGAACATCTGGGATGTTAGATGGAATGGATGAGACAGACTCAGGCTTCAGTGACAAACAACAGGTCTTTATTAGACAACTATTTACAAATCCAGCACTGGCCCGTTTGACAGCTAGCCCTTTTATAGGGCTCTGTCAAACAGCTCGGCCAATCAGCTTTCAGTATTTTCTCGCCAGATCGAAGGACCTTGGTGGAACCTACCATTTGACTGTCAGTCTATAACACGGAAGGCCCATTATTCCCCCTCCCAGTATCTCCTTGCGGGCCCTGCATTTACCTCAGACCCAAAATGGGCCGCCATACCAGCCATAACATTAGCTACAGGTTCTCCTGAAGCTGGGCGAACTCGTAGCAGCCCAACCCATGGTTGTGTGATCACCTTTTGTGGCCTTCTGACAAACAAAGTTAATGGGGAAGCCAGATTCACTCAACAACCATGTTACTAACTTAACAACTGCAGCGATTCACTCAACAACGGTGTCAAGAAAGGTCGTAAAGTCAGACAAAATTCACTTGACATCTGTCTTGCTTAGTAAGAGGAACTTTGGGCTCAATTGTGCTCATAAGTCAAGGACTACCTACACTGGACTTATATTTTAACTGATGTATTTACTAAGTTGATCCATCCGTCCAATTTCAAATATTGAATTGTGCTTTGGATTAGACTTCCTCCACGTGTAAAGCCTGGGGCTGCTTCTTCAACTCCACCCAGCCAAAATCATCCCAAACAGACAGATGGTTCTCAGCTTAATGAGCCATTACTGTTTAATGTGATTCAGAATTTGTTAGTTTTAGCAAAAAAAGGTTGGTTTGAAATTTGGGTAGATCATTTCCCGGGACAAGCACAGCTGCGTTTTATAGAAACCCTTTTCAAATATATAAAGAGATGGAGGCTATTGCCTGTAAAAATCCGTGAATGTAAAAAAAAAAAAAAAACAACCCCCACCATCAGATCTCTGACAGCCCTTCTGGATTTATGAGGGTTCTTGAGCTGAAATGCTGAGCTAGTGAGGTAAGGGGCAGGTGGAAGACACTATTGAGGTTAGAAAACTGGGCCACTGCAAGATTTATAAGGGACCAGGAGAGGTGGGC
Source organism: Natrix helvetica (assembly GCF_964273705.1). Lineage (NCBI taxonomy): Eukaryota > Metazoa > Chordata > Lepidosauria > Squamata > Natricidae > Natrix > Natrix helvetica. Next base: position 223,903,199 of record NC_138548.1, read on the forward strand.
TAAGCAAACAAGGCACAGTACTATTGATTCCTGCAGGTGTGTACTGAAAAAAGGCAATCAAAACACTGAAGGGGACACACTACTTTCTCCTCAGGGTGCTGTCGGCCAGACTATGTCGGCTAGCGACCCCCAGGGGGAGAGCCTTCTCTGTGGGAGCGCTTTCCCTCTGGAATGAGCTGCCGCCGGAGCTTCGCATAATCCCCATCCTCCGGTCCTTCCGATGCACCCTAAAAAGTTGGCTTTTCCAGCAAGCCGGCCTGGCCTGAACAGAATAAAATAAATGATTAATTTAATTATTAATTTTAATCTAATTTTTAAAATGTTATTGTTAATATTAATTGGGTTTGTTTTTTGGATACTCTATCTAATTTCCTTTTTAACTTTTGTAATATGTGTTTGTTTTTTTTATGTTGTACGCCGCCCTGAGTCTTTGGGAGAAGGGCAGCATATAAATCCAATAAACAAACAACAAATCAGTTCCAAAATCAACGTGTTAACTTATTGCCAAGCTCATCAGAATGCTATGGCTTGTGTTGTTATCATGATTAGCCATCTCTATCCAGAGAGCAGGAAGGTAAAGGTAAAGGTAAAGGTTCCCCTCGCACATATGTGCTAGTCATTCCCGACTGTAGGGGGCGGTACTCATCTCCGTTTCAAAGCCAAAGAGCCCACGCTGTCCGAAGACATCTCCATGGTCATGTGGCCACCATGACTAAATGCCAAAGGCACATGGAACGCTGTTACCTTCCCATCAAAGGTGGTCCCTAATTTTCTACTTGCATTTTTACCTGCTTTCAAACTGCTAGGTTGGCAGAAGCTGGGACAAGTAATGGGAGCTCACTCCGTTACGTGGTGCTAGGGATCCGAACCACCGAACTACTGACCTTTCTGATGAACAAGCTCAGTGTCTTAGCCACTAAGCCACCACGTCCCTTGTGAGCAGGAAAGACAGAGTCTATTACAGGTAGTCTTTGACTTACAGTTCATTTAGTGACCGTTCAAAGTTATGACACTGAAAAAAAAGTGATTTATGACTATTTTTCACATTTATGACCGTGGCAACATCCCCATGGTCACGTGATTTCTATGCGGATGCTTGACAACAAACTCATGTTTATGATGGTTGTAGCGTCCCAGTGTCAAAAAATCCCCTTTTGTATCCTTCTGACAATCAAAGTCAATGGGGAAGCCAGATTCACTTAACAACTGTGTTACTAATTTAACAACTGCAGTGACTCACTTAACAAACGGGGCAAGAAAAGTCGTACAATGAGGCAAAACTCACGTAACTAATTTCTCACTTAGCAACATAAAGTTTGAGCTCAATTGTGGTTGTAAGTCAAGGACCACCGTAATGAAGGATAGAAAGGGAGCTTGGAAAGTTGACTTGGAGGAAGTGTACAACAGACTTCTATAATTAACCATTTTAAAAGCCCTGGATAAAGAATGATCTGTGCATAATAGGTTAAGCCCACTTGATGCAACTATAGGTAGTCCACGATTTACCCCTACAATTGAGTCCCAAATTTCTGTTGTCAGGTGAGACATTTGTTAAGTGAGTTTTTATGACCTGCCTTGCCACAGTTTTGAAGTGAATCAGTTGTTAAATTAGTAGCACGATTGATAAGTGAATCAGACTTCCCCATTGATTTTGCCTTGTCAGAAGGTTGCAAAAAGCGATCACATAATTCTGGAACCCTACAATTGTCATATATCCATGCTAGTTGCCAAGCGTCTGACTTTTGATCATATGACCACAGGGATGCTAGACCAATTCTCGAATACAGCTCTTCTGTCTGGAACCCGCACTGCATATCGGGCATTAATACAATCGAGCGAGTCCAGAGATATTTCACGAGAAGGGTCCTCCACTCTTCTGCTAGCAACAGAATACCTTATGTCATCAGACTTGAAATTTTGGGCTTAGACAACTTAGAACTACGTCGCCTTCAGTCTGACCTAAGCGTAGCACATAAAATGATCTGCTACAATGTCCTACCTGCAGTGGCGTAGCATGGGGGGTGCAGGGGGTGCCGGCCGCACCGGGCGCAACATCTGGGGGGGCGCCCTGACTCGCCCCGCGCCGCCCTTTGCCGGACTGTGGCTGCCTCTAAGCTTCCCGGCGCACCGCCTACCTCCCAGCGGAGCCGCCAAGACCCGCCGCGCCGCCCCCACAGGAGCCGAAGGAGAGTGGCGCTGCACTCCGTCTGCCCGCGGCTGCAACGCCACCGCGTCCTCCCGCTCTGCCTGGAGCGCCCCGGGGAGCCGGCGCCTTCCCGAAGCCCCCGGTGCGCCTCCCACCCCCGCGGCACCTGCTTCCCTTCAGTCGAACCTTTTCCCGCTGCCCTGTCGAGCTCCTCCTCGGGAGGAAGGCAGGAGGCCAGCATGGAGAGCCTCACTTGACTGATGCCGACCCAGGGGCAGCTGCAGTCGGGCCGCCCTCGGGTTAGGGGGCGCAAATTACTTGCCCCGGGTGCTGACAACCCACGCTACGCCACTGCCTACCTGTCAATGACTACTTCAGCTTCAACCTCAACAATACACGAGCACCCAATCGATACAAACTTAAGGTAAACCGCTCCAAACTCGACTTCAGTAACAGAGTGGTCAATGCCTGGAATGCTCTACCTGACGCTGTGGTTTCTTCCCCAAACCCCCAAAACTTTAACTTTAGACTGTCTATTGTCGACCTCACCCCATTCCTAAGAGGTCTGTAAGGGGGCGTGCATAAGCGCACCAATGTGCCTACCATTCCTGTCCTAATGTTTCTTTTTATTCGTATCCATTTCATGTATCCCAAATCATGTTTATACTTATAGATGTTATCTAATACATGCTTGATGAAATAAATAAATAAATAATAAATAAATAAATAAATAAATAAATAAATAAATAAATAAATAAATAAATAAATAAATAAATAAATAAATAAATAAATAAAATAGATAAATGCTGGAACACATGTGAAAAATTTGAAATTAGCCATTGTCTCTATGTCCACGAGCCTCAAACTTTTGTTTCTCTTCCTCCAGCTGATCTTCAGAAGGCCCAATCTCTCCTGAGTCACCAATCCTGAATTATAGCGAGTCCCAGAGCTACAAAAATTCTCTCATGCCCTTCCAGTCATAAAGAGAAAGAAATTGCAGTTTGCCCTTTAGCTTCAGCATAAAGGGCATCTAGCCAATAAATGGTCCAATCTTTTTTTTCCCTCTTCATATGGAATAACATAGCAATGGAGGAAGTGCGTTGAAATATTGTTTTCACACAGCCAGACTATATCTTTACCAAAACTGAAAGCAAATGGCAATGGCATCTCCCATTCAAAAGAAAATCCCTTCTACCTTCTTACATACAATGGGCATGAGAGAAAAAGACCCAGGTTACATTTATATATCTTGTATTTGATAACACAAAAGTTGCTAGAGCTTTCTTTTTCCAGAATGGCTTCTTACTTTGTCTGCAACGATTTCTCAAAAGTTCCTGGGTTTTATGAGCTCGACTAATTAGTTTCAGCCCACCAACCAAGCCTTAATTTTTCAAAGGAAATATCAGATACTCCACAACTGATCTGGAAATAATTGGCTTACCTTTTGAGTACAGACACCAGGTGAAATCACGCAAGTATGAAGCTGGTTCTGGACTTGCATGATGACCTCAACATGGAAGCACTGTCAGAAATGACCTTAAAGGTGTTTATTCAGCTGTTCCAGAGCAGATTTTTAGAATAGAATAGAGCTGGAAGGGACTATGGAGGTCTTCTAGTCCTGCCCTCTGCTCAAGCAAGAGAACCTATACTATTTCAGGAATGAATTAGAAATCATGGTCTCCTGAAATTCTTAAGCCACCAAAATCCAAGCAACACAACATCTGTCGTGTTTCAACATCTGGACACATTCTGGCTTGTAGCAGAAATACCTTTCAATCATCCCCATGGCTTCTTTGAGAAAACCTTCCTTGTTGTACCCAGCATACACATCTATACTCATGGGGGACCAATAAGCGCCCTCTGTAATGGTATGTGGGAAAGATTTTGGGAGACTGGACAAAAAGATGCAGCCAAGGGAACAGATGGAGAAGAGACAACATAGGGTGCAGTTGTTAGTGAGTGAGGCAAGAGACTCAGAACTTCCCTAGTCTTTCCTCCCTCCCTCTCTCCTTCCCTCCCTCCCTCCTTCCTTTCCCTCTCCCATTTATACCCCACCTTTATATCTCACCTTAAAGGCCTCCAGTGATGGAGTGTCCACAACCTCTGAAGGCAAGCTATTCCACTGGTTAATTGTCCACACTATTAAGAAATTTCTCCTTAATTCCAGGTTGCTACTCTCTTTGGTTATTTTCCAGCCATTGTTTCTTGTCCTGCCCTCTGGTGCTTTGTAGAGTAATTTGACCCCTTCTTCTTTGTGGCAGCCCCTCAAATACAGGAATACCGCTATCATGTCCTCCCTAATTCTTCTTTTCTTTAGACTAGCCAAACCCAAATCCTGCAACTGTTCTTCATTGGTTTGAGTCTCCAGGCCTTTGCTCATCTTAGTTGCTCTTCTCTGAACTTTTTCCAGGGTCTCAACATCTTTTTTGTAATATGGTGACCAAGGGTCACTTTTAACAAGAGGCTGGACAGCCACTTGTCTGGAATGGTATTGGGTCTTTTACTTGAGGAGAGGGTTGGACTAGAAGACTTCCAAGGTTTCTTCCAGCTCTGTTCTGACTCACCGATTCAGATTTTCCATGTAGAAGATCCCAGATTCATCCCCTAGCATCTCTAGTTCTGCTTTCAGTCTGAGAGATTCTTCCATTACCCCATGAGATGAAATCTGTTTCATTAGAAAACAACCAGGGAGGAATATAATTTATTTAGCTAGGATTTTGCATGGACAAGAAAATAATTTCTGCTCTCTCCCTAGAACTTATCAAGTCCCATGTAGTTGGCATGACAATGAGAGCACAAATGACATCAACATCACTTACATGCCTTGAATGGTATCCTGGACTGAATACAGAATCGTGGAAACAGTAATAGGAATTTCCAAGCTCTCTTTATAGTGAATTAGTTATGATGGAGTCTGCTTGAAATGCTTTCGGTGTATTCCCACCTGGCCAGAATTACCATTTATGACTCACCTCTAACCTTCCCAGCCTCCCTACAATTTCTCACGGTAATCCAGTGAAGCTGAACTGTGGAAATTTAGGACAGATGAAAAACAGATCTACTTTATACAAGATACGATGAAGTTTAATTTGCCACAACAAGATGTAATAATGACTACCGGCCTACGTGGCTTTAAAAGAAGCTAGATTCATCAAGAATTGAAGTCTATCACTGACATTAATTATTTGGAGAGCACAATTAGATTTGTTCTGAAGTACATTAGCTTATGGGCTTCCCACATAAAACCTGGACTAGAACTTTAAGGCTTACATCTCAAGAAATTATGTTATAGCACGTTGTATGTGATGCATAGGGACATGGTAGCTCAGTAGCTAAGACGCTGAGCTTGTCGATCAGAAAGGTCAGCAGTTTGGTGGTTCGGCAGTTCGAATCCCTAGAGCCATGTAACGAAGTGAGCTGCCATTACTCGTCCCAGCTTCTGCCAATCTAGCAGTTCGAAAGCATGTAAAAATGCAAGTAGAAAAATAGGAACCACCTTTGGTGGGAAGGTAACAGCGTTCTGTGCACCTTCTGTGTTTAGTCATGCTGGCCACATAACCACGGAGATGTCTTCGGACAGTGCTGGCTCTTCGGCTTTGAAACAGAGATGAACACCGCCCCCTAGAGTCAGGAATGACTAGCACATATGCATGAGGGGAACATTTACCGTTATCTTATGTGATGCATGAACCAGGCTCCTGTAAGGAAATGATCTTAAATTCCATGATTTTTTAAATATCATCTGGCAGAGCAACTATTGTTCTGCCAGATGTTATTAAAAATCAGTTGTAGGCCTACAACTGTATAATAGGACAGCTCTGTAATATTATGACAAAGGATTCCGTTTGAACAGAAAACTATTTTCTGTTCTTTCCCTTCCCATTTGTCAAAAGAGATTAGGTTTAGAGGTGATGACTTAGCAAAACATAACTACTATGAACTGTTAACAGCGACTTCAACTGTTTTAATCATATTTTCAGTGTTTATAGTTATATCTTAGCCGGCCAAAAAGACACTGCGTAAGAACAACAAAACTAATAGTTACCTTATAAGTGCTTTTTTAAAATGCATTTTTTTTCATTTTTAGTTAAGACAAATTTTGTGAAAATTCACCAGGGACCATTTTTTTTTACTATCGGTTCTGTGGTCGTGGCTTGGTGGGCATGGTGTGGCTTGGTGGGCATGGCAGGGGAAGAATACTCCAAAAATCTCCATTCCCAACCCACTCTGGGGCCAGCCAGAGGTGGCATTTGTCGGTTCTCCGGACTACTCAAAATTTCTACTACCGGTTCTCCAGAACTTGTCAGAATCTGCTGGATTTCACCCCTGCCAGGGACAGGTTTCAAGCTCTGTTAAATAATAACTATCCCAAAACCACTTGAATATGATGATGGCATCATTGACACAATCACCAACAGTCAACTGCAAAAGGCAGCTTTACTGGGGGCAATTTCATACCTTTAACAGCATCTGGCTCAGGAATTCAGGAAGTTGAAGTCCAAAAGGGCCAATGTTCCCTGCCCCTGCCTTAGACTGATCCACTGAGATGTATCCAAAGCTTTTTTTAAAAAAGTAATCTTATCTTCTTTATGAGGCCCATCTCCTGCACTAAAAGCTTTGGGTCTCTCAACAGAAGCCTGAAAATGCTGGGTCATGGTATTATATAAAAATAATAGGACACCTTGTAGGTTAGGCAGCATCTCATGGGATTTTCAAACTTCATTTTCTCAACTCAGCTTCAGGGAGCTCTGGCTGACAAATGCTGAGCAGGCAGTCATGTGGCAGAATGCGATGCAACACCCAAGTCCTCAATTTATCTCAGTGCGGAGAACTGCTGGGCTTCAATCTGACCTCAGGATGTAACCCCCTTAATCAGGGCTGGCAGCAGGGGTGGGTTCCTACTGGCGTTGGTACCGATTCGGTTCGTGAATGCCCAGTTCTTGCAACTGTTCATTGTATGATTTTAGCCTCCAGTCACCTAATCATCTTGGTTGCTCTTCTCTGCGCTCTTTCTAGAGCTTCAACATCTTTTTATAGTGTGGTTACGAAAACTGGATGCAGTATTCTAGGTGTGGTCTTACTAAGGTTTTATAGAGTGGTATTAGTACTTTACTTGCTCTTGATTGTATCCCTCTGTTAGTACAATTTAGGATTTCATTGGCTTTTTTGACTGCCTCTGCACACTGTTGGCTCATATTTAATTGATTGTCTACTAAGACTCAAGCTATTTGTGATGACTTTCCAGCATCAGAAAGAACCAGTCCTGGAGGCTGATTGGGGAAAAATAGAAGAGGCTTTCATGAGTAGAATTCCCTCTCTAACTCAGAGGAAAAATTACCAAAAAATCCTATGGTATCTTCACTTTACTGTACCAAACAAACACTCAGAACCAACTTTTGCAGTGCTCCTTATTTACAAATAGTCTCTTTGGCGATGCGTTTTCCATGTTTCACTGAAGAGATAACTCAAATATTTCTCTTTTTGTAAGTGGCAAAAGTGACAGACATTTTAATTTTAAAATTTAATTTTAAACAAGCAGTTAATTTTTTAAAATATAAAATAGAATGTGAGGTCCTTGGTCCTCTTTATAGCCCTGGATTGAAATGAGGGATCCTTGGTGCTGTCTGACCTGGGTTGTTTTCTTGCAGACAATTCATTATCCACACTAGATAACATCCTCAGTGCCTAGCCTAGCACTGATGATGTTACCTAATTTGGGTAATGAAACGCCTGCAAGAAAACAACCAAGATCAAAGACCACCAAGGACCCTTCAGTTCAACTCTGGGTTAAGAATATTCTCTTTTAAAATAGAATGCGACGTTAAGATTATTTTACAAATTAGTGTCATATTATCATATATTTCATTTGGAAATCATTCAGTTTTTAAGAATTTAGATAAATAATATCAATCAAGGTTTCCAAGCAACATTTGTTGGCCTGAAAATGCAAACACAAATACAAATGTGCATTTGTATTCAAATACAAATGGGTAAGGCAAAGGTTCTCCTCGCACATATGTACTAGTTGTTCCCAACTCTAGGGGGTGCTGCTCATCTCCATTTCAAAGCCAAAGAGCCAGTGCTGTCAGAAGACATCTCCGTGGTTATGTGGCCAGCATGACTAAAAGAACGCTGTTACCTTCCCACCAAAGGTGGTTCCTATTTTTCTACTTGCATTTTTACATGCTTTCAAACTGCTAGGTTGGCAGAAGCTGGGACAAGTAACGGGAGCTCACTCCATTATATGGCGCTAGGGATTCGAACTGCCCAACTGTCAACCTTTCTGATAGACAAGCTCAGCCTGAGGAGTCCTTGGTGCTCTCTGAGCTTGCTTCTTTTCTTGCAGATGTTTCGTTATCCTAACTAGGTAACATCATCAGTGCTCATTTCAACTCTGAGCTACAAATATTTTCCTTTATTGGTATAAATATAAACTTGCTTTGTGTTCAGCTAATAACTGTACTTATTGAGGAACCTACAGTGTTTAGTTAATTACCTTCCCTGGCAGTTAAGCAGGTGCAGGGCTGATTACTACTTGACTGATAGATTCCTTGGGAATAAAAGGTTGTAGGCTAGAATGAGAAATAGGAAAAAGAAACTAATAGCAAACTTTCTATTGTTGCCAAGTAAATGGTAGGGTTGTATGCTAGAAGTAACCCAGAGGTGAACTCAAGGATTCCCTGTTTCCTCAAAAATAAGACCTCCCTGGATAATAAGCCCAATCAGGCTTTTGAGCGCATGTGTTAAAATAAGCCCTCCTCCCAAAATAAGCCCTCCCTGAAAATATTGCAACACAGCAGTGGTTATGAGGTGACCACACTCGCCGCCTCCCATACCTCAAAAATAATAAGACCTCCCCCCAAATAAAACCAAGCGCTTATTTCGAGGGTCAAAAGAAAATAAGATCCTGTCATATTTTTGGGGAAACGTGGTACCTATGTCTTCATAATTCAACCAGATACATACATGAACACATTTTAAAAATGAGGGGGCAAATAATAATAAGGAGATCATAGCATAGAAAACCAAGAGGAGTACAGGAAGGGGAGAGAAAGCGTGGCTTTTCTCAGTAATGCTTTCATCTCCCTTTGCAGAGGTACTATAAATTATCAACAATTCCAGGAAAGTTGTTGAGAATTACAGAGATGACCTTAGAGAAAAACACGAAGTACAAATTAGAGCCTGGAAAGAATATTAGTAAGTAATTTAACAGAATAACAGTTGGAAGGGATCTTGGAAGTCTTCTAGTCCAACCCCCTGCACAAGGAGGAGACCTTATACCATTTCAGACAAGTGGATGTCCAGTCTATCCTTAAAAACCTCCAGTAATTAAGCACTGACAATGTCTGAAGGCAAGCTGTTCCACTGGTTAATTGTTCTCATTGTTAGAAAGTTTCTCCTTAGTTCTAGATTGCTTCCCTCCTTGATTAGTTTCCATCCATTGCTTCATGACTTGCCTTCTGGTGCTTTGGAAAATAGGTTGGCCCTCTCTTCTTCATGGCTTCCCCTCAACATGGTTATAGTCATAAGTGGAAAGAGAGAGGTACTAGGAAAAAGATGGACAAGAGCCGTTCCCTTTTAGCTCTTGGCAATGCCTTCAAAGGTTGCACTAGCCATTATATTAGCTCCACCAGGTACACCAGACCAGGAAATCAGCTCCACAGAAAGATTGAAATCATTTTTGTTCTTCCAAAGAAGAAATGGTAGACTGAAGGCGCAGAACTGAAAACTATAGTGGAATGAAGAGCTGGATATTAGATCAACTCTTTGATCATTCTTGTCTGGACAAATAGAGTGTTAGCGTTCTAAATACCATGTATGAAATAAATCATTGTCCAAGGCAGAATCTTCCTTAAAGTTCCCATTTATTCATAACAGGAAAGTTAGCACGGCTATGGAATTCCAACTCTGATCTTCTTCCTGGAATTCCACCCAGTTGAAAGTTCATGATCTATCCCCACACCCCATAATCCATCACATGTTCCAATCATCATCTTCCACGCTGGCATCTACACCCCTCTGCTTCCGGTCAGGTGTCGAGGTGCGGAGACAAAAGATGACCTTGAGCTTCTATAAAAGAATGACAACATACATTCCACAATCCACTGGAAGTCTTTAAGAAGATGTTGGATAGCCATTTGTCTGGAATGGTATAGGGTTTCCTGCCTAGGCAGGGGGTTGGACTAGAAGACCTCCAAGGTCCCTTCCAACTCTACTATTGTATTATTGTATCCTACTCCTTTCTATTCCCCCCTCCCAACTACTACACTACTAAAACACATAGGAAATTATAAGAAAGTGTGGCAGGCCAAAGATCCTAAAAAGAACATAACTACAGGCCTGACATAGAGGTCCTGAGATTGTCCAAAAATACTCCAGATGGCTGCTCCTTGTGAGGAGATCACAAGTCACCTGTCTTGGAAAGATTTATGGCTCTGTGAGATGACGGAATAGCCAGCTTCATGCTGAAAATGCAGTCAACACTTTTGAATTCACATACTTCAGATGTTGCGATGGATGATGGGTAGGGATTCATGAGCTCAAATGTTTGGGCACACTTAACTAGATGCATCATATTTTTAGATGTAAGGATATGATAGCGTAGGCCTTGCTCATATTCTCATTTCTGAACTGTAAGTTATTTACATAAATTTCAACATCAAATTGCCCTCAGTTATCATACTCTGAAAAGCTGCCTAGAATGTTGAGTCCTTATAACAAACGATTTTGTCTGTCCGTATCCTATTGTGCATATTTTGGCAAATGGTATGCTTTTTTGCTTGTACATTTCCCAAATGTATACATCTTTTGCAGATTTCTTTCATGTCTCTCTTTTGTGCTCATGTTTGGAATTGCATCGGAGTTTGCTTTGCATGTGCGTTTTGCTTCATATGCAGCCTGGGTGAACATATTTTTGGCCTTCAAAGGTTAGTGTGAGATGCTGAATGATAGGTCAGCATTCATTTTTCCCCTTCCCCGGGGGAAAAAGAGTTGGCATTATTCAGAAGGGAAAGTTATACTTTTCCTACTTGTCTATTTTTTGACTTACCAGTTTTATGGTTGTTGATATATATATATGTTACTGTGAAAGTCCGAAATCTGGTGAATGTCGACATTCACCGGTGAATGAAAGTCCGAAATCTGGTGAATGTCGACATTCACATAGTCGCTTGGTGTATGTCCTTATCCTCTCGACACCCTTACCCTAATACCCTTACCCTAATACCTCGGCTCCTCGCTTCCTTTTAAGCGTCTTCTATTCGCGGACTTTTTTTAAAAAAAAAACCTGCGATCCTGCGCGGTTAGAACGAGTTGTTTCCAGGACCGTGAATTGAAAAGCAAAAGTAAAGCGTTACGCTGACTCGTTATATATGTCACCGTGAAAGACCGAAATTGGTATGTGTCGACATTCACCGGTGAATGTCGACATTCACCAATTTCGGTCTTTCACGGTGACATATATATATATATTGCAAGATCTGATGAAGTCCGCTCAGAGCAAGTCTGATATTGTACTGATATTATCACTGATATTATGACTTCCTCCTGTCCTCCCTCCCTACCTCTTTTTTTCATCTTTATTAGCAAGAATGCCCACTCAACATTTCCTGTTTCCCTGGTTTTTATAAATCAAAGATTGTGCAAAGATCACCATCTAGTGGCAAAACCATGAGATTGCCTTATTTTCGGCTGGGTAAATTACGGTAAGTATTAAATCAGCTCAAATAATAATAAATGCCAACTCTTAAAACCAAGAATTGATTTTCTGGGTATTTCTCAGATTGTAAATTGTATGTTTAGTAAAACCTGGACGAAATTGCTTTGAAAAATTATTGCTTTTGTAATCAAAGCCATCCCAAATATTACCACTATACACTTTGTGGGAATTATCATGGACATTGGTTTATTTTCTTGTTTTCTGAATTATTCACGAACTAAAATGGACAATAAAATACAATAATAAATAGCATTTATGAGGAAATGCTAATTAAATGTTAAAACTTCAATATAAAATGTGCCTGTTACCATTTTAAAACTTACAAAAATGAACTCTTATTGTCAGATAGACAGGTAGTCCTCGACTTACAACAGTTCATTTAGTGACTGTTCAAAGTTACAACGGCACTCAAAACAAGTTTTTTTTCACACTTACCACCGTTGCTGCATCTCCAAATTCAGACGCTTGGCAACTGGTTCATATTTATGACAATTGAAGTGTCCCGTGTGTGTGTGTGTGTGTGTGTGTGTGTGTGTGTGTGTGTCAGGTGATCACATTTTGTGACCTGACAAGCAGAGTCAATGAGGAAGCCAGATTCACTTAACAACTGTGTTATTCACTTAAAAATTGCAGTGATTCACTTAATAACTGTAGCAAGAAAGGTTGTAAAATGGGACAAAATTCTCTTAACAAATGTCTTGCTTAACAACACAAATTTTGGGTTTTATTGTGGTCATAAGTCAAGGACTACCCATACCTGTGGGAAACAACATTTTTATCTATTGACAAAAGATAATGTTGCAACTTCAGGTGAGCTATCCTATGCCTCTCTTAGCTCAGAGGTCATCAAACTTGGCAACGTTAAGACTTGTGGACTTCAACTCCCAGAATTCTCCAGTTTGGCTGGAGAATTCTGGGAGTTGAAGTCCACAAGTCTTAACGTTGCCAAGTTTGGGGACCCTTGTCGTACCTTGTACCAAATGGGCACTTTAATTCATTCACCTGTTACTCTTTACAATTGTTACATATTCTCTGACCAAAAAAAATAAATACTTTTTTCTTTAGCAAGAACCAAAGCCTTCTCTCTTTTAAAAAATTAAAACAAAATCCCCCCGATCTTCCACACCTCTTATTAAGATATCATCATCTTGGTATACAAAGGTGGAAATCATTTTTTTCTGCCTCTTAAGATTTTCCAAGCAAATGTGAGAGTGTGCAGAGATGGACAAACTCACAAAAGAAATAAAAGAAAAGAAGGAAACATAATATTGTATGGTGTGGAACGAGTGGTACTACTGGCTAGAGGACAGGTGTAAAACTTAAGGAAAAAGACTAAATGAAGAAGACACAGGAGCTAGAAAATAGCAATGTATAGGTAAAGATGAACAAACATGTGTAAATGGAAATGGTACATAATGGATTGTAAATTAAGGAATGTATATAATAGTATCATATGCATAGACCAAGAGAAATTGAAATAAGCGGGGAGAAGTGTATTTACAATGGACGGATACCGAGGTGCAAATGTTGTACAGAAGAAAATTGCAAAAAAAAAAAAAAAGTCTTTTTTTTAAAAAAAAAACTGCTTAATAAAAATTAATTTTTTTAAAAAAAGGTTTTCCAAGCAATGTACAGGTAGTCCTCAATTTATGACCACAATGGAGCCCAATATTTTTCTTGTTAAGTGAGACATTTGTTAAGGGAGTTTTGCCCTGTTTTACAACTTCTTTTGCCCAGCTGTTAAGTGAATCAGTGCAGTTGTTAAATTAGGAACACAGTTGTTAAGTGAATCTGGATTCCCCATTGACTTTGCTGGTCAGAAGGCCGCAAAAGGTGATCACACACCCATGGTTTGGGCTGCTAAGGGTTCGCCCGGGAGAACCCGTAGCCAATGCTATGGCTGGTATGGCGGCCCATTTTGGATGCAAGGTAAATGCAGGTCCACACGGAGGTTCTGGGAGGGGGGAAAATGGGCCTCCCATGTCGCAAAGGGGATCACATGATCCCGGGACACTACAAATGTCATAAATGTGAGTCAGTTATCAAGTATCCGAATGTAAATCACGGGACTATGGAGATGCTACAACCGTCTTAAGTGTGAAAAATATGTCATATGTCCCTTTTTTCAGCGCTGTTGTAATTTTGATCAGTCACTAAACAAACTTTTTTTTTATGTTGAGGACTACCTGTATAATTTTAACTTGAGAATCAGTTAGTATAGTGCAGTGATGGCGAACCTATGGTGCACTGGCCAGCTGAGTTCACCCTTTTTCAAAGCCATTTTTCGCCCTCCCCAGGCTCCAGAGGCTTTATAGGAGCCTGGGGAGGGTGAAAAGAGCCTCCCCCACACCCCTGGAGGCCTTCTGAAGGGTTCATGAGCTTCCCTGAAGACTCTGGAGCGCAAAAAAAATGGCCCTACGGGCAAACCAGAAGTTCGGGAATGGACTTCCGGTTTGCTTGGAGGGTCGTTTTGACTGGTCCAGAGGCTTCAGGGAAGCTTCCTGAAGGTCCCTGAAGCCTTCAGAGCGCTTAAAATGACTCTCAGAGCAAACTGGAAGTGACTTCCGGTTTGCTCGGAGGGTCGTTTTGACTGCTCCTGAGGCTTCAGGGAAGCTTCCTGAAGGTCCCTGAAGCCTCTGGAGGGCTTCCGGGTGGGTGGGGGAGGATGTTTTCGCTCTCCCCATGCTCCTATAAAGCCTCTGGAGCCTGGGGAGGGCGAAAAAATCATGCAAAAATGGGGGGGGGGGTTGTGCCTGTAGTGCGTGCATGGGCACTGGGGGGGGTTGCGCATTGCATTATGGGTGCGGCACACCTGCAAACAACCCCCCTGTGCTCCCCCCTTATGGCAGGCAAGCCAAAAAAGGTTCGCCATCGCTGGTCTACTGCTTAAGGTACAAAACTGTGGGACCACTACTCAGGTGGGACCATGATTCCTAGTCCCACCTGAGTAGTGGTGGGTTCCGGATCCCGTTGCAACCGGTACGGATGCGTACTTACCACCCACAACCCTCCAGCTGCTCAGCGGAGTGTCACGCAGGTGCCGTATGCCTCATGCGGGAAAGCCTGGATCGGCTCAAATACAGGTAAGGAGGGCGGGTGGGCGGGCCCTCCAGAGCACCGTACTGAAACGGTCGTATCCCACCACTGCACCTGAGCCATGAAAGCCACCTGGGCTTTCTCAACCCAATCCTCCTCACACGATTGTTGTGGCTGGGCAGACAGGATGAGGGAGTTGTATCAGGTAAGTTCGCCATCTTGAGTCATTTACAAAAATGATAAAGGCAGGATAAAAAAACAAATGATATGCTGCAAAATACAATAACATCATAGCAGACTGTGATGTTGACATTAACATTAAGCAGATGAAAGAAACATTGACTATAGCTATCTTGGCTTTATTTTTATTTTTTTAAAGTGGGTCAGCTTTATTTATTAATTTATTTTTTCAATATTAAAGCACCTTCAATCCTAAGAGACACAGGCTGGAATAAAAGATCAACTCCTGGCCTCTGAAAGTATTCCAAAGATACACAAACAGATAAATAATAGAAATCAATTATTAAAAAAAACAAGCGGATCAAATATGCAAATCATGTAAGCTGATTTGCCAAGCACTGTTGCAACAATGCTTCTTAAACATTAAAAAAGGCATACACTTCCTTTTTTAATATTGCCATTGTGATCAACTCACAACCTCAACTGTGAGTGAAGGAGATGTGTTTATGGTCTTGGTTTATATGGCTTGCTTAAGCTTTAACTAGATGAAACTCTGAGGCTCTATAATCTTTTCCTTGTGTGTGGAGCTGTGAGCAATCTCCTCCCTGTAGGAACTTGCTGAAGGAAACAGCTAAGTGCCATCAATCAACAGCTACGAAGACCCAACATCATGATGGTTTTGGGAACAGAAGCAACAAAGTCAGCTTTCTTCTGGTAAAGTGCTAATGATGCCAATGTGCAAGGAAGCTTCTAAGTAATCACTGAATAAATCCACTAACAGTCTGTGTGCAGTGCAATGGTGAAATTCATTTTTTTTCCATACCGGGGTCGGGTGGAAATAGTAACAGTAGGCATGGCTTGGGGGGGGGTGTCTTGGGGTGTGTGTCATGTGACGGAGTGGGCATAGCCAACTTGACACCACTCACGGCAACCCACCAAGCCACGCCCACGAAGCCACGCCCACAGATCCGACAGAAAAGTTCGGCCGGCCAAGTCTTCTAGTGTTCAACCTGGCGGCTTCTCGTCTCCTTCTCATGTTTGCGCTGTATGTATGAGCCCAAGAAGGAGGAGAGAAGCAGCCACGCTGAATGCACTGGTGATGCGCATAGCTGGGCCATGTGGCAAAGTGAAGGAAACATATATAGGGCTGGGATGGGTGGTGCAAACGTTGGGGGCGGTGTGAGTGAGTGTTGAGAGAGTATCAAGCAGGTGGGCGGGGTGAACGACCAGCAATTAACCAACCAGTTCACTACCAGTTCACTGACCCAGGCTAAATTTCTGCTACCGGTTCATGCAAACTGGTGCGAACTGCCTGAATACCACCTCTGATGCAGTGGTACGGCTTCCTGCTTGAAGTTCCAGCTTCTTCTGAATCAAAAGTGCTTGGATTCATCAGGAGACTGTGTCCCTCATTGTCAAAAGGTGAACCAGGCAATGGTGACATTTTTCTTTTTCGTCTGCTTTGTCCTTTAGGATGAAAAGGACAATTGCTTTTGGAAGTGGTTCAAAAATACTTTCTTTCGAGCTGAATTTCTCTGGTGATGCATTTGTAGATTTGCTATGTAGCTAGTCCTAAATTAGGGGTCCTTGGTGCTCTTGGAGCTGGGTTGTTGTCTTACAGATGTTTCATTACCCAAACTAGGCAACATCATGAATGCTAGCACTAGCATTTGTGATGTAGCCTAGTTTGGATAATAAAACCTCTGCAGGAAAAGAACCCGGCTCAGAGACTATCAAGAACTCTTCATTTCAACCCTGAGTTACAAAAATACTCCTTTATTACTCTTCATTTAGTGAACACATTTGGGACTATCAGCTTGGTCATTAAGTAAAGTGGGCATTATTAAGTGAAACCATAAGTGTTTTCAGCTTTCCTTTGAAAGGAAAGACTGCAAAGGTCATAAATTGCAAGGATTGGTCATAAAATCACTTTTTCATAATCTATGTAACTCAGTGGTTGCTAAAATACCGTGTTTCCCCAAAAATAAGACAGGGTCTTATTTTCTTTTGACCCCCCCCCAAATTTTGCTTGGCCCTTATTATCGGGGGGGGGGGGAGGCTTATTGGTTTGGCGTTGCCAGGTGGCTGCTCTCTTGCGAGCGGGTGCCCAAAGAGCCGCGCACAGCCTCAGGGGCAAATGGCTGCGGGAAGACTCTCTGTCCCACCAGAGTCTTCCAACAATCACGTAAACTGATTTGCCAAGCACCTGTTGCAGCAATGCTTCTTAAACATTAAAAAAGGCATACACTTCCTTTTTTAATATTGCCATTTTGATCAACTCACAACCTCAACTGTGAGTGCAGGAGATGTGTTTATGGTCTTGGTTTATATGGCTTGCTTAAGCTTTAGCTAGATGAAACTCTGAGGCTCTATAATCTATTCCTTGTGTGTGGAGCTGTGAACGATCTCCTCCCTGTAGGAACTTGCTGAAGGAAACAGTTAAGTGCCATCAATCAACATTGCTACCCAAAGAGAAGGCAGACCTTACACAAATTAAGAATTATAGACCAATCTCCTTGCTAAACTCAGACTATAAGTTATTTGGATCTATTGCATACTGACAGAGAGACTTAAAAAATATTTAAATGGATTTATCCACTCAGATTAAAATGGTTTTCTACCAAAGAGACAAATTAAGGACAACGTAAGAATAATTTTGGACACCTTGGAATACAATAAGGCTCATCCTGAAAAGCAAATGGCCTTGATGTTTCTTGATGCGCAGAAGGCTTTTGATAATGTGAACTGGTGATTCATGATACAACAAATGGAACAAATGAACTTTGGTAAGAATTTTATTGAGGCTATACAAACGGTATATCACAAACAATCAGATAAGATAATGATAAATGGAGAATTGACAGACCCCATTGAAATAAAGAGAGGTACGAGACAAGGCTGTCCATTATCACCGTTACTTTTTGTCTTAACGTTAGAAGTTTTAAATAGAAGGATCAGAGAAGAATAAGAAATAAAGGGAATGACAATTTAAAAAGAAGAATATAAATTACAAGCGTTTGCAGATGATTTAGTTTTCATCCTTGAGGAGCCACTTCAATCTGCATCTAAATTGATAGAAAAAATTGAGGAATATGGAAAAGTAGCAGGCCTGAAAATAAATAAAGATAAAACAAAGATTCTGACAAAGAACATACCATCAAAACAAAAAGAAGAATTGGCGGAAATCTTGGAGATGCAAGTTGCGAACAAAGTTAAATATTTGGGGATTTTTTTTAACAGCCAGATGTAGTACCCTCAAAGAGGATAACTACCTTAGATTAAAGCAACAAATTGCAATGGACTTGATGAAATGGGAAAATTTACAATTATCAATGATTGGGAGAATCTCAACAATTAAAATGAACACTTTACCTAGAATATTATATTTGTTCCAGACAATCCAAATTAGGTTGGGGAAAGACTATTTTGAAGATTTAAATAAAATGGTGTTGAAATTTATATGGCAGGGGAAAAAAGCAAGAATAAAACTTAAAGTGTTGCAAGATACTAAAATAAGAGGAGGGCTGGGCTTACCCAACTGATTCTTTTACCAGCTGCACGGTCCATATGGACCTAAACTGTCCCGAAGAGACGGTGACAGGGAGACAAATCCTTGCTGGTCTCAGGGACACTGCAAAGTCCCTGATCGACCCTAGGGAAGTTCTCCAAGCTGGCGGTAAACAGACAGCCCCCAGGCTGACAAAGTCGGAGACGGCTCCAGAAGGAAGGCAGTGAAAGTGAGTCCAGTTGGTGAGATTTTTTCTTTGAGAATGATTGCACAAAGAAATTTTTTAAAATGATAAATTAGTCCTTTAAGCAAAAGAATAAAGTGGCAAAATTTATCTTTATTGGACTGCCTTAGAAAGTTTTTTTTCCTTTTTTATGTAACAGCATTTTGTGGATTGATGTGATTGGAACACTTCCTGTTTCTCCTCTTAATTGATTTTTTTCTTTTATTCTGTGCTACCTTTAATTTTTGGTTGATCTAAATTTTTTTTTACTTCAATAATCCTTCCTCTTACTGTTTATTAAATTTTATTAAAGACACTTAGAGATTTTTGCTTTCCTTAAGTTTGATACGAATAAGAGAAAGTTGAATCTGCCATTCGGAAGCCAGAACTTGGTTTTTTTCTCTTTTTTTTTGAAACAAAGTATCCTTTGCTCTATTTTCTCTGATTCTGTTGATGTTGTAACTAGAGGGTTTGCAGCTTGTCTGTAGAGACTGATAATGACTCAAGGACACGGACTGTTCTCTTGCAGGTGTCTTTGTGGAATATTTTGGACAAGGGAAGGGAAAGAAAAGATAGAACCCTCACTTTTTTGAAAAAATTAAAAGGATCTTATGTTTAAGCAAATTCAAAACAAAAATATTTTTATACATAAAAGAGACATTGAAGGAGAGAGTGGCAGTGGATTCTAAACTTTTTCTTCTCTTCTGGGAAATATGTATTTATATACAGATGAAGAAACCCAAAGTTACCAGGATTTTTTGGATGGAATTCTAAATATATTGGAAGGATTTGAGAGATTTGATAAGAAGTTGGATAGATTATTGTCTGGTTCAATAAAAGATGAAGGGACTGGAGCCTCAAAAATTAAAGAAGAGAGTGAAGATATATAAGATAAAGACAAGATAACAGATGAACCTAATAATGGAGCACCTATGAGTGAAAGTGGAAAGGAGGGAACATGGAAAAGTGAATCTGATTATTATTATATACTTGATGATCTGGAGCTCTACCCATCCTATCAAGATATGGATTTGATGATGGAATTAAGAAGAGAAACAGCTTTAGAAAGACATCTGATAATCAAAGACATGTTAATTTTAATACCAGTTCAAGGGCAATAAGACTATATGAGAGATCTTTCAAGCAAAAAAGTGTGGAGAGAAGTTTTTAAAAACTTTATAAAGAAGTTCATAAGAGAATTGATGCAACAACTGGCTAAAAGATAAGATTGTTTTGTTACTGGAAAGACACAGGCTGATAATGAAGGTTAATAACTTAAAATTTGGTTAACCTTTGGTGATTAATAAGTAGGACTTTCTAGACACTTTTAGAATGTTTTCTTTAAAATGTTTATTTGTTAATTAATAACTCATTATGATGATAATAATGGAATAATAATCTCAATTAGTAAAAATAATTTGGATATAAACTGTAAATTGGGACCTGGGGAAAAGATTTATCAATTTCACTAATACATTTTTGTTTATATTTTCTTATAAAGATGTAATTTATCTTGGGCATTTATAAACTTTACTAACAAACTTTTGTTTAGATTTTATTATAAAGATGTAATTTTTCTTGGATCGGAGGAGAGGAGATGTGATATAAATGGCAAAAAAAATTTCTTTTTTCTTTAGATAACTATAATAATAATAAGGAAATGTTAATGGATAATGTTTAATGATTTTTACATGTCTTGGCATTGGTAAAAGCAATCAGATATAAGCCTTAAAAAGTGTTGGGAAAAAAGGGAATATGCTATAAAAGGGTAATTATTGGAGGTTTATAGGAATAGCTAATGAATGCCAATAGGTGGTTGTGTCTTTAAATACAAATGATTCTAGATAAAAGCATGTTTAAATAATTATAGCTAAACGAGAATGATGGCATATTGATGGCAAAATACATAAAGATTTTCGATTTTAAAATGTAAATTAAAAATATGAAGGATTTATAGTAACGCACGAAATGTATTTGTAACCAATCGACATGCTTTCTACAAGATGTAATGAAGAATGCTTTTTTGTGTGTGTTTTTGTTTAATTAAAACAATAAAAAAAATTCCAAAAAAAAAAGATGTTTTACAGGTGGCACCTTTCCCCAATGAGAATAGCAAGAATGTCTAAGACCAAATCCGAAAAATGTTGGAAATGTCATCAGACGCCAGGCACATACTACCACATGTGGTGGACTTGTACTGAAACTAAAAGATATTGGACTAAAATCCACATGTGGTTGGAGAAAATGATACATAAACACATAGACTTAAAACCAGAACTCTTTTTATTGGAAATAATACCAGAAACTTGCAACAAGGACTTGAAATATTTGATTGTAAATGTCTTAACAGCTGCTAGAATTGTATTTGCAAAAAACTGGAAAAATGAGAAAGTACCAACAGACGAGGAAACTATTCGGAAAATAATGGAATATGCTGAAATGAGTAAGCTTACATTTGTAATTAGCGAGCAAGAGGACGAGCAATTTTATAAGGTATGGGATTTGTTTTACCAATGGTTTGATAAAAAAAAAACTTGGAAATGAAATTGTTTACTTATGTATTACTAGAAAGTCATAGTTATTGCTATCTTTCCCCCTTTTTTTGTTATGAAATAGAGGGCTTGACCATATGATATATAAAGGGCAATAATGAATCTAAGGTATAAGAGTGGGTTGACTTGAATGTTATGTATAATTGTAAGCAGTGATCTTGTTATACTGGAAAAATTCCTGTATGTCAAATGGACCAATGATGATATAATGAATAATTGATACATACATGAATTGAAATATTTAATAACATCTTGGATTAACAATGGAAAATTATTACTGGACCTGAATATGTTATACTATAAGTATTCTATATCTTAGGGTTGATTGGTGACATTGTGGTTAATTGAAAGTAATGATCTACAATATGAGTCGATGGGAAATCCTTTCTCTTTTTTGTTTTTTGTTTTCTTTTATTAGTAGTACTACTTTTACTTTTTTATTTGTAAGACCTGAGTTTATAACTTTATAAAGAGTTATTGTTGCTTAATAGATAATTAAGGATTTAAGGAAATAAGGTTTGTTTGAAATGAAGGATGAGTAATGGTAATCTGAACGCAGGATGCTCAATGATAATGATGTACTTAGTCATGTTTGATGGATAACCAGTGCTGTTATTTCTAATTGTAAAAATTGATGCACAAAAACCTGTAACCAAATGACATGCTTGAAGAAATTGATGAAGTTTTTTTTCTTTTTGTATGTGCTGTTTTGTTTGTGTTTGTTTGTTTTAAAAATAAAATGTGTGTGTGTGTGTGTGTGTGTATAGATAGATAGATAGATAGATAGATAGATAGATAGATAGATAGATAGATGATAGATAGATAGATAGATAGATAGATAGATAGAGAATAAACCTAGTGCCCTCCAGATGTTTCGTAGTACATTTCCCAAAATTTGTTAGCTAGGAGGATATTTGTTGATCCGTGGTGGCACAGTGGTTAGAGTGCAGTATTGCAGGCTATTTCTGCTGATCACCAGTTGCCTGCAATTTGGCAGTTCAAATCCCACCAGGTTCGAGGTGGACTCAACCTTCCATCCTTCCGAGGTGGGTAAAATGAGGACCCAGATTGTTGGTTGCAATATGCTGACTCTGTAAACTGCTTAGAGAGGGCTGTAAAAGCACTGTAAAGCAGTATATAAGTCTAAGTGCTATTGTTATTGCTATATTTAGCTGGTGCTGGGGTGGGGTTGGTTAACCACTTATGTTTTTAATCTGTCAGTGTTTCTCAACCTTGACCGCTTTAAGGTATGTGGACTTCAATTCCCAGAATTCCTCAGCCAGTCTGGTTGAGAAACACTGGTCTATCTCTTGAATGATTGTTATGAGTTACCTCATTGTTATGAGTTACCTCATTGTATGAGATGAGTGGCCATATAAGTCCTGTAAACAAACAAATGTCCTCAACTATATGACTCCTTTACGCCCATGATCTTAAAGATAGTCCTAGCCTCCCTAGCACAATTTGTAGGTTTCCACTTAATAGTGACACCAACCTCCTTCAAGTGTGGGTTTTCTCATGGGTATCATTTGCCAAATGGAATGTCTTTCTCTTTACAGTAAGTCAGGCCCAACATTAATGTGCTTGTACAATTTCTTATAGCTTTGCCTTTTAAATTTGGCCTTCCTTTAACCATTGGCTTTCTTTAAGCTTTGTGGTAAACAGGTGATTTCTACTCTGCTTTTATTCTAAAACATTTTAGGATGATGCAATTCTTTGGAACAAGAAGTAGTATAATCAAAATAATTATTTAAACACAAATGATAAAGCAAATCTCAAATTGTTGGCAGACACCAGAACTTTCCATCTGGAACTCTTAGGAGGAGATCATGGCATCTGGTCATCTTAGGGACTTCTGGGGCTCTGGAAACACGTCACACTGACATGTTAAAAAGCTCTTCCCAAAAAGGCATCTTCCAGATGTGTTGGGACTATAATAAATCTTACCCCAATTTCCAGCCAGGGCAGCCAATACAATTCAATTAATTGCAATTCCAGTGGATTAGTAGAGTACTACTCTGAGGAATACTACCCTAAAAAAATAATTTACAAAATAAAAGTGAGGGCATTTTCAGGGTTCAAACACCAAATAGAAGAGGGAGGGAAGGGGAGAGAGAGAGAGAGAGAGAGAGAGAGAGAGAGAGAGAGGGAGGGAGGGAGGGAGGGAGGGATTATTTGCAATAGTGGTGAATATTTGAAGCTCAGATGTAGGATGAGAGTGAAAGTTCGTTTTCTGAGTTTGTGGGTTGGTTTCTGAATGTTTCATTACTAGGCTAAGTAACATTTTCAGCAGAGTTGAGGGGATGGAGTGTTCTTTGACAGATGGATGAGTGATTCCCCCCCTCCCCAATTCATCCACCTTTGCTTTCCTTGCCTTTTAGAAGAGGTATCTAAGCTCCGCCCAACTGCCTGCACATCATCACGTCCCATTTTTTATGCTCTGCACCTGCATGGAATGTCAAACCGGTAGCGAAGGTAAGTTGATTTCACCCCTGCTGCTATCATTAATTAATGTTGGATTTTTTGGCTTAACGATGCCTTTGCTATACTTCCCACTTATGATGGCTAATCTATAAGTAGGCTGTGTTTGAAAAATATAAGAATCGTGCTAGATAAGACCACAAGTTTTCTAAGGCATAAACCAATTTCCATGGTGACTGAATAAAAAGAGATATGAATACAGAGCACACTCCTACTCAACTGTTCTACAGTTAGTGTGTGTGGTTGCTCATTCTGGAGATAATGTATTGCATGTGCACAATGGCAAAAGCAGGCATTAGAATTTGTGGGAAAGTATCCTGTGCTCAGATTTGGAGACAAAACATCTTTGAGAGTTGGCAGCTGTAGCACCCTTGCTCCTAGGTGGTCCTAAGTCAGTGGTTCTCAACCTGTGGGTCGGGACCCCTTTGGGGGGGTCGAACGGCCCTTTCACAGGGGTCACATAAGACCATCGGAAAACATGTATTTTTGATGGTCTTAGGAACTGAGACACCAATTTTATGGTTGTGGGTCACCACAACATGAGGAACTGTATTAAAGGGTCGCGGCATTGGGAAGGTTGAGAACCACTGTCCTAAGTGATCCTCTCAGTGTTGCTAAGCTAGTATTTTTTTAAATCACCGATCATGCAGGCTACAGTTATAGTTGAGCCACTTTAGAGGATTATAGGTTCCTCACAATTGCCTTTCAGCAATTTTATCATATTCTCAGTATTATTATGACTGTGTTGATTTCATCCCTGGGTAGGCTTATGAATGAAGAATAGTGTTTTCTTGGAAGTAAAGTAATTTTTAATCCTGCCATTGGTCGTCTGGAAGCATTTCTAATTTTGGGCAATTTGTTATGTTTTCTGCTTATGCACAGAGGCCAGGTTTTAATCTCTCAAATCACTTTGCTTAGTAATATAATGTCTGCGCCACAGTCTTGAATAAGAGCTTTGACTTGTATTGTAAAACACCTATTTTTCAGTTACTGGATTTTGTTTCTCCGTTTCTCCTACTTCTGTCTCTTGAGTCACACTGCTGTCTAGTGGTGCCCACTGAAGGTGCATGTTGAAAATTGTATTCTGGATAATCTGTTCCTCCTATGACTAGGTCTTATTCCATTCAAGGGAGTTTGCATCATAAATCTAGACCACTGATGCTGCAAAGGACTGTCAAAAGGTATTGATCTTTTCCCAGAAAGAGAAGATAATAAAGCAAATGAAATTGAATCTTTATTATGGTCCTAGAGCAGCATAAGGCAATGTGGGATACAGTCAATTAAAAATGATAGAAGGTAGATCAGCGTTTAAAATAATTATGAAAAGTTAGAAGATGTAAGAGATATACAGTATGTATTAAAGCAAAGTATGTAAAGTATATAAAATGGACGTGGTGGCTCAGTGGCTAAGATGCTGAGCTTGTCAATCAGAAAGGTCGGCAGTTTGGCAGTTCAAATCCCTAGCGCCATGTAATGGAGTGAGCTCCCATTACTTGTCTCAGCTTCTGCCAATCTAGCAGTTCAAAAGCATGTAAAAATGCAAGTAGAAAAATAGGGACCACCTTTGGTGGGAAGGTAACAGTGTTCTGTGCGCCTTTGGTGTTTAGTCATGCTGGCCACATGACCACAGAGACATCTTTGTACAGCGCTGGCTCTTTGGCTTTGAAACGGCAATGAGCACTGCCCCCTAGAGTCGGGAACAACTAGCACTTATGTGCGAGGGGAACCTTTACCTTTATGTATATATATATATATATATATATATATAAAGAAGTCAAATAATCTAAAAAAAGGGAGGTAGGAGCATTAAAGGATCATAAAAGGTTCATATGTGAAAATGATATTAAATTATAGAGCATTGTAATATGGTGATTTGGGTGCTCATTAACTCTAGTTTATGGCACAGGCCATCATCTGACAAATTTTCAGCACTGCTAGGAAGAACCTGGCAATATTGTATGTTGTAGCAAGGTTGGGATTTGAAAGCAGCAAGGAGATGTGAAATTGTCCTGTGCATGCAGTAATGGTGAAATGAGGCTAATAGGAATATCTCTGTAATACAGGCTCTGGAAAAGCAAACACAATGTGTTGTTTCTGTGTGTCCAGAGTCACAGGACACTATCACTTCAAGTGAGGAATTTTCCTGAATCAGTTTTCAAGGACAGCTGAGGAGAGGACATGACATGGTGCCTGTAATGGAATGTGTGCAGGGCATTGGGGGAAGAAAGGAGGAGATGCTGCCCAGGGAACAGTCAGACAAGAGAGGCAGTCCCTGAATAGTCAGAGAAAGTATCTTAGGAAGGACTTGCCCCAATGAAATCAAACAGTGAAGATTGCAAGACTCTCTTAATGTGACTTTACAATAAAGTAGAGTTACTGTGTTTTCCCCCCAAAATAAGACTGGGTCTTATATTAATTTTTGCTCCAAAAGACGCATTAGGGCTTATTTTCAGGTTAGGTCTTGTTTTCTGGGAAATTCAGTACTAAATGCATCTGTCTGGTTGATGACCTTAACTGTGTCTTATTTTTAGGGTAGGGCTTATGTTATGAGCATCCTGAAAAGCCATGCTAGGGCTTATTTTCCAGATTATTTTCCACAGAACCAAAAATCAAGATGGTGCCACCAAAGATCGAACCGGTTCAGGGGCATGGCAGGCTGAGTTACTACCTATTTGACTGAACCATTCCGAACCGGTAGGAACTCACCCCTGCAGATGCATATCAATGCAGATAGCAAAATAGCTACAAGATTTCTCAATAAAAGATTTAAAATAGATGTCAATACATATTTGATTGATTACCTTTCAATGCTGCTTCATCTGCCAAATCATCTCAAGATGGCTTTTGAAAAACAATATAATGCATAATAAAACCATAGTTAAAAACAAAATCAATAGAATAGAATAAAATGTTAATTAAAAATTGGAAAGGAGATTGAAAAAAAATCTAATGTTTGTATTGAGTATGTATGAGTTGGAAGGGACCTTATAGATGCCAGACTGAGCCTTGAGTAAGCATCCACCAGACCATAATCTTCAAAATTTCTAGCAGCGGAGATGTTCATTATAAGTTACATATGTTAATGTCAGCGTTCCAAATATCATGCAGAATTAAATCAGTGTCCAAGGCAGAGCTATCCTTAAAGTTCCAATTTAATAAGACAGACATGTTGGTACATCTGTGGAATCCCAAATCTAAAAGCTTCCTGGGATTCCACCCAGTTGACAGTTCATGATCTTATCCCCACACCCATAAATCCATCACATGGTCCAATCTTCTTCGGCCACGCTGGCATCTCCACCCAGCTGGTTCCGGTCAGGTGCAGAGGTGCGGAGACAAAAGATGACCTTGGGCTCCTAGAAAAGAATGACAACAACACATTCCACAATTCTACTCCTTTCTATTCCCCCTCCCAATTACTACAATAATGAAACAGCATAATGAAATAATAGAGAGTGTGGCAGGCCAAAAATCCTAAAAAAGGAATATAACTGCAGGCCTGATAGTTACATTATAAGTTGTATCATATAATTAATATAATCATGTACAGTATATAATAACATATAATATGTATGTATGTATATGTGTATATATTTAGAAGGAGAAAGATGTTTATTCGTATTTATATTTATATATCCATATTCAAGCTAAATGGTTGACCTGGGGCAATCACTCTCACCTCATCTAACAGAGTTGTTATCGTGCAGATAACAGGAGGAAGAAGGTGTACATTTGCTGTTTTGAGTTATTTGTGAAAATAATAACAGTGGGACATAAATAAATGAATAAATAAAATAAAATAATTCTCTAGTGAGACCATTCGATCATAATAGTTCTACCATCACAATGTTCTCACTAATATTCAACTTGCATGTTCTTTAAGTTAATTGCAATCCATTAGTTCTTGTTATGTTCTCAGTTTAGGAAAGAATAGGCCAGAGGGGGGTTGCTCCCAGTTCGGCCCAAATCGGCCGAACTGGTAGTGGTGGTGGCGAGAGGCTCCGCCCACTCAACCGGATGCTTTTGCACATGCGTAGAAGCATCACGCGTGAGTGCACGTGCGAACACGAGTGAACCGGTAGCACCGGGATTTGAAACCCACCTCTGGAATAGGCCTTCCCAAAGACCTGCCATGCCCACCAAGCCACGCCCACAGAACCAGTAGTAAAAAAAATTGAATCTCACCACTGAACCCCACCATCTAGTGTTGGACTAGATGACCTAGAAGGTCCCTTCCAACTTGGTTAATCTGTTAATCTGAAGTCAGTCTATATCACTGGAATTGAATCAACGGGAGACAAACATTTGTTTTGTGGAAGAGGGTTATACATTTCAGCTCTTATTGAGTCTACTGGAATATTTCTGTGATGAATAAGAAACCAAGAAACAAGAAACAAATATTTAACTTCAGTAAGATTGCATTTGGATAATTGTAGATGTGATGTTTTGTCTACAAATTACCCTTCTGGGTCTGAGGAGAGGAAGCAGTTGAAAGAAACAATATTCAGGTTGACAAAGGGCATCATTGCCAACTCTGACATTTACTGGGTACAAATATGAAGGGATCCAAAAGTACCAGGGAACCAGTGGTTGAGGGACCAGGCTAGAAACCAGGAGAAGGTGAAATTTAGTCCCACCACAGGCATGAAAGCTAGCTGAGTGATTTTGGGCCAGTTATTCCCTCTCATCCTGACCTAACTCACAGGGAAAAATAGGAAGAGGAAGGAGTTTACCACCTTGAGTTATTTATAAAAACAATAAAGGTGGAATAAAGAAAATCTAACATCCCTCCCTCCAAATCTAGGGAAAACCAGCACTAAAAAAGAAGAGTCAAATTAAAGGCAGCTTTGCAATTGTGCCCACTTGATGGAAATATACAGCAAGAAATTACAGATATGAGGCAATCTCTCTCTCTCTCTCTCTGGCTTAACTAGCTAATAATTATGCTACTATTGACAAATCAGGATTAGCTTCCCTCTATAGATCTAATTAATGAAGAAACTGGCTCTAACATTTGCAGTTAAATGGTACTGTAAAACAGGTCCCTCCACTGGTTTATTTAACTGAATTAATTTTTGCAAATTAATTGCTGTAATTCTTTATCTGCCTGTAGTAAGATTATTAGGGATTAGCAAGAACGTCTCTGTGAACTTCTTTAGGGTTCACTCCTGTTTTAGCCTTGTCTCTAAAAACATCCTTTTGCACACCCTCCTACGGCTTTTCTTTGTGCTGACACGTATCCTGTTGGTGGGAGTCCTGATTTAGCTGTGGCTGTACTTTTTGAGGTGAAACTTGGGTGGTTTCTGAGTCAGCTGCTCCTTTTCTCTTGGGTTCCCCTAATCCTTGTTCAGATATTTTCAAGCACTTTTTCTGCAGGCAGGAAGGGAAGATTTTACTTTTCAGTTTTGCTCCAAGTATCTCTGTGCTTGTGGCAGCCCTTAGAAAGTTAGCCCTGGACACAATGAGGTGTTTATACTAAGAGCAACTCATAGCAAAAGATTGCCCTTCAGAGAGGCTGCCATAGGCAGGAACTCACAAATTGACTTCAGTTCGTATAGGCATCACTTTAGATTAAAAGCAGGCTTGTATTATATTATAGGGCATTGTTAACTGTAATAGAAATTTCCCCAGGATTGTGCATACATGATTGGGGGTGGGGGTGGGGGAAACGACAAGATTGCACACTTTTGTCCTTGCTCAATTGAAAGGAACTTTCAATTGAGGCTGCTCGCCAGAATAGAATGGAGAAGAAAAACCTAATAAGACATCAGAACAGAGGTGGGTTGCTCTCAGTTCGGCCTGGATCGGGAGAAACTGGTAGTGGTGGCAGTGGGAGGCTCTGCCCACTCGCCTACGTGTGAGCACATGCGTGAGCATGAGCAACCCAGTAGCACTGGGATTTGCAACCCACCTTTGCATCAGAAGGAGATAAGAGCAGTGGTGAAATTCAGCAGGTTCTATCGAATTTGAGTGAACTGATAGAGCTGGAGGTGGGAGGCTCTGCCCACCTGCCTGGATGTCATCACGTCCCATTTTTGATGCTCTGCGCATGCATGGAAGGTCCTGAGCACGCACGGAAGTGGCGCATGGGCTCACATTTGCAAACTGGTAATGAAGTTAAGTTGATTTCACCCCTGGATAAGAGGCCTCTTTTCATTTAGTTCGGGGAAAAGACTTCGCACACTCCTACCTTCTATATATTTGAAGTTTCAGGAAATACTTATAGGATTAAGAAATTTGGCTCTGTCATTATAATATCTGCTGAAACTCAGCGAGACGGCTAGATCAGTTTTAGGCCATAGAGTTACAGGCCTGCATGGCCATTTTTAACAAGTGCAGCACTTAGCTGACTTTGTCTAATCCTGGTTCATAGTTGGATGGGAGACAAGTAGGAAGTTAAAAGAAACATTTCCCAAGAAGGCAATAGCAGACAACTTTAGTATGGTTGCATTGAAAATACACAGATGTTTTTTGAACAGGGCCATTCTTGGGAAGGAAGGGAGGGAGAGAGGGAGGAACAGAGATGGTATTCTGCAAGTTCTGAACAGTTCTGGAGAACCGGTAGCGGAAATTTTGAGTAGTTTGGAGAACCGGTAAATACAATCTCTGACTGGTCCTGCCCACTTCTATTCTCTGCCTCCCAAGTCCCGGCTGATTGGGAGGAAATGGGATTTTGAAGTAACCTTCCCCTGGAGTGGGGAGGGAATGGAGATTTTACAGTATCCTTCCCCTGCCATGCCCATGAAGCCACGCCCACCAAGCCATGCCCTGCCCACCAAATCATGCCCATAGAACTGGTAGTAATTTTTTTTGAATCCCACTATTGAGGAGGAAGGAGAAAAAAAGCAAAAATAATCTCACAGACGATGTGTGTGATAGCAAAGGATTTGAACTGTAAACTAAGCTGGTAGTTGAGGCAGATGATTCTATTCAGGGTTTTACTTTTCCTTGTTTCTCCTTTCTTCCACAGTTGCACTGACATATTTAATTGCCTTCTTTTGCTGTTAACTTGCCTGATGTATCTTATATGCTTTAATGATTTTACACCCCAAATTGTTAATTCTTGGAGAATAATATGCCAATATTTTATTCTGAGTACATTACCCACTGTTGCTCAGTCACTTGTGAAAATCTTGCATTTTAACAGGATCAAGTCTCCTGGGGCATTAAGCACATTAATTTAAGTTCTATTATGCTATGATATTCAAAATGTTCTCATGATCCGATGCTCTTAAAAATGGTCTGCTTTCTCTTCCCTTCCTACCCATGGTAAGATCCACCAGCTTGCCATTTGGGGAGGATTCTTAAACCAGGCAAATCCCAACATTTATTAGGGTTGGATGGGTTCAGTAAGTGAGGGGAGAGAAATCCCCAAATGAAGAACAACCCAAAACTGTTCCTAGTTTTTAGAAGGGAAAAGCAAAGAGATGAGAAAAGAAGGAGAGAAGAAGGTATAATGGGGAAGGACAAGCTGGACGCAGAGTTCTTGTGTCACCACCATCTTCCTTCCAAGAATGCCTTTAAGGAATCAAGCCATTAAACTGATAAAAAGGGGGAGGAGCAGTGGTGGGATCTTCCCAGTTGTTAAACTGGTTCGGTGGTTGCACGTATTCCAGCTTGCATGCACAGTTTGAAGAAATCTTCACTTCCGAGTTTCTTTGGAGGAGTAACACAGCTGATTCGCACGGCAATCTGCTCTGCCACGTGAATCAGCTGAGAAGATAAAGGTAGGAAAATAGTATGGGTGGGCCCATCTGATCATCGGGGAGAACTGGTTCTCTCCCAGCTGATTGTTGGAGCTACCGGTTCACTCGAACCGGTCCTAACCGGTAGAATCCCACCCAGGGGAGGAGGGATTATAAAAAGTTTCTAGTTAGTTTGCATCCTGGTAATTTGGGGATTCATTTCTTTATTATACTTCCCTACTGATGAAACTCACAACTTAGTGCCTCTAATTTCCTCTTAACCAGTTACTTCACTATTATCAATTTAATTGATGACTGCTACTTTAAATAGCAATATCACTTAGACGTACAGTATATATTTTATAGCACTCTCTGCGTGGTTTACAAATGTCAGCATATTGCCCTCAACAATCTCTGTCCTCATGCAGTCTTTAACCAGAGACTTGGGTTGATCGAACATTTTTTACTCCTCCAACACAATACAAAATTTAGCCCATCTACCTGTTGCCTTTTCCGATAAGGTGTTTTTCACACAGACTAAAAGGGGTGAAGCATCGTTCCCATGGTCATGCCACTATTTTGGCTTGTTCGATTTTGATCCAGACTAATCCAGTGTCCTAGGAATGTGCTTGATATTGAGATCTATCTGGCTCATTATGGTCAGTATAAGTTGGAAGCACTTTCCAAAGGCTGAGATTACTCCAGGGATGTATGAGAAACCTCATGTTGGGTTGGGTTGTTGTTTGAACAGTAGCCTCAGAAGCTGCAGGTGGAAGGAAAAGAAGGGATGGATTGTTTAATTCCCCCCCCCAGCTGTTATTCTTTCCCCCCCCCCAGCTGAATAGAGTTAGTCCCTCTCTCTTTATCATGGATGAGAAAACTATGAAATTTTGAGTGGGGGAATGACAGAAAAGAATAGGTCAACAGGCTTTTCCCTTCTCTCCCATCCCTTTCCCTCCTCTTTCCACTCAGAGAGGCAACCTTCCCTAATTTCTTTGCAGATCAAAGCATCCAGAAAGAGTGTAAAATAAATAAATGCATCAGGATGGTGATTGTGGAAATGTGATTGAAACCAGGGGTGAAATGCTCTGAAGTCTGCTACTGGTTCACGCCATTGCGTACTGCAGGCACTAAGAAGCCCTTTCTGAGTCTGCAAAGGTAAGTAGAACAGATCAGGGGGTGGGAACAGCTGTGCCTTGATTTAGATTCACGAGAAAGCAGGATTTCCTGCTTTTTAGCAAATATAAATCGTATGGCACAGCTGATTGTCGCACAGCTGATTGTCGGAACTTCCCCTCCACCTTTTAAAGCATTTTTTTTACTACCGGTTCAGGCAAACTGTCCCGAACCGATAGCATTTCACCCCGATCAAAACCCTGCATTTTTTGCAGATGCATCAGTGCCCCAAGCACAGACAATGGAATAGGACTTTGATCAGTTTCTTGTGACTTTCATATGAATTTTTCTTTTTGACTTCTTCAGAATGTTTGCAGGAAGGGCAGAAATGCACAGAAAAGGGTCAGTTTCTGGATAGGGGGTGGGATAAGAATTGATGTCAATGTTGCCCTCTCCTACAATGACTCTTGCTGTGCAACACAAAAAGAACAATGTTGTTCTTTCGCTGGAAGTTTATCAGAGTGATCGGAGGTCCCTCCAATTCTGTGAAATGATTCTATTGTAGCTGTGGAAGTAGCAGCTCAGACAGGCCAAGCGTTTCTTCAGTATTGTTACCAAATATTCTCATTCAATTTGATAGAAAAGAAACATTTCTCTCCCTCCACCCCCTCTTTCAAAAAAAAGGTATACATTATTTTGAGTGAATTGCAGTATTTGGGCACTTACAAGGGGGCAGAGAACTAAGACCATCTTCCATGATAGTCCCTGTTCCCATGCTTCTTTTAAAACGCCACGCATAGATGCCATGGGGAAAAATAAAATAAAAAGTAGAAAACACAAGTTGCCAATGTGCAGCCAGAAAGCTCCCAAAGATCATGAAAAGAAATTTGAGAGAAATTTGAGAGAAATTGAAAAGCAACATGAGATTAAGGAAGAAAAAGAAATTGGGTGAGAAATGTTCTACATCTGATGAGCTCCAACCCACACAACCTTCTTTTGTAGAGGAGAATAGTTCTTGCTGAGCCTTGGGCATTCGCCTAGGACAGGGGTGGAGAATTATGACCCTTTTATGACTCCATCTCCCAGAATTCCTGAGCCAGCCATGCTGGCTTCCCCACTCTGGCCCAGAATGTCAGACACTGACGCCATTTCTGGTTGGGAAACTGCTCAGGTACTCCCAGTGGTGGGATCCTGCCAGTTAAACAACCGGTTTGGTGATTGCGTGCATGCAGTTTTAAGAAAACTTACTTTCCGCGCTACTGCTGGGGAACAACACAGCTGAGGCACGGCAATCCGCTCTGCCACACGAATCAGCTGAGAAGATATAGGTCAGTAAAGCACCTGATCGTCGGAGCTACCG